>NC_071484.1:4620586-4920586 GCF_028500815.1 Rissa tridactyla | reverse complement strand
CATCCAGCTTTGAAGTCCTCAGCACAGGAAGGACACGGAGCTGCTGGAGTGGGGCCAGAGGCGGCCCCGAAGATGCTGGGAGGGCTGGAGCCCCTCTGCTGTGGGGACAGGCTGAGAGAGCTGGGGGGGTTCAGCCTGGGGAAGAGAAGGCTCCGGGGAGACCGTGGAGCCCCTTCCAGTCCCTAAAGGGGCTCCAGGAAAGCTGGGGAGGGACTCTGGATCAGGGAGGGGAGCCATGGGAGGAGGGGGAAGGGTTTTATGCTGAACGAGGGGAGATTTAGATGAGATGTGAGGAAGAAATTCTCGGCTGTGAGGGTGGCGAGCCCCTGGCCCAGGTTGCCCAGAGAAGCTGTGGCTGCCCCATCCCTGGAGGGGTTCAAGGCCAGGTTGGACGGGGCTTGGAGCAACCTGGGCTGGTGGGAGGTGTCCCTGCCCAGGGCAGGGGGGTGGAACGAGATGATCTTTAAGGTCCCTTCCAACCCAAACCATTCTATGATTCCACGATCGTGTCTTCCAAAAGCAGAGAACAACCAGAGGATGCTGGAGACAACTCCAGGGCAGTGGAGAATCCAACCATCCCCAGCTCCGATTTGGCTCCACAGGCACGACGGACAACTGCAACAGACTCAACTGCAATTCCAGTTTCTCTTTCCTCTTCCCAGATGAATTACTAGTCAATACCCAGGCCTTCACCTATTTGTATTTTTAAGTCCTTCCTTTCATTCTGAAATCCAGCAAGTAAAACCTGAGTCAGTTTTTTAAGTTCTCTTCCACCTGAAGCGTTTTATCCGAGGATGGCCCAGCAAAGCCATCCAGCTCCCCGAGCCTTTGAAACAAGACACTTGCAAAACGCACCATATCCAGGGTGTGCCCAAAACATGCTCCGTGGAAAAATCTGTTGGGGTAATGCCAGGTTAGCAAGGAAAACATTTTCCCCCAGCTGGAAGTCTGCTGCTGCCGAGCTAGCGCGACCAGAAGCTATCTGCCGAAGGAGAGAACAAAGGAGGGGGGGCAAAATAACCCACGTTATGGGGTGAACAATGAAACCCGAAATCTTTCAGGACGAAAAGCACATCTGTGAAGCGCGCCTTTACAATCTCCTTAAGGAATGCCATGTTTGCCATTGCTCCAGTTTTAATCTCAGCCACACAGTCACTTTTCATCTTGTGTCAGTATTAGCACGAATAAAAACACAGCTCTAAACCGTAGCTGCTTACAGGTGCTGGTGTAATGTAATACAAAAGTCTTTTTCCCATCCCCCACATCAGTATATTAGACTTCAATATTAGAGATCAGCTCTAAACAGGGCCCCTTTCCCTTGCTCAAACACTAACTTCAATTTCACACGCGACCGTAGGGAAGCAGATGAGTTACCACACCAGGGCTTTAATGCCAGTTCACATTCACAAACTTCACAAGTGGTTTTTTTTTTTTCCTGCTGCTTCGGATGCTGTGACAGGCTTTTTCCAATGAACAGTCAAGTACGTATTTATGCAACCCTATCCAAAGTGTCACCCACAAGTCCTAAAAAACACTGACCTAGAGCCTGTTCTCGCTCGCTGCCCCGCTGTCTAAGGGCTACATACAGACAAAGTGGAGTTTATTGGTAGTGCCGGACACCAAACCGCATCCAGCCCTCCCAATTACCTTTCATACACCAGCCCAGCAGCCCAAGAAAGAGGCAGAGAAGAGCTGAGTCCGAACAGGACAACCCAAAACCCTGCACCATCACTAAAGACATCTGCGAGAAAGGCGCAGAAAGATGCTTTGCCTGCATTCAACCTTCCCTACACCAAATTCAAACGCTTTCCTGCGCCGCAGCACCCAACTCTGTCGTTATTCCCCCCAACACCGAGGGCTGGTTCCCTTCTGCTCCCCCCCCCACCGCCAAAACAACTGTGACTTCATCCTCGAAAGATAAATTTAACCCAACGCATCGAACTCCCTCTAGGATGAAAGCCAACAGCACTGCCTTAACCGAGTTCTGGGGACGGACAGGGGAGCACGGACACCGAAACACTTCACCTCCCGTCCAGACTCCAATAAATCAGACACGATTTATTAGACACCCATTTTATCTATAAAAGGTGCACAACGACCAACATTTCTGGGAGAAATAACTGACTCGTTTTTCGTAAGATCTTTTCTCAAGCAGTGTTCTCGTTTGCCCTCTTTGCTTAAAAGCAAGAGGGACTGGCGGAGTGTCCTACTTACTCCGGATACCTGATTAAGCATTTTTGAACAATGAACTGCTCTCCGCTCTTCCGCTTTCAAATGCAAAGCAAGAACACGCTGAGGATTTGCTCTCTTTCTCTCTTACCAAATGAAAGACGCTTGAGAGACATCTCTCAACCAACATACTGCTGCTGAGCAGCACGTGGATTACCAGCAATTCAGGTACGACATCCATACGTTTTCCTAAATAGCTGAGAACTAGAAGGTCAGGCACCGAGCTGGTGTCAGTAGCTACAATCACAGCTAGAAATCAAAACCAAGAAGAACACCAAAAAAAGCCAAGCAGGTAACTGAAAGAGTCACAAAGAGTAGAGACAAACTTTTAGAGATTGCTCTGTATAAATCCAGAGTTAGTGAAACCCGTTTGTGACCAGTTGGAAAAGCTTCCTTAGTCCCCACAGCGTGGGATCTGCCACCTGAATTACAGTTCCACGAAGACACAGGCTTGAGAAATGCTGTTTTAGTAGCTTTCGAGATACAGGCTTCCTTATCATGCTCTCCCTTGAAAAAATACAATCAAGGGAGGAAAAATCAGAATTTCTAAATCCTATTTCTCAGCCAACTGATGCACCAACTGCAACCACCCCTCGACCAACCACCGATGCAAGAGCCATCTCTCCAACATTCCTCTCCAACACAGGACTTGGAAAGGAGCGCCGAGAAAAGCAGGTTTTAGTGAGAAATCTCCATTACTGCTCCAAGTCCAGCAATTCTGAAATCCGGGCAGCGCGATGTGACGCGGCCCAGGGAGGAGTCACCGCACGGGTTCCAAGGCTGCGAAATGATTCACTGCAACACCAAAGTGCACAAGGTGCTCGGATTTCCCACCAGTAAATGGGGATAATTAAAGTGTGCTTAGGCATCGTGGCCATAGGCACTGTAACAACCACAGCCGAACACGCCGTCGGTATTCTCCGACCCTCGTAAAAGCTGCTGTGAGAAGTTAGTCACTACGAACTCCAGTTCACTCCCAGCAGCTTGATGTAACTGCCGTGAAAAGTGACTTTCCAGATAAGAAACCTGAACTAAAAGATAAGTTCCAATTAAATATTTGTTTTCGCTACCTTTTCAGAAAATTTTTCCATAGTACACGGACTGAAGCTGGGGATCGCAGAGACTGAATCACACACCGCGCACCAGCTAATGCCTATGCTGCTGCTCGACAGAGGTAACTAATCAGCCAAAAATAATTGGTGAATTCTGACAAAACCAGTCTACAGGGAAATGGAAGACAAGCAAAGAAACTGACCAGCCTGAGAAAAGCAACAACTGTGAAGATGCAGGAGCTGCATGAAGTATTTCTGTGGATTAACACAGGGCCAGGGAAACACCAGGACTTTGATGACTTGCTAAACCATCGCCCGGCCACCCAAGCCAGAGCCCCCCCAGCACCAGGAGGGATTCACGTGTCCTGCTCCGAGCGACCTTCCACCACCAGCAGCTCCTGATCCGACCGTGCCAACAGCAGCATCCAGGCCCTTCTGAAGCAGCAGGGCTTTTGCAGATGGCTGCTGCCTACCGTCACACCTGAAGAAGTTCAGTCCCATTCTCCACCAGGGAGGCTCCAACCTGCCTTCGCCACCACCGAGCAGAGGCAGAGCTTCTCCTCACCCTAACTCTGCGCCACAGAAGAGGATCTTAGCTGTGAAGCAAAGAATTGTGTCTTATCAATCTGAGAGCGAACGAAATGCAACCTGGTGGTCCCCGATCCACACAAACCTAAGAACGCAGCTGAACCAACCCTGCCTGTACACACTTTCTTTCCCCATCAGCGGCAGGAGAATCAAGAGCGGCTCGTTAAACCAAGCCCTAGCTGGCAGGGCTTCCCAACAAAGGTGTAACGAATACCTCCCTGCTTTGTTTATGCGTTACACGATGGCCTGGTTACGCACCTGAACCACAGCACCTTCCTGGGCAGCAGGTCTATCACTGCTTTAGAAGGACTCACCAAGTTCTGACAGATCCCTAACTCTACTGGAAAGATGCAATTCCTCAGGGAGACGCTGCTCTACAGCCGAGATCAGGCGGTCCAGAACAGTACAAATGCTTCGAAGTCCGTCCTTGACCAGATACCGATTCTGGAATGTCACCATGCCAGAAAAACTCAAAGGTCAACTCTTATCTAAGCATGATGTAAACACGTCTTTGTTTCTTTTGCATGCTTCTACTTGAATCCCAGAGGCAGTCAGCGACATGGCCACTTACTGCAAGCAGGCTACAAGGCGCAGCGTTCAGAGCATAACTCTCACTAAAGATCTAGAAAAAAAAAAATGAGCAGTTGCTTGGGAAAAGGCAGGAGCACCCAGGAGCAAAACACAGCCAAGGGATGACACAGAAATTTTTACACTCATTAAGATATTCCGTCTCGTTACTGAAATGAAAATAATCAGGGTAAAAATCTTCCCCCTAATAAGTAAAATTCCGCAAGCTGCAGAATAACCCTGCAAAAAAGCCTTCGCTTTTCTGTGCTCACGCACAAACCCATCGTAAAACAATGGTTCTGTACAATGAGCTGGCCCAAGGCGGCTTCCCAGTGGAAAAGTCAGCTCTTCCCCTTCCTGCCTCAGCACCACTTTGAAAAGAATGATATTTAGGCGCACTCAGAGGCTTGTACCAGCTTTTAAGGTTGACTTCGGGAGTTTTGCTAACAAGCAGGAACGCGCGTTCAGCCTCAGCGCCAGCGATGCCAGAGCTGGCGAGACCCAATGTCAAAGCACTCATGCCAACAGGACAGTCAATGCCGGGCAGACTAATTACTAAATACCCACGGGCAAAAAACTTTAAAGGAGGTTTGGTGGGCCTGGCCTAGATGCCAGTACGCGTACACACCAGCTTCTGAACCTACGGCCAATAGAAGGAGCCTTCTTTTTATTAGCTTTAAAATATTTGGCTTTTTTTAAAGAGTGCTCAGGAGGTTGGGGAACGTTAAAGGCATGACTAACACAAAGGGCAGAAAAGTCAGCAAAGAATTTCACGCATCACGTCTCCGAATACCGCACTTCCTCTTGGGATTAAGATGAGTGGCAAAGAAATTTCACTTTGCTAGACAACACGTGAATCTATGAAACCCACAATATGGGAAGTTTAATATTACTTTGGACAGAATTTTAATCAAATGTCTCCTCCAATAACAATTACAATACTTATAAACGCAATTTCACGACTAATCCCAACAGCAAGTTTGTGGACATCATAAAACAGGAATAAAGTTATTAAACTCTCTTTTCTAAGAGCGCAAGAACGCCTTTATGTCCAGCCAGCAGGGATCACATGCTCAGCTACTAGTTTTGCACTGGGAGAAAGCCGAACTCATGCCACGTTTAAGACTTCACATACACAAATTCATCCTATGCTAACATCCCAAAACACGATGTGACATTCAGCTGGAATTTAATATTCAAGAGCTGTAACATCTGTTTATCGGCACTCATCCATATGAGCGTGGTTTTGGAGGACGCTGAAGTTACCAAGTACACGCACCGTTCACATCCACCCACCTAATTCAGTCAAATTTGTGTCCCGCCGTACTGGACCGACCACTAACAACCACACTTCGGACAACAGTTATTTCTCCCCAGGGATCTGAACAAACCCGGAATAGCGCAGGTATGCAAAAGTCCTGGTGACTATTTCGATGGGAAAGCCGTCCCCGTTCCGAACAGGACCCCTGTGGCTGCTGCGGGGAGGTTTTTGTCGACCGTAGCTATACTTCACAGACTGAGGTTTAAGTTCAATAGGTCCATCAGGGTGGAAGAGATCATCTACTGATGCAAGCGAGATTTTACGCAGGCTACACACAGAATATGGCCTTTTAAGAGCTTTGTGCAAAATACTGCGATATGCACTCCTAGGGAAAATTCCTGTCTTCGGAAGGAAAGTTTCCCTTCTTCCTTGACCTGTCTCAAGACCTTTTCCCTTGATGAGGATCTTCCTCCTCCACACACAAACTGACACCTAACACTTATGCAAACAGCATCGAGTTAACAACATAATTATGAGGCTGTTGTCATCATTTAATTCAACTCACAGACAAGAAGAAAATTCCCAACAATAATTTCCCAGGCATTCGAGCGAACACGCTCGCTTCACACTTCCACTGGTACTTGGACCAAATCCTTTCAGAGTTTTCTTTTTTCCAGGCAGCTCATTTAACAAAAAACCAAAAAAATAATTCCCCAGTCAGAAATATGTTGTCAGCTACAAAGATTCAGACTGGCCTTACTTTACATAACTGGTTTACAACAAAGATCCCCTTTGTAAAAAGACAAACATTTCACTTCAGGGGACAGGTCCAACCCATCATGGAGAGAACCGTTTATAGTGTTTCGGGTTTGGATTGGTGGCATGCTTGCACCGCTCCCGCCAGCCAGTATTTCCAGGTCTTGCTGCTCCACAAAACCACCAACGACTACCGAATGCACGAAGAATTTTACCTTCAACGCTGCACGTGCTGCCTGAACTAGGAAGCGTGCTGCAAATCACACCACACTGGTTTTAACAATTACTTCTTTGGTCTAAGCCCATCAAGAGAGAAGAGTGTTCCTAAAAAATCCCGATTTTTCATCTGCCACCTTTCACCTCGCCCCCCCCCCCCCGCCAGCGGTAAGTGAAGCGTGACTGGTACTTACAGTGGTATGTGGGGTTGTTCTGGGTCTGCTTTGGTCAGTTCCTCTTCTTCAACGTCAGACTCTCCTCCCGAGCTGCTGTCAGTCACATCCGAGTCAAACGCCTGTTCGCTGGATCTCAAGTTGGCCATACCACTGGCCGTGAATCTCTCCAGTTCTTCTGATATTGAATCGCTCTTCAAGAAGCTGCTTAAGCCTTCTGAAGTAACTGTCTCACTCGCAGCTTTCCTCAGGGCTGCTTCTGCTTTCCTGGTCAACATCAGCTGGCTCCGATGCCTCAGGGGGTCCAAAGTTGGAAGCTTGCTCAGAGTTTTCTCCAAGAAGCCACCCAACTGCTGCTGGATGTGCCTCTCCACCTGCTTTGCCTGCACCACCTGCAAGCGTTTCTGCAGCCTGCGGGCACGGTTCTCAATGTCTGCCTGCCGTCGCAGCAATGCCCTCGTCCTCATCTCCGAGTCGAGAGCACTGTGGTGACCGGCCAACAGAGAAGGTTTCTGCTCCTCCAACTTACTGCTCCCAAAGTCAGAGTGACTGGCAACACCGGGCAACCTAGTCTCTCCACTGCCACCCTCCAGCACCCGCTGCTGCTCCGTGGAATTAAGGGAAGATTTGTTTGCAGTGCTATTATTGCTAAATGGAGTCGTGTGCTCTGCATCAAGGCTTCTGTGTGGAAGAGTGCAATTGGTCAACCCGGTCTTCAAGTCCCCCAATTCAGAACCTCCTGCGTTATAGTCAACACCCTGGAGGGCAGCAGGAGGAGGAGCACACTTCCCACCATTCAGAGAACTAGAGTTTTCATGGTCTGAATTGGTACTTTTGGCCAATTTCTTGGCCAAGCCATTTACAGGCGCTTGCGGGAGAGGTGGCTGGCTATTAGTACTCATTGTTTTTAGATTCTCCAAAGTGAATTCCAACACCGGTTGCCTCCCCAACAGATCACTTGTTTTCAAGAAGGACTGAGATAAGAGAGAGTGAGATTTAAGGACTGTCTGCTTGTTGAAGACTCCTTGCAGCTTCAGAGGCTCTTTTGAAGGAACAGATGTTACATCCGAGCAGAGATAAGAGGCCACTAGCGGCTGCAGCTTGCCCAGCTCTTCCTTCGTAGGGTTGTTTCGGAAATCTAAACTGGGATCCTCCGGAGCAATGGCTTTCCTTTTGGTGCCGTTGGCGGCCAGGAGGATGTTGTTGGCGTTGCCGTTGCTCTCGGCACTGCCAGGCGACAAGGTGGAGGACGGGGGAGCCAGCTTGAATCGGATGTGGTGAGCTTCAGCTGCTGCGTCAGTGAGAGCGGGCGCCATCGCAGCCATTCAGCACAGAGAGACGGGAAGTCCAGCCTCTCCCGGTGCCGAGGCCAGCTCCGCTGCCTCCCACTGCCTCTCCCGAGGGCAGCCTGCGGAAGGGAAGGGAAAAGACAAAGTTAGGCATCGCGTTTATAGAAAATAAAACGGGACAGACAACAGCGGTGAGACTTATCGACGCTTGATAACACCACACAAGCTTCACGTCCCACACAGCATCCTCCCTCTGCGACCACCAGCCTCACGCCCGGCAGAGCCACCTGGACACCAGGCTGGTAAAAACAGAAGTAACAAGACGCAAGCCGGTCCTCAGGATCTCCCGTAGCTACTGCCTGCCTGGAACAACTATCCTGGCCTTTCTGTCCCAGCACACCAGCATCCTTCCAGGCCTTCACCAGGTCTGGCCCTGGTTACACCCATTCCTCAAAGCCAGCAGCTCACCAACTTCATCTTTAAAATCCCTGAGCTACGTCTATAAAACAGTTTTCACCGCTTCTACCACCAGCTCAGGTGCGTTAAAAATAACAAATTAGAACTATGAAACGTAACAGAGACAGGGCTTGAGGGGAACAAATCTCCATATGCCTAACCTCCCGGAGGCTGGAGAAACCCCTCCACCCCACACCCACCAGCAACCCCAACCGCTTCCCTGAAAGCCTGGGGTTTGAAGAAAGTCGTTTCCCTGGCGTATATGAAACCTACTTTCCCAGAAGTACATTTCCGAATGAGCCAGGTGATTTCCAGTGTTCACAATTCCCATTTCTCTTTCGAGAGCACAGATAAAGATTAACCCACCCGCACACCATGACAGAGCAGTTCTACGCTCTCACTGTACTACCCGGCCACCGGCTTAACTCAACGAGATCCAACAAATCAAGAGAAATAACCACAGACCTTTCATTCATGTATATCGCAGCCTTTCCCCCTCCATCACCTTTAACATTTCTGGTCACTTCCCTCCTTCCTTTAACACTCAAAGCATCAGTGTTTTTTAATTCCTTTTTTTTAACGGCATGCACCTAACCCACAGCACAGGCTGTGCTAGCAGTGCAACAGTTTCTTTATTTTCCTTTTGCTGCAAAATTTATCTAGCACCTTCATAAGCTATTTCAATGTCAATTTAATAATAAGAAGCTGCCCTAATCTCTTGCCTGATGTGCCAATCCTCTCATTTCACATAAATTTGCATAAGCTTGTTGTAGCTGTTCATTAAGACACCCCAACGGCCAAATTAATATACCACTTTACAGGAAAAGTGAGGACTATCTCAAGTTTGACTATGTTGAACGAGCAAAACTTAACAGCCAGTTTTGTTTCCAGCCTCATTCAGCTGCGCCACGAGTTGCTCCCCCGGCGTCGCACCAGGTGCTTCCCCATCGCAGGGACCACAGGCAGACAGCGGGGCTGAAAAACACCAAGTACCGAAGACTGGATTTTTGCGAAAAGTCAGAGAAACAAACCCACACCGCCCCAGTGGAGGGAGGGCCCACAGGGCAAGCTCAACTGTTCGCCGTGTTTGGTGTCTTGGCCAACTGGCAGGCCCCTCACCGCGTCTACGATTCAGACCATCTACAGCCTTGATAACTCTCTGGCCCAAGCCAGTTAGGTGACACGGAGCAAGAAGGCAGGGAAGAAAGGATACATTCACAGAGGAACAGATAAAAAAAATAAACTGAAGCTATTGTAACAGAAATACAGAGATGCTAGAGGTGGGTTCAGACTTCAGAAGCCCCCCGTTGACAGAGCTCAGCGTATTTCATAATCAACTACACCTTGTCCTGACTGAAACAAAGCATACTGCAGGCCTAAAAATTTACTGCACCCTCATGGAAAACGGCTTTTAGTCACCACTTTGGTCCATAAATAAAGACTGAGCATGACTATTCAGGAGGAGAAGAAAAAAAAAATTAAAAAAAAAAAAAAAAAAGGAACTTGCAGGGAACTTTCCACTTGTAGCTAAGACGCCCTTGGGAGAGGAGGGAGGAAGACTGTCAGAATAAAGGACTTCCCCCACTCCAGCCTCCCACCAGGACCTTCACCGGAGACACATACGCTGGGATGAGTGTTCCACGGGCGCTCTCAGTTCTGCAGGAACGCGCCACTGCGCCTTCCGAAGGCAGCCCCCGGGTCAGTGCTCCTCACCGCAACCCCCACCCCAGCACCGCGAGGTACCGAGAGCCGCTCAGGAAATAGCCAAGCTGCGAAAAAAAGCAGATAAACCTGCACTCGGGTGCTGAATGCAATCATTCTTCATCAACGTATTTGCACCACGCTGCAGCCACTGAGGAGTTTACCTAGGCTGCAGAGCATTTTGCAGCAAATTTGTAGGTCATCAACTTCAGTTAAAATAACAGAAGTAGAAAACGGAAGCAAAACTTTCATGCGGCCTTTTCCTCCAGGTTAGCAAACTCACTTTAAAAAGAAAATCCTCCTCGCTCGGCTGCTGCAGCCCTCCTTGGCTTCACTTTTAGTTGGGTGGACAGCATTTAAAATACTTTGGGAGCCTGGAAAGCTCTCTTAAGAATAAGGCTTTGTTCTAGTAGCTTAAAGATGACCTCCAAAAGTTACTGGGTGCATTTTTTTTATTTAAGTCCTTATAAACTATCTGCGTGCCAGACAGCACTGGTTTTTCCTAACACCAAATTAGACCTCTACTCTTACGAACAACCCCTGGAAAAAACATTAAGGAATATTTTAAGTATGTTTCCCCCCAGCTCTGTTTATAAGTTTTGGTTGTTATTAAAGCCATATTGCATTTATCAGTAATTTCTTCCTAACAGGGGACCGGAGGGAAGAGGCTGGTAAGGCATCTTGGAGGTGACCATAGGAAGGAGGAATAAAGAAAAGGAAAGGTCATTGGCATGTTCCCACTCCCAAGAACTTTCAAGGCGTTTTGAGAATTTTGACAGTATTTCCAAGAATTATCCTGAATCTTTTGTCTGCCTCTAGGGCTCAAACCGTTCTGGGAAGTTCTACCAAACTGCTACCACCCGTCAACACTAGACTGATGTGAGCACCCACAGGTCCCTTTTTTCAGTGTTTCTCCACCAAGGGTCTACGGCTCCCAGCACTTGAGTTGACCAAGAGGCTTCTCCTGCAGAAGTCCTGCTGGTAGACAGTGGATTACCGCTCCAGTTCCACCACCGCAACGGGTCTCCTGCAGTAGAAGCTCCAGCCCTGCTCAACACCTTGTGCTGGACTTCACTCGGGAAGATCCAAAAGGAGCTGCTCCTGGAAGACCATCGTGGCATTTACAACGTGTCTGAAGATAACACTCAACATCCACAAGCACGTTCTTCATTTTCACTTTAAAACTAGAGCACTGCAGAGCAGTTAGCATTAATTAACAGAGGGAAGATGAAAGGCTCTAGTAAGCAGGTAAAAACAGGGTAATCGTAACTCGCCCATCTTCCCTCGCTTCCCGAGTGCACGCGAGGCCACCGAGGGAGGAAAGTCACCAGTCCCACTCAGGTGGCTTCACCCACGATTCCACATCAACTACACCAACATTCAAACTCTTAAAGCTTTTTAAACCCAGAGCAAAGGGAAAGGTGGGGATAAGGTCGAGGCAACGACGGGACGTCAGAAGAGGCACGAGGAACGTGCCCAGTCACACTATACCCCGGAGAAGCTATCAGGTCACAACACCCCTGAAAACAATCCCTCAGCATGCTGACTTATTCAAGACTGTCTGCTTTTAAAACCCAATTTTACAACCAGACCTTGAAAGGAGAATCATGGGTTTCCAAGCACATGATTTTGTGCAACACCTCAGAAAAATAAGCCCAGCAAGAACACGGGAAGTTTTTGCTCTCAGAAATCTTTGTGACTAGAGTTTCCTGGGGACAAACTGGGCACCTGTGCTTCCGGTGAGGTTCATGAGAAGATCTGGGGAGCTGCTCAGAGTCCTGGACACAGGAGGTGTCAATAGCCTCTGCTTTGCCCACCCAGCTAAATGCTCATTCCAGCTCCTCTCCATGCCTTCCCACCAGCACATCTCCTTGCAGACACAAGTCCCCCCATGGCCACCCTTCTCAGGCCACCGAGTCCTGCACCCGCCTGGCCACATCACCTCTGCCTTCGATCCCTTGGTGACACACACTTCTACCTTGCGTATGTATGTTCCCCGAATTACAGCTTAAACCCCTGACATTATATCCAAACTCCTGCACCTACTGTCTAATTTCATCACGTGCCAAACCGCTCCGGGACTGCTCTTTATAGTTGCTGCGAGGTCTCCTTCCTTCCCCAGATCTCCTCCTACGAGGCGCTTGCCCAAACCCACCTGGGCGCCTTCCCCTTTTCCTACAACTTGCACAAGAAATGAAGACAGACGAGGTTACGGGTGGCCATGAGGAGACTTCAGTTCAATGTATGTAAAGGACAAATAACCCCTGTTTAGATGCAGGGCTCCCCCCAGCTGAGACCCCTTCACCCCCAAAGCTCTGTCCTACCACCACACAGGTTCTGCAGGGGATACGTACACGAAGGTGCTGCTGCGTCAGAAGCAGCAAAGGCAGAGCTACCCCGAAGGAAGTGAGTGTTATACCGATTCCCACTTCCCCTCTCCTCCCCCACTACGAATCAAGAGTGCAGCCGACTCTTGAATTCGTGTGGTTACAGAAGTCTTTTAGAAAAAAAAAACAACCAAACAAAAGCAAAAAAAACCCCAACAAACAAAACTGTTAGAATAAAATCCCTATACACTTAATTTTGCAACTGAAATACATCACCTATGCTTCTGACCTCAGCAGAGTAACTTAAAATGCAGGTAACTCAACACACCCTGAGCCCTAGAAATATTTTCCGCATCAAAAATGTCCGTCTACCAAAAGTTACACCTATTATGCATAACAGATCCTCTACATGCCTTTTCTTATCACCTTTCAACATTTTACAGTTGTAAGACAGATATTTACCAATTGAGAGAAGGATTTACATGAGAAGTAACTCTCAAGGCTTTAATTAAGGAAACGTGACAGGCAAGTACAGGACGATAAACTTATTGATAATCCAGCCATCACGTGCCGTTTGGCAGACTGTACGCTTATAGTGACCTACATTTGGGAAACAGGCTTTTTTTAAAAAAAAATATTAATGAAAAAAAGGTTGAGAACACACATAAGAACCACAGATTATTTTTTTTCAAATAAATACACGAGTACCTTCCACATATATTAACACTACAGACTCGCACCTAATCTCTCTGGGAAAAATAAGAACTTTAATATTAAGAACATCCCATACTTATACACCGGGGCAAATAAGAAAGATATTACTGAGCTTTTATAGCCTTTGTTTCCGACCAGAAGCCCTCCAGATTAAAAGAAAAGCTGCTGTTTCCACTTGCCGGTCCGCACAAGTGGCAGCATCTTTTGGTCAGCTCTGGAAACAGCAAGGTGAGGCCTCCTTCAAGAAGAATTTTCTCTTACGCCTGTGAATTCTCACTGGATCTAAATAAACCAAATCAATCGCACAATCGGAGGTAGAGAAGGTTTTACCAATACGATGTCAGAAACAAAAACAAAAGCCACAAAGCCAGATTAACTGTCATCTCCCCACTCAAAAGTCTGGCAAGTTGAATAACCGTAAGGAAGAATGCCTTCACCTGGAAAACCAAGTGGCCGGAGATAAAAAAACCCATCACTATGGGTATGGGTATGTTAAGTTATTCTTCAGAACGAAGTTACCGCTTACAGTCATATAAAAAGAAACGTGGTTTAAAAAACAGTAATGGGACATTTGCACAAAGCAGCAGTTTGATCGAGACAAAGAAAAAAAAAAAGCACGCTTTAATTGTGAAATCCGGGTCTCCCCCTATCCCGTATCTGAGAAATCTTGTTTTTCTTTCGCATAATCTGGGCAAGCTGCCCAGGAAATATGAAAACCTGAACTCAGGACTCAGGGAGCAAGTTAAACAAAAAACAGAATTGCCTTTTAATTTTAAAGGCACATTTTCATTCACTAGGTGCGGTCATACCAACCTTTGCTCAAAAGCCTAGGATTGTTACCAAAACTTTTAAACCCCGCCCCATAAATGGCACCACCTTAATATGTCAATATTTTAAAGCAAGGCACAGATTGTCACTACAAAGTCTTTTAGAGTGCCTTGCGTTAACCATCCACATCCTCAAGAGGAAATAAGAGAAGAGAGAGGAGCAGAATTAAGCATCTCCAACCACTAGATCCCTGCCCAATCTCAGACCAGCCTCCTGCTGTGTTTAAATACCTTATTTTGAATGGAGTTCATAACGCAGTTCTCCGGGACGCGTACGCTCAGCTAACGGCAGATCTCAGCTTTGACTGCTCCTCGGATCTCAGAGGAGAGAGAACAATCCACAAAGACTGCCATGGCAGCCACTGAAAACAAGAGGACGCGAACTCCAGAAGAGAGATACCCGTGTAAAAGGAGGCGATGTTCAATCACGCCTCCCAGATTCTTTTTTACAGGCCATAATTACAGCGGGAACCCGGTTTGCTGTTTCTCATTTAGCGTGAAGGCAACTGGAGGGTAACCTTTCCCATCGCACCTCTGTCGCTGCAGACCTCGGCAGGAAGTTATAAAGATTTCAGAGCAAGAACTCCCAACGTTTGATAGAGCTGAAACTTTAAGGTCCATCTCCTGCTAACGTCTCCGAGGCCCGAAGCACCTCCTGATACAGAAGGATACGTTTCACTTAAACTTTTTTTAAAATAAAAACACTTGTCTTTCCACCAAACCTGCAAAAAAAAAAAAAAGCTTGCAGCAAGGGATTAACTAAGGGACAGAAGAAGATGCGGCCTGTTCAGGCTGACAGCTACTCCCGTGCCGTCTCTTCAGGTGCGATTTTGTTACCTTTTTTCCTCGTTTTGTGAGCTAAACGGTGCAGTTTGACGATTAAATTCAGATAGCGCGCTGTCAAAACTCCGTCCTCCAGAATCAAGCCTTCCCGGCTATTAGCATATCCCATTTCGCTGTTTGTCTCGTTCTCTAAAGGGAGTTACACTTTGGCAGCTTTCTGCTCCCAGCGGTTCGTGGCAGGGGCAGATGCACACTTATTTTCTAACTTTCTTTGAAACCTGAAGAGGACTTTATCCAAACTGTCCTCTGCCAAAAACGCGGCTCTGAACTCAGGCCGAAGAGGACAGGCGCAGGGTTTAATGGAATTATGTTTACTCAAGTCCTGCCTCACCAGGACTCTCGCTGATTTGCGAACGACAACTCCTTGGCCAGCTGAGAAAAAACAGAAAGCCTTTATTCCAATTTAAACGATTTGTTACACAAAACTACGTCCTTGAAGACGCAGCTAAACCGCTATTTACAGGGCCGGGAAGGATTCTCGCTCGAGTCTTTGCTGCTTTTCATTCCAGATAGATATTGTATTCCTGGAAGTTATGAGCAGGGACACGGTATTTATAAAATGCGGGAGCGGAAACGGCGCTTCTCAGATCACCTGCCTGCCCAACTGCTAAGAGGCTCTTTTTAATGAAATAATAAACACTTTTAAACCGAGGCATGCGTGCAGAACTTACTTATTATTTGGTCTAATCGGTATGTGATCCACCTGAGACACTTTCGCTGAATTAAATTCCCATTTAGGCAGAAGTGGGCCCACCTGTTTCCCCACACAGTCCAGTAGAAAAACAAACAAACAAACAAACAAACACACAAAAATGCAAAAGCAGGTGCTGTTAAACAGGGATGGGCAGGGATATTGCTGACCTACTCTCAGAAAATAATTCCAGAAAAAATACAGTTTTCCAGAAAAGGAAAATTATATGGAAGGGGAGGTGGGGGGAGGCCCACAAATCAAAACACGTGCTGCTCGCCCTTCCTCCCCCCTCCCCAAGCTTCACCTTTTGCCTGCCTTGGTAGGACGGAACAAGTCCTTATCTTTACTTCGCTATACATTAAAAGTCTTATCCTCCCTGGAAAAGTCTTTTGAGGTTCCTAAGGACACGCACCACTCGCTGCCTGAGCAGAGAAAGGGTGGAGTGCTGAAACTCCAGAGACAGTCTTTGTTCCGAGGGTTCATTAGATAATGGCAGTTGCGTTCAAAAAAACACAGCTATAAACAGGGCAAAAGGAAGTGACTTTGGTCAAAGAACTGCTCAGTTTTCACCCCTGCCTTGCGTGATGTCAGAATTTCACCAGTTCTCCAGTTACCGGATGATCTCTGAGAGCAAATGAGACTCGAATACAGCATTTAAAAAAAATAAAAGGACAAAAAAAAAAAAAAAAAAAGAGGGAGGGAAAAAAAAACCCAATATAAAAGCAACACACAGACGCATCTGCCTGGTCATCTGCTGCTTTATCACCTCTGAAGAGGGAACACAAGTCATCCCCATCGCTAAATCATTACAAATCAGCTATAACAGTATCACAACCGAGTTCCACAATTAACTGCTCCTGCAGCATATCAATCCATTAAGCCCCACACAGCTGTGCTACCTTGGCAGTGGGGCTACAGAAAAAAAAAAAAAAACCACCACAACAACATACCCATCCCTCCCGCGCCAAAAAACATGCCGCCCATCTCTTGCCTCCGACGGTGGCCGAGAGCGGACACCGCGGCAAGGGAAAGGATCCCAGTGCCATCGGGGGATCCCCCAGTTTCGCCTTTACAGCCCCCGCTCCGTCTCCCCCTTTGCCGGTTTAAAAGGCCGCTGGCTTCCTAATTAAAGAAATAATACGATCAGATCGAACAGCGTTGCTACCTGCACCAGAATGAAAATTCAAGAGGACTAGGCTAAAGCCGGGGGAAGAGCATCAGAGGTTTCCTCCATGAAAACAAAGGCCATAAAAGGGACAAATACAGTTTTAAAGAAAAAAGGCTTAGATACGAACAGATCGCTGGATTCCTAACTACGGCAGAGGATTAGTCACACACACGTAACACCTTAATTCCCCCCCAAAGTGGTTTTTTTTCCCCGTCGCCAGCAGGACCGTACCGGGGCTGAAAAACTCTCCGACTTTCCCACCTCCGAGACACGGGCTTTTACCTCCCCTTATTTTTAGAGGCACAAATCACACTGCACCCAACACATGACATGATGTAACCGCGAACACGGACGTGGCCCAAACCAGTTCAAAATATAATGGTCAGTCAAAACAAATAAAAAAAAAAAAAAAAAAAAAAAAAAGCCCTGCAGTTCCTCCCATATCCTGACCGGTTTCATGGAAAACTACAGTTTGTCATTCAAGTGCATTTTACATAACAGGCAATATAATCTATACCGTGCCGGCGGTTTGATCCACCTGTACACAAATTTAATATGCAGAGAGATAACACCTCGGTTTGTAAAGACCTTCTGCTTTTTTTTTTTTTTTCCGTAGAAAATAAGGCTAGTTTCCACTAAATCTGGCCGCCGTATTTTTTTTTTTCTTTTTCGCTCGACCCTCATTTGTACCCCAAAGGAGGCAAATTTCTCTGTCATCAAGCACTGGGAGACGCTAATCCCGTGATGGAAGTAAACACACGTACAGATCGCGGAAAGGATTTCAGGACAGCCAGGCTCTGCCTGCTTGTTCTGAGAAAAAAAAATAAAATAAAAAATAATTCCGGATCGGCAGGGCCGGTGCGAAAAAAAAAAAAAACCCAAAAAATAAAAAGAATAAAAAATTTAAAAAGAAATAAATAAAATTAAAAAAAAAAAAAAAAGCAACCGGAAAGTAAATACAGGAAAATGGCTTAAGGATGAAAAATTACGCTATTGTGCGCCCCGGGAAGGGGGGAGCGCGCCGTGACACATCCCCGCTGACAGCGCCGGAGCCCACCGGGGCAGCGGCACCCCCGGCCACCGCCACCGCTGCCGGCGGGGCTGGGGACGGCCGAGCCGCGCTCCCCTCCGCGCGTTTTGCAAGATTGAGATTATGCAATTTAAAAAAAAAAAAAAAATATATTTTTTTTTTCTGTTTACTTTTAAAACTTCGCGTGTGCCCCCCCACCCCCCGGTCACAGACTGGTGATCCCCTCCCCGGTCAGGGAAGGATGATCCCAAACCACCACCCCACACACACACACCCCCACACCCCCCCCCGCCCGGTCCCTCTCCCTCCCCGGGGGGACCGGGGCCGCCGGCCACGTGAGGGGCCCGGCGGGACCCCGCCGCCCCCCCCCCACGGGCGCCTCCGGGCCGGGGATTTCAATTTAAAGTGGCGCCATTCTCCCCCCCCCCCCCGCCGCACCCCGCCCCAGGGAACCGCAGCACCGGGGGCGGCGGGGGTGGGGGGGAGCGGGCCACCGGGTCATTCCCCTCGCCGCGACCCCCGCCACCGGGAAGGGAGGGGAAGGGAGGGGGGGGGGCGCGAGGGGGGGAGCCGCCTCCCGCCGGGCAGAGAAGTTGGGGCGCGGCGGCCGCCCCGCAGCGGGGCCCGGCGGGGCGCGGCGGCGGCGGTAACAAAGGGGCGGCGGGGGGGAGGCGCGGGGCGGCGGGCGCGGAGCGGAACGAACGGCGCGGGGCGAGCGGCACCTACCACGTGACGAGCGGCGAGCGCGGTCCGGGCGGGCTCGGCCCCCCCCCCGCCGAACGGGCGCAGTTTGCAAACAAACCCCGGCCCGGGGGCAGCCGCGGTGCCGCAAACCGGGGCGGCCGCCGCCAGCCCCGGCCGCAGCCCCGGCGCCCCCCCCCCGCCCGCTCGGGCCCGCCCCGGCGGCAGGGGGGATGGGCTCGGCCGTCTCCCTCGGCGGGCGCAGAGCGGCGGCCGCAGTCCGGGGCTGGGGCGGGCGGGCGGCGGGGCTGCTTGAAGAGGGGGGTGGGGGGGGGGTGGGGAGCGGCCCCCCCACCCCCGGCTCGGAGCGCTGAGGCGGCGGCGGGGCGGGCCCGGCGGGGCGCGGCGGAGCGGGCGCTGCGGCGCTTTTCTTCTTTTCCCCCCTCTTCCCCCCCGCTCCGGGCGAGCGCGGCGGCGGCGCGGCTCGGAAAATGGCGGCCGGGCTCCTTCTCTGCCCTCCCCCTCCCGTCAGCCGGAGAATGCACCGGGGGGGGGGGGGGGGGGGAGGAGGAGGAGGAGGAGGGAACGGGGAGGGGGGGGCCGGCGCCGCAGCGCCCCCACCGGTCGCGCCGCGCACGGCGCCCGCCGCCCGCCCGCAGCCAGGGGGCCCCGCCGAGCCGCCGCCGCAGCGCCGGGCGCCCGCCGCGCGGAGGAGCTGCAGTGCGGGAGGGGCCGCCGCCGGGGAGGGGACATGGCAGCGGTGGGGGGGAGGAAACACGACACGGGGCGGAGCCGCCGCCGCCACCGCCTATTGTCCGGCCGCCGCGTACGCCCCTGCGGGCGGCTGCCGGTCCCGCCGCCGCCCGCCAGGGGGCGCCCCGCAGCGCGCAGGCGCGCTCGGCCCCGCGCAGGGGCGGGGGGGCGCGGGGCATGCTGGGAGATGTAGTCCAGCACCCCGCGCCGCCGCGGGGTCCGCCCCCGCCCCCTGCAGAAACTTTCACCGTTTCAAGCATTTCCCCCCTCAAAAAACCACTCCATCTCCTTTCTCCATCCACATCTGGCTCTCCGCCGAAAAACTTTCACCCTTTTAAGTGGGTTTTCTGCCCCAAAAACAACACTCTTCCCTCTCCACCTGCAGCCCCCAGGAGCTTTTTACTGGCTCGTTTCGCATTCCCCCTGCCAGGTGCTTCAGTTTTATTCCCCTAAAATCATGCGTAAGAATTCCATTAAAATCCTTAAAGTTCCCAGCATGCCAAAGCCAGCACAGCTTTGGGGGGTGTTACTGCAAAATCTGGTCACGGCCATGGGCTGACGACCCGAGGACCCCCCGCGGACAGAGATCCCTCTCTCCCCTAGTCAAGGGCTACCAATGGGCTTTTTCCCCAGACACCACAGCGGTCGAACCCCGGGAGCGTGATCCGCGTTGAGAAGGGGGTTTCTCCCCCCACCATCCAGATACTTTCGCCCCCTCCTCGACAAACTCCAGGACGCACCGACAGGCAGCGCAGGCGGGAAAGAATTCATTTTGGGGGTGCAGAAACCATTTCACCTCTTTGACCTTCGGTTTTTTGGCCATTTGCAGGAGGGTGACGCCGATCCATCCCCCTGCACAGGTTCATCCGACACACCAAATGCCACAAAACCGCCCAATTTTGCTGCCCGGTGAAGGCGCTCTCCCCCCTCAGGCGGGTCTACGGGATGATTTTGATTCGGTTTCCGTTGCAGCCAGCGCACTACTTCCCCCTCACTACAGCTATGCTGCCTCTACAGTGGGAATGCGGTTATGCCAATAAAAAAGCACTTTATACCAACATTTGTCTGCAACGGGAAAAAGCTACAACAGCGCGTGCTGTTCCATACTGGCAGAGAGGAGCGCCTGCCCCAGGGAGCTGGGTTTAGAGCAAAAAAAAAAAAAAAAAAAAAAAAGAAAATCACAACCAAATAAGAGTTGTACTGTCTCGACTGCAGAATTAGGTAAGAACTATGAAGGCTGTTTCCGTAGGCAGTACGGGCAACCCCGCTCTGGTTATGCAGCACACGCAGACAGGTTTTTTTTTCCCCCTCCTCTTGCTTCAAATCCCACCACCATGGGCGGGGGGAAGCAACGCTCCCCTCCTTTAAGAAGGATTTGGAGATACAGAGTCAAGATACTACTATTGCTCTTTAAAATGCAATATACGGCTTAACAAATCACGCTGTGGAACTGGGTCTTTTTGGGTCAGGAAATCCACGGGCAACACATTTCATCATTTTTCTAAGGGCCTGGGCGGCCACCTACACTCACTGCCAAAACTGCCCCAGAGACCACATCCCAACCGTGCCTCTGCTGAGCACCACAAGTGCTCAAAACTTAGCTCATAATTAAGTGTTTTTCAAGAAAAATGAGCCACTGAGGTCAGCAGAGAGGCCGGTGGTGGTTGCTGTGCCCCAGCAGGGAGCTGCAGCCAGTTCTGCTCCTGTCCCCTGCAGTCACAGCCCTCCCCTCCCGGGTGGCCGATCCCCGTCCCAACGCACCACTTACCCAGGCTCAGCAATTTCACGCCGAGCCTTGGAAAATGAGTCTGGAGACCTTGAACTGGGCTTCCAGTCAACGATGAAATGGTGCCAAGGAGGACAGCGTGTTATCAGCAACCCTGTATCCAGCACGGAACCGGGTCACAGGGAGGATAAATTCTATTCTTGAGGGTAACAGAAATACAGTTTCTGAAAGATATCACACAATGAATTCAGACTTCACGCTTTCTCCTGACCTGCTTCTCCCCACTGCATTCGAGCAGCTCTTTAGGAAGCCAGGACCCTACAACAGCATACATACCTCGGATTTTATTTATATATTTTTTTTTTTTAAAATACCTTGAATTCAGTCCAGCTAAAAAGCAGAAGTAGCAACAAATGCATTTCTATACTGGAACAGAAGAGGGAGGGCGGTCTGTCGTGGAGGAAGTTAAAAGAAATTCCCGTGCAAGGAAGTTTTTAATCATTTGTACATTCTGCAGTGCAGAATTTTCTGCTAATTGAGGCAAGGCTCCCCAAGAGCCGAGAGCTCCAGCCTGACAGCCTGGTACAGATCTGGATCTTCCTGCAGCGCAGACACATCTACAGCTTTCATCATCCAACCTGATCTGGAGATGATGTAGCAAAAATTGCCGTGCAGTCTAAGATAATACAACTTTGGCCTCTGGCACATCATATACCTTTTTATAGCCCTTCCAAGCTCCATTTTCCATGCAAAATAGCACCGCAACGTCTCCTCCAGGTCACCCAGCTACTCCTGGACCAGCCGCCCTCGCCCACGAGTCCCTCCCACAGCTTCGTCACTACTCTTGAGACGCCCCATGTGGGCAAGAGGAGCTCTCCCCAGTGAATCCACATTTTTACAGCACCCTCCTTTAAATCTTTTGTTGAAGTCACCCCCCTTTCTGCAAAGCATCAAGAACATACAAACCACAGGGTTCAATACATGGCGTTATGTACCCAACTGCTCGTACCTGGTCATCACCTTGTCTTTCCCACACGCGTTCATTGCCTCTACCAATTAATCCTCATGACTCGCTTTGATTGTACCCACCTCTACGCAATAATTATATGCCTAGTTGTACATATATTAACAAATATACTAGGACACATGAAGGGAGACTCTTGAGCCTGCAAAGATACTAGATCGGCTTGAGAAACATCCTGAAGGTAGAGAAGGCAACAGCCACCAAAGAACACACTGATGAGACTCCCTACAGATACAACCACAACTTTTGCATCTTCATTTGCAAGGTCATTAGATATCCCACCAAAAAGCAGCAAACTCGAGTGTCCATGGCCACAGAGGCTTCAGAAGATGCAAGACTCATCTGGTTTAAAGCTAAATATAGGTAAGCTGTAGCAACAACAAGAAACCCTTGCAGTGATCATTGTTCTTCTGACATTCTTCAACATTAGAGAAAGCGTCCGATGACATTAAGAAAGCCGCTCCTTAGCTGTGACGGACACAGCACAGCCCAGCCAGCTATTCTGAAAATGCTCACTAAGAATGAAAGAAAAAGAGCAAAGTCCTTAAAAAACAGAAAGGAGAGCCACGTGAAGGTAAATCATGCAGAGGCTGCTAGAGCTCAGCAACCCCGATACCTCCCTGGTCGGGGAGGTCTCTATTCTACTCACGTATCCCGAGGTCGAGCTACAAACCTGGATCTTCCTTGGGACGCTTCCAAATCAATGGATTAAGTTTTAATGTGCTTGATATAAACAGGAAGGTGACATACTAGTCACTGAAAAAGCCAACTGATGCACATAAGAAGTGCCACCACTTGTTTGAAAAGCCCCTTGATGATTTAGATCAAGCCACTTGATACAGACATTCATCGTTCCAAGGACAACACGCGTTGCTTGTTCTCACATTGGAGGCTCCATCGGTACCTCTCAAGGTCACAGCTCCATTGTTACCCATGCCAGGGGGGAAATTCTCTTCATCTGCTGCGAAGTTAAGGGGCATTTGATATTAAGACATAGCAATAAGCTATTTTGAATCAATTATGGTTTCCACTGTGAAACGTATTTACGTGGTTTCTGTAGGGATGAGAGGCTGGGAATGTAAGACTTTAACGAAGGTAACTGTATGTTTGAGTGCCTGCCAGAGACGTTGGTCTCAGCGTGCCAAGAAATACTCGAATACTCCACGCTGTTGCATCAGACCGACGCACATTGTACAGAAGAGCCTGACTTCCCAAAGTCCTCATGGGAACTTCTATTTGTACCAGTTTGGGGAATACAGTGAAGAATTCCAAGGCAGAACGGCAAGCTGAGGACTCAGTAAAGCACCCTGAATTTTTAAGCCGTTATTCCAGCTGGGGACTGATAGCCAGGCTTTATCAATTTGCAGAGGGTAAAGCATCCAAATCCTCATTTAGTTGTAACCCTATATCACGTAGGTCCCCATGAATTGCCAACAATATTATCGCGTTGGCTTAGATCCATCCAAACCACGGGTATGAAACGGCACAAAAGATCCCAGAGATCCCAGATGCCTCAGATCCCATCAGTTTTCTTGGGTATTTGCTTAAGAAACACATGACGGCAGGAATTAAGGCAATGCTTCCTTATGGAAATCAATATGTTTTGTGCAGATTACGCTATACGATCCCAGACATTTAATGATGTGAGTAGTAAAATAAAATACAAATGAGTAGCAGAATAAGTAAGGTAATGGCACACTTTTTAAAAGTTGAATTCTTCCCATTTCAGGTTATAGGTAGTTATATCGTGGGAGAGGAGGAGAAAAAAAAAATAAAGGCAAAAGAGGGAAATGTGATCCTGCACTAATCATGTAAAAGCCCACGTCTTATAAAACCATGAGACACAGGCTAATGGAGTGTTTGGGGACAACCCTTTCGAATCTCAACACTGAAATACACCTTACGGGTTAGGTATCGTTAGAGCATAGAGATTTCACGCTTGTGTTCCCACTGCTCGGGGTAACGTTCAGTTCCACTGTATGATGGACAAATAGATTAAGGAGTTTTCATCTAAATAAAAGTTAGAAGAATTAGTTAGGAACCCAGCGACTGGTAAGCAGCTTGGGTATGGTACCAGCAGCACGGGGCTGAGGGGAAGACCAGGTTTACCCCTGCTGCACAACTCAACCCTTCCTCCGCCTTCCAGTTGGAAAGTCTCGGTGTACTTTCCTTTATCCACCAGCCATGGCTAAGGCTCGCTGAACATCTTCATAGATTCAATTTCTACCAAATCCTGCACCTCCCGCTCCCTCTCACGAGTCAACAGCAAACCCGAGACCTCCAGTCACTGCTGACACCAGGACACAGAAGTTCTCCCTCTGCCACAAGCAAGATTAACACTTGTTTTAAGAGTCTCTGTTCGTTAATTCACGTTATACGGTTCTTTTTCACATGGCTTTTCACAGGTCCTCTAACAGGAGAATTAGTTTCTACTTCTGCTGTAGGGCACTTGGAACAATCCTATTGCTGTTTGGATTTCCAGACTCAGGGAAAAAAAAATTACGGCTCTATTGGTAGCTGCTTGTAATTCAGTTTAATCCCAAACCGGAGCAGCAGTTTAACCAGACTGAAGCATAGTCGATAACCAGGATATTAGATTATTTACTCCTTCGGTCATGCTCAAGAGTCAGCTAGCATCTTGAGATCAGAGCTGTGCTCCGAGCACGTCTGTTCCAGAGATAACACAATCTGCAAGTCTGAGCCCCGAGTTTCAGGGTTTCACGCAAATTCCTCTGTCCCAGCCAAATCCACCTGCCTTCAAATCCTCAGCACCACAGGAAAACATCGGAGATCACAGGTGGAAAAAGTCAAGTCCCTCCATGTTCTCCTTATTAAGGATACCTCCTATGGCAAGTCAAGCGCAGCAGAACCAGTGCCCAGACAGGGAAACACCAGCAAGAGGAATAAGGCAGCGAGTGCCCCGTTTCTGCGACCACCACCACAGCACAGAGAGCTTCGGAGCAGCGGAGCCTGCACGTTTCTTCCTGTGCCCGTTAGGTGTGAAGGACCAGGCAGACGTTCCCTGCTCCTCTGCTCCCAGAAACCCTCCCTCCCCTCTGAGGAGCTGCAGGCAAAGAGCTTTACAAAACTTACAAACTTATAAGTTGCTCTATTCTATGACGAAAAAGCATTGCAAACTGTGACGATAATATTAGGCGCTAGAGTCTGAGCGCAACTCAGGGATACAGTGTACAAAAGCACTCAAATATGTATTAATCAGAGCTTTAAAGCAGTTGGCACAGGAACAGATGACACACTCATACACTCAAAAAACGCAAGGTCCAACTCCATCCTGGCCACAAGAAGCAAACACCTCTGAGCGAAAATGCTGAGCAGAGTTATGTCGTGACACGACGACGGTCTGCACATCCCCCTCGGCACCCCCTCCAGCAGACGCTGGCTGGTTACACGTGACCCACTGCCACCACTCATTCCCCTCGGCTCCTGCCAGCCCACGGGATGCAGAAAGGACCCGGCTTCACCCTCCCACGTGCCCATCCCTGGCCCCTCCGCTGGGGAAAGCGGGTGCCTCCGGTGCCCTCCCAAATCCAGAGCCAGGGTTCCCCCTCCAGCGGCCAGGCTGCACGGCATTGGCACTGCCTCCAGCTTCCCCAGCCACCAACATGAAGATGACACTGCCACTCCATTTCACAATAGCTTAAGTGGTCTTAAATTTTACCTTTTTTTTTTTTACTCCGCCAAGTTTCCCAGACTGAAGCACGAGGCTAACGAGCTCGCGTTGGGAATCGCAAGGTTTTGTTAGACAGAGCAACACCTCTGCCGACTGCCACAGACCCTCACGAGTTGTCGTACGCACCGAAACGCCAGGGCTGGCAACACCCGAGAGCGACCTAAGCGCCCACACGGGTGTCAAGCTCCACACAGCCACATGCCAAACCCCTCTTTGGGCTTTGGAAATAAAGACCAGTTTCCAGAGAAGCTATCTGCCGATTTCCTACCAGTTTTCAGCAGTCCTACGAGCACAGGCTTCCCAGAAATTTAGTGATAACCTCCAAAACCTATAAGAGGGAGCTTTAATTCCTTTTTTAAAGCCCACACAACAACTTGCTGTTATTATGCATACACAGGATAAGAGCCTTTACTGTTGGGTTAGCCAACTGGAGATCAGATACCACAGCAGATTTGCCTAAGGTCAGAGTGAAAGGATTGAGTAAAGATTTTTGGTTTTCCCATTACAAGAGAATTTGTCTAAATTCAGCCTCCATAATTGGCCTAAAGTCAGGCTGCTTTGGCTTGTAGATTTATGAAAAGAGGGAAATATCCTTCCCTTTAGCACTTCCCTTTAGGTTTTACTCAGCTTCACAGAACTCGAGTGCTGTACCTGAGTGTTTAGGACACAATTCTTAATGTGTAGTAACATTAGCAAGGTAGGAAGTGACTTCTCAAAACAAGCATCAGCAAACCCTCGCCGCCTCCACTCCAGACCCAGAAGCACCACGGCTGCACCGCACGTCGGGAAGTCGGAGGCACGGAAATATCAGCGTGAAAACCTAGGTTTAGACCTTCAATTTTCATGGGATGAAGCCAAGACCACTCTGATGGGTACACACAAAACTCTCAATATTACATATATAAACCAGATCGTATCAGCAAGTAAAAAGGACCCAACTGATGTAAACCCGGGGTTTAAGGATGCACACAATAAGGGGGAAAAAGAAGGAGATCTTTCTTTTTCTGGGCAAGTCACACCTTGATGTCTCGATGCTGTCACATACAAGGACAGGTAACACCAGGAAATACACCCGCACGCTCCCAAGAGGAGGCCACACGTCTCTTCACTACGTACCAGGCATTGGAACGGTTTTAGAGAAAAAAAAAAAAAAAAAAAAAAAACAACACCCTGCACGCACACGGGATGAAGCCACATTTTCAGCCGTATTCCCCAACCTCCATTTTAAAGTTCCGGATTGGCCAAGAAACTACGTGCGGGGCTCCAGACTCACCCCGCACCGCCAGAACCGACACGGCCGCCGGCAAAGGCGGCTCGGCCCGGCCGGTGTGGGGGCTGGCAGGACCCACAGCTTGGCCTGGCCGGGCGGGGAGGGGGACAGAGGGATGGGGGGGAGCAGGGGACAGGCCGTACCTTGCTGGGCATCTTGGCCAGGCCCATCCTCGCCACCTGCGGTCCAAGCGGTCGGCACAGGGAAGGGCCTCGGGATCCTTCCAGCCTCCCCCGGCGCCTGGCAGCTCGGCAAGTTTCTTATTTATTTATTTGAGGAGATGGGAAAATAAATATCCGGGACCTGGGGAAAGAAAGAGCTGTCAGCAGAGGGGGCCGCGACCCCGGCTCCTCCGTAACGCCCCCCCCCCCCCCCCCGCCCCCTCCCATCCCGCCCCGGGCCGGCCGGAGGGACGGGGCCCGGCCTGCGGGCCGGGGGTGCGGGGGGCTGCCACCCCCGGATCCTTCTAGAAGCCCCCCGGGCCCAGCTTCGTTTCCCCGGGCTAAAATGGAGGCCCGGGGCGGGAGGAGGAGAAGGAGGAGGGGGGTGGGGGGGTCCCCGCTCCGCACGGAGCCGGCCCGGCCCCCCCGGGCAGCGCGGCGGGGCGGAGCTCTCCCCGGCGCCCCGGGCCCTGCGGCCGGGCCCCCCCCGTCTCGCAGCCACCCCCGGCCCCCAACTCCCCGGGCGGCCGCGGGCGGAGGGGGGGGGAAGCCGCCACCGCCCCCCCCCCTCCAGCCCCGCCGCGGCCCGGCCCCCGCAGCCAAGTTGCGGGACGGCGGTGGAGGGTGGGGGGCGCAGGACTTGGCCTGGCGCCGCCCGCGGGTGGAGGGGGGGAGGCGGCGGGCCCCGCTCGGTGCCGGCGTCCCCCCCGCTGCGGCCCAGTCCCCCCCGCCGCCCCCCCGGGCCGCCCCGCACCGGCAGCGCCTCGCCCCGCACCTACCTGCGCCGCTCAACCAGCCTTGAAGTGGGGACCTTCCGCCCTCCCCCGCCCCCATTGGCTGAGCGCGGGGCATGGGCCCTCCCCATTGGCCGCCGAGGCGTCAATCAGCGCGGGAGGGGCGGGGCGGGCGGTGATTGATGCCGTGCCGCGGCTCGCCCCCTGCCCGCCCCCCCCCCCGCGCCCCGCACCCCCCCGCGTCCCCGGGACCCCCCGGCCGCCGCCACCCCCCGCACCCCGCCGGGCCGCCCCCCCCGCTCCCCCCCGCAGGCCCGGCCCGGCCCGGCCCCGAGGCCCCGGGCGCTGGGCCGGCTCCCGGGGCAGCCGCGGGTCCGGCCGGGCCGCGGGACCGGCGGGCGGGGGGCGGCGGCGGCCTCGCCGCGGGTGGGGGGGGTCGGGGATGCGGAGGGGGGGCCGGCGGGCGGCGGGGCAGCGCTGCCCCGCGGGTGGCACCGGAGCGTGGCCCACGGGGGATGCGGGGTGTCCCGCGGGCCACAGGCCACTCGTGGCCCACGGGTGACATGGGGCTCACGTCCCACAGGTGCCGAGGCACGCCGGCCACGCAGCTGGCACCGGGCTCCTGGCCCACGGGTGACACCGGGCCCACGTCCCACAGATGACACCAGGCCCGTGTCCCACAGGTGACACCAGGCCCGTGTCCCATATGTGATGCTGGGCCTGCGTCCCACAGGTGACGTGGGCTCCTGTCCCACGAGTGACACCAGACTTGTGTCCCATAGGTGACATGGGCTCCCATCCCATGGGTGACACCAGGTGTATGTCCCTCAGGTGACACAGGCTCTCGTCCGAGAGGTGACACCAGGCCCACATCCCACAGGTGACAAAGGCTCTTATCCCATGGGTAACACCAGGCCCATGTCCCATGGGTGACAAAGGCTCTTATTCCATAGGTGACATGGGCTCCCACCCCGTGGGTGACGTCAGGTGTATGTCCTATGGGTGACAAAGGCTCTTGTTCCATAGGTAACATGGTCTGTCACCCATCAGGTATATGTCCCACAGGTGACACAGGCTCTTGTCCCAGAGGTGACACAGGCTCCCACCCCATGGGTGACATCAGGTGTGTGTCCCAAATGTGACAAAAGGCTCTTATTCCATAGGTGACCCGGGCTGCCACCCCATGGGTGTCACCAGGTATGTGTCCTATAGGTGACACAAGCACCCACCCTATGGGTGACACCAGGGTCCTGTCCCACAGTTGACATGGGTCCCAGCCCCACGGGTGACCCCGGGGCTGCAGGAGGGCCAGCATCGCTGCCCCGTGTCCCCGTGCCCGGGCTGTCCCCGAGCCGTGTTGTGCCTCCCAGGCTCCAGCCGACCGACGCGACGCAGCAGCGGCTCCTCGGGCCCCCATGAGCCCCACGCTGCTGGCGCGGGGACAGCTTCAGCGTCACCTTCTTCTCCCAGAGAAGAAAATCCCTTCCACTGGCATCTCCTTCCACCTCCTCGCCCGGGACACACCACGGTGGGGCTCTTCGCCCAGGTACTGCTTCTGTTGGAGTTTTTCCTGCCTTTTAGCTTTTATCCCAGCGACGGGCTGGGTTTAATTCAAATAAGAGACACGACTCCCCGTCCCACAGCCCGAGGATAAGACAAGATCCTTGACTTTTTGCTGATGGTCGTTCTGTGCGACAAGTCCCTGTTTCCCTCTGGGACAGCAGAGGGGATGTTTGGGATGCTCCAGATACGTCAACAGCAGCATCAACATCCCGGGTGACACCCCGGTCCTCAGTGCCCCGCCCCACCCCAGGAATCTCCAGGAGGTTTTGTGCCATCAGAAAGTGTCTCCAATGTCTGAGCGTCTCCAATATCTCCAACGTCGTGAGTTCTGCTGGAAGAAAGTCCCGTTTCTGGCTCCTTGGGCAAGCCGAGCTGTGACGGGTTTGAGCCGGCATTTCTTGCTCCTGCGCCTCCCCAAAATCCAGGTAGGTCCATCCGCCGGCTGATGCCGATGGAGGGAGAGACACCACGACCCAGAGGCTTTACGCAGGATTAGCCGGACGTTGGTCATTCATCCGGCGTGGGGAGGCAGGAGACTTCCATCTCAGTCAGAGGATTACCACACACCTGATGTTGGATACAGGCAGGCTGTTTCCCTTCATCCCATGTTTTCGGTTTTAAGGACCACCGCGAAGTTGTCACCACCACTTCTGGTGCAGGGAGGGCGCAGGGGGGAACTTCTGGCCCTGCTCAATGTAGCGGCCAAACTCCTCTATAGTTGAACGAAAGCTGGGAGACGCCCTCCACAGCGCAGCCGCATTCACCATCTCCCGAACAGACACCGTCCTCTGCCTCTCCTTCCCCAGGGAAGGTGGGCTTTGTACTGTCCTTGAAACCCAGCTCTTTCTCCTGGTTTTCCCAGAAAATCCAGAACATGGCTGTGTTCTGCAGGCCATTGCCAGCGACGCAGCAGATTGCCTTAACGAAGGGTGTAAAAGCGGGTGCAGTTGATGCGCCGCTCACCCAGCGCGACGGGTCTGGGGGAGAAACACTCACCGGAAAGTGCCTTTTCTAAATCTGTTGCGACACCCGAGAAACCAAAAGAGGCAGAAAGCAGCAAAGTAATCCCCTTGGCTCCTTCAGCTCGCTTCCCAAATGTCCCGACAACAAAGAATTTCTGTCGTTCCGCACGTGAGTGGATACAAACTGCTGGATTTTGAAAAAGGAGGAGATTTTTAACCGGTAAAATATCTGAATGTAAAGATTGTCAGAAAGGAACTCATCTTTCCTTTCTGGCTGTGGTTTTCTGGGGTGTTTTTGATGGAATTTACCTTTAAAAGTGTTTTTTTTTCTGATCTGGATGGCATTTCTGAGACTTCCCTTATTGGTACCATTAGGATATTTAAAACCCATCCTTTAAGGCCGAATAAAACAGCCTGGGCCAGGAGAGCAGGTTCCAGATGAGGATGGGTCAGAGCATCACACGAGAGCGGGGGTGGACCCCCAAACCCCCGATGGATGGATCAGGAACGCAGCCAGAGCCATGGACGAGACGTTTGGGCACCAGTGGATGCAGAAGCCGGGTTTGCGGGTGCCGTGATGCTGCAGCAGAGCAGAGGCTGGCCCTGCTGAGCATCACTCCCGCTGAAGTCCTGAGAAACCCAAAAAAGCCCCAAATTGGTCCAATCCTGGGTGAAGGAGTGAATCCTTGGCTCTGGAGAGGGGACGGTCACCCAGCCAGGTCCTGCACATGTCACCCCGCCATGCCCGCTCCCCGTTTCTCATCAGTCTCAGGTCTCCGTTCCAGCTGCCACAGCAGCTCCTGGGTCTCCTCCACCCTCCTCCATCCCATTTCCACCTCCCCGGGCTGTTCTGGGTCCAGCGTTCCCGGTCCATCCCTTTGCTCCGCGACTCCGCCCGGCTGGATGTGAGGACAGAGAGGCTGGAGAGGTGTTTGCTGTCTGGGGCCAGTGCCGTGACCCCGAGCGAGGGACCGGGTCCCCTCCTGTCCCTGCCTCCCCGCCGCCGCGGGACTTCAAAGCAAGGGACGTCTCCCGGGGTTTATCCGGCAGCTGGACCCAACTGAGAAATCGGGAGCTCCACAAATACTGAAAAGCTTGTATTTGAAAAGCAGACAGGCGAAAGCAGCAGAGGAAATCTTACTCTGCATTAATATAATTTTAATCCCCGCTCCTCTGAGGCTCAGGAATACCAGGCTTCCTGCCTTAGGAACCCCGTTCTTCCGCTCCATTTTTTAAGAAATATGAACCAGTGCCTGGTCCCGGACCAGGTCTTGCTCAAATAAAGTCACTAAGTTCGTCAGAGGGACAGAAAATAGGGAGGTGATGCAGCAGTAAAGTTACCGATGAACAACAGAGCGGAGCGCGACGCACCAGCAAATAAGCTGTAGGTATTTGTAAAGTCCAGGTGCTAAAAAAAATTCCCGAGCTGGCAATCCCGATACTAACAACTCGTATCGCTGCGGTTCAGACACGGAACGAAGTATCGCAGCTTGCGAGTCAAATTTCACGAATGCTTTGCTTTTCCCTGGAGACACCTAAAGCTCAGCCCGCTGTTAACAAAGCGTCGTTTTGCCGCTAGGAAGAGTCCAGCCTCCGTCGTCACCCGCGTTTGAGCGACAGGGACGCCGCCGCTGCCGAGACACAGGAAGAATAACTGGGCTCTCGCCGCCGCGCGTAGAGCAGGGCGGGAAGTCACGGCGGAGCAGGGAATGTAACTATGGGACTGCGTTTGTACTGCGCAGTCATAGAATCCAGGATTAAAGGAAACACGGGGGAAGAAAAAGGGGAGGCAACTGGCTGTAGGAAAGGGTTAAGTCCAGCGTCACTTTTACAGGCAAACTTGGCTCTCACAATTATTACTGGATTAGGCCAATATAGCGGGCAAAAATGAGCGCTAAAAGCTTTAATCCAAGACGACGGAGAGCGTACGCAGCAAGAGGAATTCCTACACAGCCATCACCCTCCTGGTGAGCTTTTCCTCCAGGGCTGAAGAGAAGTCTTTCCTCAGCCCTGCGGAGGGACCTGGGAGTCCTGGGGGACAACAAGTTGCCCACGGGCCAGCAATGTGCCCTGGTGCCCAAGAAAGCCAATGGCATCCTGGGGGGCATCGAGAAGAGCGTGGCCAGCAGGTGGAGGGGGGTTCATCCTCCCCCTCTGCTCTGCCCTGGGGAGGCCACGGCTGGAGCTCTGGGGCCAGTGCTGGGCTCCCCGGTTCCGCAAGGACGGGGAACTGCTGGAGAGGGGACAGCGGAGGCTGTGGAGATGCTGAGGGGATGGAGCATCTCTGTGCTGGGGAAAGGCTGAGAGCCCCGGGGCTGTTCCGCCTGGAGAAGAGCAGGCTGAGAGGGGAGCTCAGCAACGCTCAGCAAGAGCTAACGGGCAGGGGGCAGGAGGATGGGGCCAGGCTCTTCTCAGTGGTGCCCGGGGACAGGACAAGGGGTAACGGGCACAAACTTGCCCCTGGGAAGTTCCATCTCAACAGGAGGAGGAACTTCTTTGCTGTGAGGGTGGCAGAGCCCTGGCACAGGCTGCCCAGAGAGGTGGGGGAGTCTCCGTTTCTGGAGACATTCCAACCCCGCCTGGCCGCGTTCCTGTGCCACCTGCTCTGGGTGACCCTGCTCTGGCCGGGGGTTGGAGGGGATGGTCTCCAGGGGTCCCTTCCAGCCCCGGCCAGGCTGGGATTCTGGGAAGGTACAGCCAAGTCCGCAATCTTTTCTCTGCTGAGCCAACAGCAGTTGCAGCCACAAACGATGTTACGACCTGCCGTAGAAGGCAGAATAAAAAATACAATCCACTCCGTACCTGGGAGCGAGCTGCATCTCCCAGCGAGCTGCAGGACGAAGCCGGTGATGAACAGAGACCTCCCCGCGCGCCCCGAACATCAGGTGTAACAACACCCCACACCTCACCCCAAATGCCAGCCCGGGAAGATGACGCTTGCAGCCCGTTTTGCTGGAAGCCCGCAGCAGATTCACGGGCGACACCAGGATCAGCAGCGACCGCGGGACGGAAACCAGCCCCCACCTACCCGGAGGTGTGTCCTGAACCCCCCCTCCAGCTCCCCCACACTCCCCCACCGCCTGACGGATGAATCCCAACACCGACCCAAAGGAGCTGGGGATAAGCCTTGCTTTTAAAAGTAGTTTATTTGGATTTTCCACATCCTTTAATGAATCGCAAATATATTAACAGAAAAGACTTTTTTTCCCCCCCCTAAGACTGTACAATTTTCGAAATAAAAAGTCAGGAAAAGCAAAAAAAAAAAAAAAAGAAAAAAAAGGAAAAAGACAAATTACATTGTTTCAATGCAAATAGTACACACCACACCCACACTTTGCATTTTTCCATAGTTTTGTTGTAAGAAAATGACAGTTCCCTAATTCTTTTCAGTGAACTCACTCGCTCTAACCCGGCCGCCAGAGTGCCTTCATGCTCGCCCGCCTTCTCCCCGCCCCTCTTCAAAGGGAGCAACATCTTATCAATTAAATACTCGTTTTGCGTATCTATGTAGAAGGTAAAATAGCAGCGTGGTCAAAATGTTGAGATTCTTGGGAAAAAAGAAAAAAAAAAAAAGACTTTAAGCTCTGATGTACGTATAAAGCGAGTATTAAATCACCCAGGTAGCATGAGCATCCTTTTAACATCCCGGCTGAATGAAGAGCTTTTTCCAGGATGCTGAAAGTTTTAGTACAGTCGTTCACGTTTTTTAGAGAACCGAAGGGGAAAAGCCACCCAATTTCCTAGAGCTCTGGTCCCTAGTTAAACAAGTGGCATTTTCCTATGGAAAAAGAATCGCGAGGAGCACCTGCGTACTCCTGCTTTTTGCTTGGAATATACATTGGGAAGCAAAAGGAGGCTAATTAAGGTGTTAATTGGTGGCGTTTGCCTCCAGACCTTACGCTGAGGTGCTGCGTGGAGTCTCCTCCTGGCGAGGGCTGCGCTCGCGGAGGCTGCGGGAGGGGACCACGGACGCGGGTCGCTCCGGAGCAGGATGCGCGGGCTCCGCCGCGGATGCACATCGGCTCTCGGGACACCTCAGCCCCGTCTCCTCCTCGGGGCGGGGAGGGGGGGGTGTGTGTGTGCTCCTCAGGAAAAGGGAATCGCCCCAAAATCTCCATGGCCACAAAAAGCCGTGCAAGACGGGGTCCGCTCCAGCCAGCGCAAAGACGTCATGATTTTCAGTCAAATCATCAACCTTCCAGACACAAACTGGTCAGAAGCGCGTGGCAGAGGCACAAAGCTCCTTTAATATCATTCCTCAGATTTTAGAAATTCCTTTTCACGCCATTAGGGGAATTTAAGCCTATTTTCCACTGCTTATCCTCCTACTTCAAAAAAAAAAAAAAAAGGTGAGAATTATATTTTTGCTCAGCACTTGAGGATTATTTTTTCAAATGATAAAGGTGTCCGTGTGGCTGACGACCAGAGAGAAGCTGTGATGGGAGACGTGCCCAGTGTTAAGACAAGGACAGAAATCAAAAACCTGAAGTTCTAAAGGTAACTAAAAGAGCCCTAAAAACCAATACGTTAAAAAAAAAAAAAAACCCAACCAAAACAACCCACAAACATTAAGACCGATCACGACAAATATGTTTCTATGAAATTTATATCATTCCCAATTTATTACGCATAAATTGCTCTTTAAAACTGCTTATACCGTACGCTCTCTTTATCATCCCCGCATAAAGGGCACCAATCGTTGCAGAATGCGACAGAAAAAGATGATTTTGGACTCATGAACGTGGCGGAGCTTTCTTCTCACAGAAGCAGCCTCTGTAGAAGAGGAAAGTGTTCCCGGGGTGAGACTCTTAAAGAACAGCTTAAAAAATAAAAAGGAGAAAGACGGATAATTGCACGTTTTTGCATCCTGCTTGGACCACGCTTTACAAAAGAGTTTTAAAAATGATACTAATCTTAGGTGACTATTTGATGCGTTTGACTAAGGTTCTGATTGTGTTAAGGCTTCCACGGTCTTCCCGGTCTATCGGCTTAGAAACAGTCACTCCGGATTAAAGGTCTGATGTTTTCACATTACAGCGGTACCTACGTTTCTCTTGTGATTTTTGCCCTTTATTAATTTTTATTCTCAAAAGGGGAAGAACAAGTCAAGGGGTACGTGTGAAATGAAGGAAGGTGGTGCTGACTCGTTGCTCTGAAGTACAAAGTAAACACTGACCTTTCGGAAACTAGGTGAATAAATTAATTCGGGGTTAGAACACGAAAGCATTGGTTCTGCCATGTGATTTCCACTCCTGCAAGTTTGCGCTCTGAAGTAGGGCCGGGGGGTATTTTACGTAGTCGGACGCACTCCCAGTCCTGAGCACGTGCATCGGGTTTGTTCACTGGAGACATTGCGGCTTTAAGGTCATTTACATTCCCTGGCATTTAAGTTACACTACAATACGCAAAAGTCTTTAACAGCCTGCGCTTGTCAACACTGTCCTTGAAGAACTTGGAAACGAAGTTCAGCACTCTGCTTACCAAGAAAGAACCAAACTAAGACACATTTCTGGAAAAAGAACAAGACACTGCTTCATTAGTACTATCCCCACATCTACTGGCTTCGTTACAGCAAACCACAAGTCTTTCTTCCATGATATTTTTTTTTTTTTCCAGCAAAGGGGAGTTCCAAAAATAGCATTTCCTCCTCAGTCGCTTTCATAAATGTAAAAGAGCCAACTCGGCAGAGTCAGCAGCAGCTGAACATTGCACTGCCATTAACTCTGGGTACAGCTGCAGTCTGAGTGGTGCACTCATGGTGTCAGTGGAGAACAACGACAATGCTGGCTCAGTGACGTGAAGACCCAGGATGCGAAGGAAGGGGAGAACACAACAGTACCAGTCTCACACTCAAGCCCAGATATACTGGCTTTCGGAGGTTAAAATTCATCGCTTTCAACTGCGTGGAGCTGCGTGTCATCTGCATCCGTCATGCTGCTCTCTTGGGACTCGTCTGTGCCAACTTGAAAGAAAAAGAAACATGGAGCGGTCAAACACTTCTGCTGCTCCCACTACAAAGATTCCTCCACGATCACCTCCGGGTTTGGGCTTCCCCTCAAAATGCTTTAAAGCCACACGGCTCTTCCCTTTTTCCTTCTAATACACTGACCCCTGCCAGCTTAATGAAGTCTAATAAATGCATTTAGAAAGGAATTAACACGTAGCACACGTTAACAAAACACGCTGCCTTAGCCATCTTCTGTTAAAAATCTGCAATCTCAGACACCTGGTTATGTAGGGATGGGTCCGGAGGGTTCTGAAACTGCCTTAGGAGCAATTTAACCTTCCCCCTCCTTCAAAACACACCAGCCGCACGAAACGCCCGCATTAGTTACCCACTGCATTGCGACCCCTCAATTTACAATCAAATAATACTCAATTAGTAGCGTTAGGCAGCCCCTACTTGCTCCCTGCTTCCGTGACAAGGAATACCGCACAACACCGGTGGGAAGGGAACTGCTGCGAGTAAAGGCAGCGAGACCTTGCTGATGCTGAGGGATTTCTCTGCTCGCTCAGCTCGGATGCCGGTTAACATCCAGGAAAACCCGGATTCCTACTGGTATTTGAGTAAGGAGAGCGCAGCACGCAGGATGAACGCGTGCATACTGAGAGGCGACCCTTAAATCTTGAACTTCTCTACTTGTCAGAATTAGAACGAAGGTAAATATCTAATGATGGTCGTTCTTCACACACAGGAACGTGACTCGAGTCTGCTTTCCATAGTACAATTTAGCGTATTAAGTTTAAATTCCCAAATATCCAAACTGCTTGACGTGGAGAAACACTGGAGCCTTTTAGTGCTTTAATGCAATAAACGATTCGCTGATTCTGTACAGTGGCCACAGCCAGGCCCATGCTAGCCCCAGTAACGCACAAAATGACTTCCACCAGCCAATATATTAAAGCCAGTTCCCCCAGCGCTACCTGAGTTTCCTTGAGCTTGTCTCGCGCGGCCCAAGAGAGTTATTCAGGCGAGACTGCGAAACTCTTTACAATTTATCTGCACCGCCAGGGAAAGGGAATCGCTTAAACAAAATGAGAGTGTTGGGCTGGGTGTTGTTTTCTTTTGGGGGTTGGATTTTTGGTTGGTTTTGGGTGTTGCATGAGGGTTTTCTGGTGGTTTTTTCTTTTTTTTTTTGGGGGGTGTGGGTTGTGGGCTTGGGGTTTGTGTTTTTTGGTTGGTGTAGGTGTCGCTCAGCAGTTCCAGTACTCTGTCTCCATCTTCTGGTCAGAAACACGCTCAGCCCCCAGCGAGCCAGGGTTCTAAATTCACCCAACCGCAACAACGGGGAGAGGAAGAAAAAAAACCAACCCAAAACCTCTTGCTCGTTGAGGAAGTGCAGTGCAGGAGAAGTTTCCAATATTAAAAAGCACACTGTACACAGGCTCAATGAAAACCAACATGATATACAGTAGGAAAACGTGACAACTTTTTCAGCTCAAGATTCAGAATTACAGAACATAGCATACATCTACTGATAAGAATCAAAAAAAAAAAAATCTGTCTTCTTTGGAGGAAAAGAATTAAATTGCTTGTTAGCATTTATTTTCTATCGCCGTTTCAGCCTGCACCAAGGAGGTCAGCATTTATGACGATGCTTGCTTTAGAGCTGCCCATGCTTCATGGCATTTTAGCTCATAATAAAAAGTTGAGAGAGAAGAGAAACCCAGGCCATTCCTTCTTGGGAGTTATTCTCAAGTATCGTAACAGAATGGTTTATTTTCTCTTGATTCAAATGAAACTGCTTCCATGACGTTTTATCAAAAGCTACTGTCATGTTTAGCAGCCCAAATATTTTTGCCCAATATCCAGTTTGTTTAACTTTTGACAAAGCTTCTACAGACAATTGCCATCACCATTCAGTTACCTTCAAATGATTCTGTGCTTCCATGAGGGAAGATGTACGGCTCTGGGAACATCTTGCTCTCCTAAGATACTATTAGCCAACCACAATTTGTACGAATTTACAATCATCGTTATCTCTGTCCCACTCCATCTACAGATTCTAAAGAAATGTTGCGATCCTTTATTCCACGCTTACTGTAGGAAGCGTGAATGAATTCTTCCGAACGAAGAGCCTCTGGAGTTCTCACGTGCCGAGCAGCCGAGGGGTGTGCTTCACTTGTGAAACCTGGGATTCTTCCTACCACCTAAGTGGAAATACCTTCTTGAATGACAAAAGGTTGGAAATACAAACCTGATTCATAGGGGTAACATTCACTGATTTGCTCTTCTTGGGTTATTGGTTCCTCATCATCTGGAAGGTAACGTTTATCGATGGCCTCTTTAATCTGGTTATTGGCTCCTTTGGGATCTAAGTCCATTGCCCATGAGAAATTCATTAGGGCCAAATGCGTTTGACCCAGTTTTTTATAAACCTAAAATAAAAAGCGTAAAATGCTACATTTACATGAAGTTGCTACTTGAAGGTTTGGACAACAAACATGCCAAGCCACAGTTAACTGATATTTTGTGAAAAGCCAGAGGGTAGATACGGAAGATTTATTATACGAGTCCCAAGGGAAACAGCAAATATGTGTAGAAAGAGTGAGCAAGTGTTTCTAGTTAAGTCTCCAAAAAATTAAACTAGCAGCTGACAGATTAAAAAAAAACAAAACGAGGCGGCGGATCTTCAGATATAAATTTAAGCTTTGGAACTTGGCAGCAGGGTGGTGTAAGAGCTATTAGCGTACATGTTTTGTTTTGTCTTACCCCCTTCGCCACCCTTTCAGTTTCTTGAGTCATTGTTACCCCAGATCTACCCGTGGCTCAGGAAAAGCCCAAAGTCTCAGACTCTCAGTGTCAGAGGCCCAGAGAATTGCTTGGGGTAGTATCGCCACATGCGCACAATGATACTCTTATACTCTTCCCTACAGCTCTCCTATTGAGGACTAGCAAAGGCAGGACACACGGTCAGACAGATTTTTGATCTAGCTCAGCGTGGCCGTTCTTACATCCTCAAGTGGCATTTTTCATTGGCAGGTAGAGAAAATAACGGGCCATTAAGTGACGCCCAGCTTGTCCTGCTAAACTGAACGGCAACATTTCCAAGACAACACTGCCCTGCAGAATCCAGCCCGTATTTCACTTCCCTTGTCACCACAACTTGCACCGAAGCTCTCCTTATCATTAGGGACACATGAGCAAGTAATTTATCTGTGTTAAGCATTTAAACAGTGAAAGTACTTAAGTTTGGCAGGACATGGCAACTCTAACGTCAACGTAGAGGTCCAGCTACAAATACCAGTCAGTAAGTTTCAGCACAAATCCTTTTACCTCTCTCCAGCTTAAAGAAATAAAGAAATCTTGCTGATGAAGAGCTCTCCAGGACTGCGCTAGAGGTAAAGTTTGTGTTGTGGCTTCCTATTGAACAGACACCCCACGGAAGAAAAGTGCAGAACTTACTTAAAACATATTAGCAGAGAAGATGGTGGGAAGGGAGATTTCTATTACTAGATTACGTTTCCCTGGCATTGAACACAAAGAAGACTGGAATGTAAACGCAGCTGACAAACTAGTAATACCTTTTCCTGTGCTACTCTTATTAGTCTCCTTCTCTCAAACCGATAACCTTCTACAACTCTTTCGGGGAGGCCGTCAGCTGAAAAGAACACCGAGGCTACTGATGGAGACTTAGGAGTTTTCTACACTTACCCCTTGTTCAGCATTTCCGATACAACGCATTAGAAGGCGATTCCACGTTTTAATAGCTACACACGCAACTACCCAACACTGCTGACTGAGGGACGGACTATCCCTCAAAATTTTAAGGCTTTCCATTGATCACATCATTGCTATCGTACTGAACCAAATCTTGATTCTGTGAAAGACACAGGTCTGCGTGCATAACCACTGTATGTCTTTTCAGTGGAGTATCTTTATCAGGACCGATTAGTTATTTTAATTAATTATCTTTCAAGGTGACAGTGGTGAAATCAAAGCAGGCAAAGAATAACACTAGCTCGGGTTATTTTTTCTTGGTATGTTTTAAAGACAGCTAAAGGCTGCTCCGGTAATAACTGTCTTTTGCATTTAAAAGCTGATACATAATAAAACTGTGAGCAGTGAGCCTTATTTAAAGCTTTGGGAATTTTTAGAATACTGCTCTGCATGGAAGCAGCTTGGTGACAGGCATCAAATTTTCTCATTAGGCACACATTTCTGCAACAAGGGAAACCAAAGGACTCATGAGCACCGTTAGGTTTTACCTACCTTTCCTATTAAAAAGTAAACAAGAGACTCTTTGGGAACAATCTGTTTCAGTTCTTCAAGTTCTTGTAAAGCAGACTGAAGAGGAAGAGAAAAAAAAAAGAGCTTATTAAGTACAAGCCAGCGGTCTGCAACCAGTTATGACATCACTAAACTGTGAGTTAGCACCAATGTGAAATAAAAAAAAATAAATTTGGCATTTACATACAGTATATTCCACCAAGAACAACAGTGCAAGCTCACGAGAAACATCTAAAATTCTTTTTACATTAGCTTCCCCATTAAAGATCGTAGCATATTACCACCACGTTATTACACAAATTGAGCACGTTTATTGGGCTTTGGTCTCCTACAACGCATTAACTGACATTAAATGCCCCCATCACTCCCAAAAAGGCGTAACAGGGTAGAAGACAAGCGGCTGACAGTGTATTTACGGTGGGCACTTCCTACAGATTACCGAGCTTCCGAAAAAAGAACACAGATGCGTTTTGTGCTGGATGTACTGCTCTCAAGCCTCTGCTTTCCAAAGGTTCTGGTTTTAGATATCTATCTGTGGACTTTTAAAAACGATGACTGGATTTATATGAGGCATTCAAAGTCCAAAATATTTAGTGAAAGTTCTACTTTACTAACAACTAATTGTTGACACAATTAATTTATTCTGCTGTGACAGTAACCTGGCATTATTAAGAAATTCCACCTAATTACTCCGCAGTTCAAAGCAAACATTGGTTTTAGTTATAAAGAGTTCCATTCAACCCCCTAAAACCTATCGATGTGAACACAATCTCAAGTTAGGGCTTGCCACATAAATGGAAGTGTAAGCCTACATTTATTTACTGAACGCTAGCCAAATTTATCACACTATCAAAATTCTCTTAGTACTGGTGCTAAAAACCAAAATGTTTCATTAAGTTTTACGTAGTTTATGTGAAGAGCGTTAACTTTAGTGTTACTAAACTTTAGTGTTACTTGTATCAAGTCTGATAAAGAAAAGAGTCTAGATGTTTTATTTCCTAAAACATTACTTCACCATGGTCAACAAGTTCCTTCACTAGCAATAAGACAGTGGACTATTAGATTTATTTTTTTCCCCCTCTTGTGTTTATCCTCTGCTTTTAAAGTTTAAAACCAATCTACAAATGGGCACTTCAGTAAGTCCTTAATCTTAATGCATTTTATATTGAATTGGTTCAGTTACGAGTTTTAAAAGAAAACGTTCTAAGTAAAGTTTTCCCTTTCCGTGTGCACACGCATTTCTGAAGCGAGGTTTCAAAAGCCAGACCGCGGCTTGTCTTCTGTGGCCAAAAAAAACCCAGGCCAGAGGACAAGAGTCACTCGAAAGCCAGAAGATCTTAACTCATTCCAAACAGGATACAGGTCAGCACGAGATCAGACCAAAATTGCTTTGCTTCTTACTGCGTGGCAAGGTTTTGGTAGCAGGGGGGCTACAGGGGTGGCTTCTGTGAGAAGGTGTCAGAAGCTTCCGCGATGTCCAACAGAGCCAAAGCCAGCTGGCTCCAAGATGGACTCACCGCTGGCCAAAGCCAAGCCCATCACCAATGGTGGTAGCACCTCTGGGATAACAGAGTTAAGGGGGAAAAAAAAAAAAAATATGCGTGACAGCAACCAGGAAAGAGGAGTGAAGGAACAACTCTGCAGACACCAAGGTCAGTGCAGGAGGAAAAGGAGCTGCTCCAGGCACTGCAGCATAAATTACCCTGCAGCCTGTGAAGACCATGGTGAGGCAGGCTGTCCCCTGCTGCCCACAGACGTCCAGGGTGGAGCAGATGTCCCCCTGCCGCCCGCAGAGGGCCCCACGCCAGAGCAAGTAAGTGCCTGAAGGAGGCTGTGACCCTGTGGAGAGCCCGTGCTGGAGCAGGCTCCTGGCAGGACCTGTGGCTCCATGGAGAGAGGAGCCCACGCTGGAGCAGATCTGCTGGCAGGAGTCGTGACCCCGTGGGGGCCCCACGCTGGAGCAGTCTGTTCCTGAAGGACTGCACCCCATGAAAGGGACCCACGCTGGAGCAGTTCTTCAGGAACTTGCCTTCAGCCCATGGGAAGGGCTCATACTGGAGCAGTTTGTGGAGAACTGTCTCCCCATGGGAGGGACCCCATGCTGGAGCTGGGAAAGAGTGCGAGGATGCTGCTCCTTCCTCCTCAGGGGGAGGACGGATGGGCAGAGACAACAGTGATGGACAGACCACAACTCCCATTCCTTGTCCCCCTGTGCCACTCGGTGGGAGGAGGTCAAGAAATCAGGAGTCAAGTTGAGCCCGGGAAGAAGGGAGGAGTAAGGGGAAGGCGTTTAAAAGATTTGGTTTTATTTTCTCATCACCCTACTCTGATTGGATTGGCAATAAATCAAACTAATCCCCAAGTCGAATCTGTTTTGCCCGTGACAGTAACTGGTGAGGGATCTCTCCCTGTCCTTATCTTGACCCATGAGCCTTTCATTCTATTTTCTCTCCCCTGTCCAGCTGAGGAGGGGGAGCGACAGAGCAGCTTTGGTGGGCACCTGATGTCCAGCCAGGGTCAGCCCACCGGAATAACACAGCTTTTGAAATAGCTGGTTCTTATTGCTGTAATTACTATGGTTTACCGACCTTTTTTTAGTAATTTAGTATAAACTCACGATAATACAATCAAGTGTCAGTGACAGCTGCAATGATTTCCCCTTCTTTCCTTTCTTTTTCCAGGGTCAGGCTAAAATAATAATAATAATTTAAAAAGCATCACCTCTTGGCCCCAGATTTTAACACCATCAAAAAATTTAACATATTTCCCTTGGTGAAGGTGGCACTTATCAAAGCTAATGCTTCACGTTAGGCTCTACAAGACAGGCCAATGTCCCAGGCTCTTCCTGCAAGCCCTGATGCTTCCCAGCATTAATCTGTAAACACTGAGCTTCCAGTGCATCCCCACTCCTAGCTACAGCTATTTGAAGATAACTTAAGGTTGTCTACAGGTACCAAATCTTACCTTGTATTTTTCATTCGCAAATAATACAGAAGCTCTATGGAATTTGCATAGCGGGTTCTTGGGGTCAATGTTAATAGCTTTGTTCAAAGTATCCAAAGCCTTTTCGGATTTTTTCAGTGCATGCTGGACCTATTACAGAAAGAGAGAACAATTTTTAAAGAGGAAAAAAATAACAGCTCATTTGCCAGACAAGGCCAAATCCATTTACTACATTTACTTACAATCTGTTCCTTTAAAAAAAAAAAAATAAATATTTGTCTAATTCTAGACCAAGTCTTAACAAGCTTTCTTACAAGAAGAAAACTTCACCTCACCTCGTCTCCACCTCAAAACGCTCTCCCCACCCAATGGATTACAGAAAGCATTTAACATTTGGCCAGGGGTAAACTCAACGCCTTTCTCCGTATATAAGTGAGAAGCAGCCACTATCCCTGTAATATTTGACACAGCTTTGTTACCACATCCAAGGCAAGTGAAGGCCAGCAGGTAACGATCCATCACCCTTACACAGCCTTAAGTCACCATCACAAATATCTGAGGACTGCTACCCAACTTCGTAAAGGAGCATTCGCTAGCGAGGCTGCTGTTTTCCAAGGACTGCAGATGAGTAAGTGACCAACTCTTCAAACAGCCCTGTAAATTTAATTGACTGGACAGTGGCTGAAGCAGCTCCCTGCTGCTTAAGCTTCGTTTGGCGTAAAGTGTCTTAAGTAGGAAGTTGTCACATCTACAAGTGACTGGAATGAGGATAATGTGGAAATACAGCCAGGACAAAAATACTGCACTATGAAAGGAGAGACGGGTGCTCTCGCATTTTATAGACCTGGAAATGCTCATCCAAGTGGATACGACAGCAGTTAAAAAAACACACTTAATTTCTTACCTATTAAGTATAAAAAAACCCCTATAAATACTCTGTTCACATTAATATCTGCACATAGTCTTGATTTTCCTATCACTACTATTTTGGCTGAGTAACAAACATCACCTGACAGTATAATTTCATTACTGGCTAAAAGTAACTTGGAGAGAGAGGAGGGTTTCTTTTCTGAGACATTAATCCTGTGGTTATTCATTCATGTGGCACTTAAGACCCTTCAATAGGTACTCTGAATTTGTTAGGCTTTTTCCCTAAAAACATTCAGAATGACTTTTCTACTGCAAAAAAAAAAAGTACAGAAGCAGATGAAAACACAAGGACCAAGTGCAATCTACTTACTACTCCAATGTGACACAGTAAGACTGAGCTCTGCGGATTGATATCAAGTGCTTTCTGGAAATGCATTTCTGCTAGACTGAATTTTTCCTGTTTGTAATAAATCATTCCCAACCCATACCTGCAAGCAGAGAAACAATCCCGTTAAATAAGACTGTATCGTAATCAAACTAGTCTTTGGCAGTGAGTATGACCTGGCAGAAATGGTCTACAGACTTGCCAACCCCATCCAGAGTGGGAAACTATTTCCTGTGGGGCAAAAAGCTATGTCTAAAGTTAGCTTGGGTTTTTTTTGCTGAATTGGGTAGTTTGAAGAATTGGTATCTGATACAGGGGAAGACTGGCTAAACAGCCGCAAAGTAAAAAGCATACAAAAGTTTCTCAAGACTAAGTGACTTTTAGATCTAACTTTGACTACTTTATCCATTTTTTTCTTTTTCCACAGAAAAAGCTGTAAGAAACTGACTATGAGGGCAGATCCCTCATTCCTCCCACTGGGATTAAAGAACAATCAACCAGACGCACGAGGAGTGCTGCACACAAGAACGAAACAGCTGGGGTTATACAGCCAAGAAGATCTGTGGAAACCAAAAAAACCCTCCAATTTCTTGCCCTCCTTGTGGAACTAACTGTTTAATAAATATCGGAGGCCCACATCGTCTACAGAAATAATTTTGCTCTCTAAGAAGAGAAGGGCAGTAGGGAAACGACAGCAGCGACAGCATCCAAAAGCTATTTCTCCAAAAGGAGTTCTGTATCACATGCAATAAAGAGGAGGATGAAGCAAAACTTACCATGCATTATAGTGTCTAGGGTTGACTCTGATTGCATTTCTAAAACAAGCTAATGCTTTGTCTAGTTCTTCCGTTAGCACAAATTCGTGCCCCAAGAGGGTGTAGGCATAAGCATAGTTGGGATCAACTTGAATGGCTCGCTGGAAGAACTTGATTGCAATGTCATGCTCTCGTTGCAAGCTGAAACAGTTTCCTGCAGCACACCAAGCCTGGCAAAAAACAGCGTCTCAAAATCAGCACACTTTTTACAACCCAGAGTGACTAAGCTTGAGCTGAACAGATTTTTTTCCATACTGATTTACATGATTATATGTAAATTCCCTCCTAGATTAAAAAATAAGAATATTAATAAAACAGTTAAGTCTCATCCCTGAGAGGCAGACAGGCCTAAATACACCTTACAGATACACAAGCTGAAATACAGAAATCAAAAATTTAAGGACACCCAAGACGTTTGTGCCAATTAGATACTTTGATGACTAACAACTGTTGAAAAGGCTAGAAATAAAACATCTTAGATATTTAAGAATAACGAAGGGGGAGACGGCACATTCAATTTCACTCTTCAGCTGCCTCCAACTGACAAATCTGGAAATTTGCAGAACAACAATTTTAGCAGCAGCCTCCTCTTTCCCTCCTGCTCAGCACCGAGGTTGTAGAGCATCACAGCCCAGGGTTCCTTGCTTTCCCATATTTTTTAGCATCACCGCTAAATTGCATAACAGTTCTCCACTCCTTGTATTAGAATTTGCATTTTCTTCTCTCCAGGATATCTTAATACAACTAGCAACTCCTTCGTTGGTTTATTTTCCTCACTATTAGCCAAGCGAACAAGACAACGTGAACAGGATTCTCTCCTCCAAAAATAAAAAAATAATCCCAATATAATCTAGAGTTTCCTCAACTATTAAGAAAACATTTATAAACACATACATCTATTACTTTTACTGTGGCACCTGTTAAAAGACGCCTGGCCTTTTGCGTATCATAACTTTATGTTACCATACACTCTGCAGTTTAATGGACTTTGGCATAAAAAAGTGCAACATTAGGTCTGAAAATAAGTTCCAGAGCAAATATGTTTTAAAGTGCCATTGAATTAACTACAGCAATTAAAAGGTGGTACAGGAAACAGATATTCCTTATCTTTGCACACTGGCAGCAGCAGGAGCGACTGACTAACCCATGATCTTCCTGGATGAATGGTGCCAATGCAAATTTAAATAACCATTAACAGATAAAAGGTTTCAACCTGTTCCATGTAAGCTGATATTCTAATTCCAAGAAGCCATTTCAGGCATCATCAGTTCAACAGACAATCCTGCCACCTCCCTCTCCAGTTTTGCCACGCACTTCACACAGGAGAATACACTTGAAAGAGATTAAAGCCGAGAGCTTTGTTCCGAATAATTGGTTTTGCCCCATACAGTTCCCCTCTTCTCATTCACGTCCACAGCATTTTTACCTCCGGTGAGTTTTTATCCATGTCCGTCAAATCCTTTGAGAGAACTGAGAGCGCAACATCTTTCTGCAGATGCCACAGCGTAGTCGAATAGATCTCCATGCCTTCTACTCTGTAGTTCTCAATCCTCCTTACTTCGGAAAATATTCTCTCAGCCTAGGAACAGAAGTTAAACTTAAAAACAAAATACCACCCACCAAAGCAGGGCACGTAAGTCAAGGTTAGAAGCCTCCTGTGTCCAGACTGAGCACCCTCTTTGTTTTCGGTGTACTACGCAGAGCTACTAGCCCTGTAACTTCCCCTTCAAGCGAAGGAAGCGACTGTACCCCAATAGTTGCGTCCCCAGAAACGCGGCCAGTCCTCCCTACTGATGACTCATTACATTACTGTTTCTATCACGGCACAAAAGCGAGGCAAAAAAAAGTTATCCGCAAAAATCAGGAAGTTGTAGCCTACATTTATGGGCGAGTTGTGATTATCAGCCATTCTTCCAGATGGCAGGTATCGCGTTCACAGCGAGTGCGACACCCTCCAGACACTGTGCATAATAATTACAAGGCAAAAGGCAACATGACAGTCACTGCAGTGACCACAGCTGACGCGGGCATGCATAAGCATGCGACAACACACACATGTGCTTTACTTTCATTTGAAATAGCCACCCTTCTTATCAACCGTCAGCTAATGAAGTCTTTCTGACAGAGATATCTATTCCATAAAGTGCCAGGTTACAACACTCAAAGCAGCAACAAGGGAAGAAGCCTGGCTTTAGGAAACCACTAGAGTCTGTAGCCTCAGTTTTCAAAATAAACTATTATGCAGCACAACGTGCTCCATCTCTAATCAGATTCTGCGCACAGTTTCAAAACCGCTTCTGAAGCCTACTCTATTTGTCTCCTGCATACGACCTGTTAAAGTGTGCTTAAAAAACTTCTGAGGAAGTGGGCACACCAGCTCTCAGGACACCAGCGACAAGGAGAGTTAAACTCTGGATCACCCTTAGCCGCTCGCTTCTGCAGCGGTTTGACATCACCTCAGCCGTGCCAACGCCGTCATTTCTGAGGCTGCAAAGGAAACTAGGTCACCCTAAAAAGGGCGAGAGGAGTTTTTGGTTTTAGAACTCAAATTGTTTCAGGGAATCTAATTTACAACGTTGCAGTATGAATAATTACATCAGCACAGCTGTGGGTGAAGACGGGGAAAAGCAAGGAGGAGACCCCAACGGTTGGATGCAAGAGGAAATAACATTAAAAGAAATCTAAAGTGTAACTCAGCTTCTTCAGGAAAGTTCAACGACTACTGATGCAGATTTAGGTCCAAATCAATTTCAGATATAACTTTCATGTTTATACAGTCATCTCAACTGTAAACTCCCCGTTGCTTTTACAGGACGTCCGCAGGTTTTGTGCAAAGCTGTGCAATGTGAAAATGCAAAGAGTAAGAACCAACCCACACCCTTCCTACCTGCATATACTCTGCGAGTTCGAAGTAAGCTCTCCCAATTTGGCACAGCACCCAGCCAGTGTTGTAGTGGTGGGATGGTAAATGGCTTAAAATATTTATCGCTTCTTTGCAGTTGTACGAACACAAGGCTAAGTAACCTTTCCCCATGTCACGAAGAAGGCTCATCAAACCTTCTAGGAGAAAAATACAATAAATGAAAGTGGAAAAAAGACGGCTGAGACTTATTTACTTGAGACTGCTAATCCCGTAAGCTCTCCATTGTGGCAGGCACTGCTCCTGAACTCGCCTATGAAAATCTCTCAGGAGTTCCCAAACACAGGCTTATACACTCTTAATTTAGGCATAATATTCCAAAGATCAACCTTTTTAATGGAAGTCTGATAGTAACGACTTCTTAAGCCAGCAACAGAACACTCAGGCACAGAGAAACTCTGAAGTTCAGGGCAACTGGAGTTTTGCATTTACAGCAGCTATGCAAACATTTTGTTAGGTCTGAACACAGTTTCCACATGTCTGGTATCCATGGATACATCTTCTTGCTGCCTGGAAACATTACTGAGCCAAAAAGAGAAGAATTCAGCAGTTTGTCTAGGATTTTCTGACAATCTGAATAAAGACTTGTTTTTAAACAAATGGGAAATATGAAGGGAGAACAGCCTGTATAAACCCGATTTTGAGGGAAGATGACTGGGTTACTCATAGCGCCTTCAAATCAGTTTCCAAGAATCTTGCCTGGAAATATTTTAATCATTAATAAGGATCAGCGCTCGCAAGATACATCTGCTTACAGCTAGCCGCTTTTAATACTTCTTCACATGTTCGTATTAACTAGAAGATACTGAATTCAATCAGTTTTCATAATTATACAAAAGCAATAGCTGCAGGCTAACCGAAACAAGAAAGAAGCGAACACTGGATTAACATTTTTTTTTCCCCATTCAACCTTCAAATAGAGATATACTAAGTTTTACTCTACTGGAGTCCAATAGTGTTCAAACAGACCTGCTGCTGCCTTCTGTAGCGTAAAAGCCTGGATCTGTGGTGCAACAGTGGAAATTTTCCCTTCTGAAATGATGGAAGAGTCCAGTTTGGTAATTTCCAAACCATCATTTAAGTTTGGTTGAGTTATTCCTCCCTTATTTGTTTTACTTTTTGTTTTTCTGTTTGGAATCTTAGGTGGAAACTTCATTTTTAATTTTTTGCTATTTTCCTGCAATTAAGAAAAGTAAGAGTTACGTATATTAAAAAAAAAAAGTCTTTTCAATTCAGAAGACTAAACTTGGAAGTGACTTGCGTAAAGTTATATTTATGCCTCTTTGCAGCTTTGACAACCACGCCCAGCCGTCTGACTTTTAAACTTAAGTATGCAGGCACCTAATAACCTCACAAATGTTTAGTAGTTCATCTTTAAACAGCAAGAGTTCACATCACCTAACTACAGTCCACGAGTATTTGCGCTTTAGTGTTCCGCTCCATTGTTTGAAGAGCAGAAAACAGATGAACATACTTTTTTTTTTTTATTTTTGCCAAAACAAAGTTATCTGCTCAAAATGAATTCAATAAATATATCTGAATGACACAACCGCTTTTCAAACGGGTTGACAGCACCACTGCATTTTTCAACCCAGTACGTGCCTTTGCTTTTCTTCATGATAGTCTTCTTCCTACTATTCCAGTTGAGCACTTGAGTGCTTAAAAAAAAATAACATATTACGGCATCATGACAAGTTTTTGTACAGCCAGATATTTCATAAGCTCCTCTCATTATAGGACCTCTTCTTAAGCTGCTAGAATTGCTATGTATATGGGGAAATTATTAGTCAGTACAGGGGCACGGGTAAGAAACTGTACTGAAGTTTGTTACCTTTGTTGTAGAGCTATCACTAGTAAACAGGCGAGAGCTTCTTCGAGGCAGTGCGTTTGGTGGAGCAGCAATTGTCGGGCTCAATACCTGAGGTGTTGTACTGAAAACAAACGGCACATTAAAAAAAGAAAAATTAAAGTTCTTCACTCCATTTTTAATAAAACCAGCTTTTATCTTTGTTTTAAAGAAAAATGCCCAAGTACTATAGTACAGATGTTCCCATTTTGAGGGATAAAAACCCCAAATCTACCTGTTGCATGGCAAGAACATGAGCAGAATTTCCTTCCAGCTACTTTTTCATTTACTGATGAAGTGGTCTAACTGCAAAGGAGATTTAAAACAAACAGACCAACCACCATGCACAAGCTTCCCACTTACACACTGGAGCTATTTTACCTCACAAAGAAAAATATTCACTCCTTCCTCATCCAGAGAGAAATTCTGCAGGAACATCCGCACAAGTTGGGCAAATACAGCACCAAATTCCTTCAAGAAAGGAGATGCAAAAGGTAATACCAAGGTATCTTTTTTCCCCTACCTTGTCTGTGGGCCGGAGCTCTGCGTTTGTGCAACAAGAATTGGAGTGACTTCCCGGCTATTGCCGCTCTGCGAGAAGACAGATTTTGTTCCAGCTTGGCTTATCCTGCTGACAGTCTGCATAACACAAAGTTTCTACAGGTTTGTTATTATGTCACCAAGAAGTCACAATCTCTGCTACATGAAACCAAACCCATTGTGCCTATCAGACACTGAACAAACGAGGATAAATAGAGATTCTTTCAATCAGGAGTGAGGGGTTTCCCCATCCCAAGGGGCAGCCATCCAAAGGATTTCTCATTTTACCTGCTAAAATGCCAGTAACACCGAGTTTACCAACTTTATGCACATTATTTGGAAGATATAAAATCTCCATCTAGTGGCAGGAAACTATATGTTAAGATGTTTGTGCAAGAATAAGAGGGAATTAAAAGATGTCATATTTAAAGTTCTTCCTACAGAGAAAGTTGTACAAGAAAAACCCCACAACCACGAGAAGAGATTTTTGAGTTATCATGTTACAATTACATCCAGAAGCCATTCAGCATTAACACCTCGATGAGGCGCAGACCGCACAACGTCTGAGCCCACCGCTCTCCTGTTTAGCACGCTTGTTCATAGCGTAAATCGGTATTTCACAAATCAAATCACTATTGCTTTGGCCTTTGGAGCCAATACAGAACTAAACTGCTTCCTCAAAAGGGACCTGCATTATACAGCACTGAAAGTTCGCAGAGTCCTACACTCACTAACAGGGAGCAGCGCGTTCCTACGTGCCAGTGGACTAATGCTTTGTGTTCACACGCACGTTTTTTGTACCTTTTCTTTGCCACAGGTTACAAGCATGTAACAGGACTTAGCACCAGAACATTGTCTTGTATCTTCACACATCTTCGGAGAACCAAAATGTGCACTTTGATGCCTACCCTGGCACAGCTGAGGTGTGGGAACTTAGAGCTGTGATAACGTGACTGTGAATCTGAGACCTAAGGCACAAGTTCAGATAGAAATTCGCTGTCTGATGTGATCCTAGACTTCCGATAAAGGATTCAGAACCAGTCCTTCCCCTCCCTGCCTTTCAAAGAAAGTTTAAAGGCTATCTTTCTGCCCCCCTCCAGGGACGCTAACATTCAACCCAGTGATGCTGCTTAGAAGAGATGTTCCTTAAGACACCAGAAATCGACAAGCGGGATCAACGGCAGCACATGCAACACCAGTTTATGCATTCTCTGACTTCTAACGTTTTGTCCTTCCCTTCTCAGTTTCTTTGTTATCGGAGGACAGTTTAGGCAGCCAGCAAGCACGCTTGCCCACTCAGATAGGAAGCCTTTGGATCCATCCTGATGTTTCATTCATTTACGTAAGTGTTTCCTAGGAAACTGCCTCCGTAAAGTCGTGCACATTCTAGCCACAGCTACACTAAACCTCTTCTAAGTCGGTAATTTGAAGAGCAGAAATGAAACAGGCCAAGTAATTATTTGCATTGGACAAAGCATGCATCAGAACTCTTGGATGCATCAGAACTCTAAGCTGTTTATTAAGATGTATTAAATATTTGTGTTTAGGTAGCAGCACAGATGCATCTGGGCAGAAAGCAGATGCATGGATTAGCAAAATTCAGCAACAAAGCAGCAGCAACCATGACTTGATTCCCCAAAGCTTTTCACCTAGCAAGTAGCACACGCGTGACATTAAATGCAGACGAGTACTACACTGAAGAGCTGCACTTTGCTATTTCAATTTTTCAGACTCATGACATGACAGTTTACCTTCCTACGTATGTACAACCCACCACAAGCCAGTGTTTTCAGCTGTACCATCAAAAACTGGTTGGTCCTGAGCAACTACAGGATGGGAACTGGATGAACCATAGAAAGCATCCTTCTAGCAGGCTGTTTTAGCACAGTCCAGCCCCAACACAAAGGCAAAAAAAGCGCACGATTAAGAACCGATAGAAACTGTTGCATAATGAGATGCCTAGAGACAGGATACCATAATGGCTCCTGCAATGAGACTCCAGAGCTCCCAGTCACAGGCCGTGGAAGACCATCCAAAGGGGAAGGAAAAAAAAAAATTATCTGCTTACTGGCTTTTATTCTTTTAAATATTGGGCCAATGAGAGAAGAAAAACGCAGTTTTTAACAGCTCCCAAACTTCACTTGCAGGATGGCACAAACTGAGCACCACCTGATTTGTCCAGAGCATCAAGTATGGAAATTCGAATTCTACTTTTGGAAGAATTCAACACTACTACTTGCACTGAGCTTTAAAGAGCTAGCCACCTATAAAACACTAGCATCCCTTGTGCAGCTTGTAGATTTACTAAAAATACAGGGAAAAATCCTCAGGTTTTTTGTTTTTAGAAAGGAACAAATGGTTCTTCAACTGTCATCAACATTCCACCTCTCATTTATCACTATGGCAACTATGGCAGTTTCTTACTGAGCAAAAAAGACAATTTTTAGTTTCCTCTACACAAGACTTAGCCGAGTGAAACAGCACCCTTCTATCAGGCAGCCCTCCACAGACCAGCAGGAGTATTTTGATTACGCTGGTCCGCAGATTAGAACTCAAGAATAGCTTGCAAGAAAGCAGTGGCTTCAGTTCACTTGAGGCTTCTAGGATTATTTGAAATCGTCCCTGACGAGACATTAATTAAACAAAAAAATATATATCTTAAAGTGAAAACGCCAAGTTTGGACTGTCTTCAGAGTCAGAACACAGAAGAGTTACGAATCCTTTGTTGTTTAGACTCATCAGTGTCCAAACGCTCCTCTCTGATGGCAGGTGGGCAGAAGATACAGCACCTTCTCAGGCTGCCTCGGGCACCACCAGCCGGGCAGCCTGCACATGCCCCTGCACTTTGAGGGAGGGGGGAAAAGGGCTTGTTTTCATGAGAAATAAGAGACTATTGCATATCATTATAAGGGTGGAGAAAACAAAAATCTCTTTTGCTAGCCAAAGGAAGCGACACGATAAGCTGAAACTATTTACAACGCAGACATCTTTACTTGAGATAAGGTATATTTTTTTTTTTCTTGCTGCCTCATTTGCTTAGCTGAAAAGAAGATTTTTCAAAAGAAAAACAAACTAGTGAGGTTTTAGAAACAGTTGTTTCAATGTAATAGACTATTCTACAACAAATTCTATTTCAACTAACATTTAAGAAAAGTCTAAAAAGTTTTGTAAGGAAACAAAGGACACCCAAGCAGCTGTAGTCAAATTAAACTGCTCCGCTTACCCCCCAACCTCACTAGCCTATAAATATACATGAGCTGGCGAACAGTATTAGTTTGCGGCATTAAATAATTACTAGTAAGAGCAGGTATTTTTCCTTTAAAAAACCCCACACTTTGCAGACAAATTAGACATAAATTTAATTCTCACTAAACCCAAACCGTTTCTAGAACTAAAGGCGGCTGCAATCAGTTCCATGCTCAGACAAGTTGTTTTTCAACACAAATTTTGTGAACAGGGGTAAGTTGTGTTCTCCTCACTGTTAGCAGAACTCAGCTCCTGTACAATGTTGGGTTTTTTTTCCTGAAACGTGGATTCTTCTTTAAAAGCACACTGCAACGTCAAATCCACAGAACAGCAATCACATTCTAGAACGCAAGATACCTTCTTCGAAGGTGCTCCTGTGGATGGCACATCAATTACAGAGGAAGAGTTTGTGTAGTTTTGTAAATACGATCCATCTCCAGGGCTTGGGGTTTCTAGTGGCAAAATTCCAAAGCTGAGAACAAAACAAAGAGGAAGGGTCAATGTCAGACCACTAGAGCTGGCCTGATTCTGTGATTAAAACCGGGACCCAGATGATCAACTTTATTTCAGAACTACTTCATGGATTTATGTTAACCCTCTAATATCTTACTAGCCTCATCCATAAAGAGACACTTGAATAGAAAGCATTCTTATTGCTCAAATTGAAAAATTACACAACTTTGCCAGCCTGCATAATAACTAATAGACACAGACCATCCAAAGATTAACAGCTTGTAATATAACACTGTTTAACTCTGATGGCATATAGGATAGAGAAAAAAAATATATACACACACACGCTCTTCAGAAGAGAGCTATTCTTCAAGGAAAGCTCTTAAGAGTAGCTTTTCATAATAAAGTTTATTCCAGAGCAGAACATATTCCTTTAAGCACTTTTTCCAGTGTGACCATCACAAGAAGCAATATACTGAATCAACAGTTCTCTTCTAATCAAATACTAACTGCTTGTTTAAGAAACAGAAGAGATGAACACTAGGACCAAGAGCAGTAACGAAAGTCGTTTAGCTTTCACTTCTGCAGCATTATTTATAATACACTACCAACACGCGTGCTCGAGCGTGTTGTGTGGCACCAGACATCTTGCCTGTTTCAAATAACAGACACGGCTGTAGACAGAAATTGTCTGTCTCAGGAACCTACCTTGGAGTTAGAGGGCTCAAAGCTGCAGGTCCCCCCAGTAAACTCCGCCCGGTTTTTGGTTTATTTTGAGCCTGTTTAGACAATATGGCAGTTCCTGACCCGAGAGGGACAGCATCTGGTGAAATTACAGCCGAGTCAATGTAAGACATAGAAGAATCCGTGTTCAAGGAGGAATATTTTGAATTGGAGGATTCTAGGTTGATTCTGTTCAACTCCTGAAAATGGAAGGCGGCTGTTAGATACTCACAAAGTGTAGTTTCTGATTAGCATTCTTCAGTGAAGCTGGAAAGACTGCTTTAAATACAATGATTTTAGCAAAACTCACAATTGTGTCTTGTGGCGTTTCCATAAGGACAGTCTCAGGCTGCCTATGGGATATGTTGTGATTAGATACCAACGTTGTGCAAGTGTTAGGCAGACAGCTGCTGAAGTTCTGTAAAGATGTTAATTTAAACGTTTGGTCAGGGTCTGGTTTTTCACCTGTAAGATCGGAAAGAGATTTAAGTAGTTATTCCTAAGTCTACACACTGAATATTCAGGCTGAAACAAGGAGGACAGGGGAGAAGTATTTTAAGAGGGGTGTGTTCCAATTTCGTTGATTTAGTGTAAGGGGTTTTAAAACAATCAGAAGTGTTTTTCCACTACAAAGCCCTGGACAATCAGTTTTATTAAAAAAACAGACTTGGTTTTTTTAAGTAATTCTCAGAAGCATAGTTGCTAAGGGTTTACTAGCTGTAGGTTGCAAAGCATGTTAGATCCAAAAATGTATAAGTAGCGAAAATAGACAAAAACAAGACAAAAGCTCTAAACACTGGTAGAGTTTTTGGATGTGTGATTGCTCACAAAACTACTCCCGAATAATTCTGCTAGCATTTTCCTTACTAGTTCTGGACAAGAAGTAAAACAAACCTTGCCACATGGCGACGGCAAATCAGAAAGCTTGACTTAACCAGAAAACATCTTCACTAGTAAAATGGTTCTGCAGACTTACCTATTTCACATAGCGATTCAAAAGGGGACCAGAGGAAAGGATTTAAACTAAGGCTCTTTTGGTAACATTCTGATCCTTTGGCAAGCCGGTCTGTCTTGCTGCAAGAAGAATGTAACAGTTTATAGGGAAACTTAAGAACAGCGCTTTTGTTCAAGATAGCTTTCCAGAAGAGGGGTTGAAAAAGAAAAACACATTGAGAGTCACGGCAACAGTCCTCATTTTTCAAACCACAGAGTAATATTGAGTGCTTTTGAAGTTATTTGACATATTTAGACACAGATGAAAGACACAGTCCTCAAAAAAAAAAAGTTACAGAAGCACTAACAGAGCTTGAGAATTTTCGTTTCAGACAGATGCTGTTCTTCACAACAGCTTTTTTCTTTTATGCAAACAGCAACCCAATTGCTAGCCTTCCAGCCGTTTTATATATCTATGGATAATATTATTGCACCTAAATTAGGGGCTAAATTGAATACTTAAGTATCTGGCTACAAAGATTGGCTTCTTCTGAAATAAATATTTTTGAGAACAGGTATACCAGGGAAGAACTCCAGAATCCCACTGTTGCCATTCAATCTGTTCACATTTACCAAGATGTGGTAAATGCATCTAAGCATTTTCTTGCATCTAAGCAAAAGCAAAACACTTAAATTTGTAAAGTTATTCTGACTGACAGTCCTCAAAACTTTCATTTGAAGGTTACAGCTATACATCTGTAAAACAGATGCAGAAAAATCAAAATGGCAACATGGAGAAACAGGCCTTGAGCGTGTCTCTTAGGGAAGAATACAGAACAAACCCAAAGGTATACATAAAAAAAAAAAAAAAAAAGATTCTTGTATTGCTTGCTTAACAACCCGGAAAAGAAGAATTTGTTTTCAGTCAGTCATAAGCTCTAGGAGAAAGATAAACCATTCTTGCATTCCCCAAATTAGATGGTTTCCATAACTATCTACCTGCATCTATCGCAGTCCAAAATTGTGCAGGCCATATAACCCGAAGACAGGTGTATCCTGGGGTGACTAAAAATATATCTGACTAAAATTTGGCTTGGTCAAATAGAAACCCCCAAGCTTTATGAGATAAAATAAAAAAGCAACGTTACCAGTAGACATGTCCCAGTAAGGAGAGTGTAAAGCATGCAGAGTCACCAAACTCCATAACAATGTCATCATGGCTTTTCTGTTTATTCAAGACTCCACCAGATAAGATCTGCTCTCCTTCTGCAAGCCTTTTTAAAAAACAAGAGGTTTAAAGGGGTTACAAGGCTCACAGTATTGGTAGTCCAGTGTTTTCACGCTGCTGCAAACAAAAACAGAAATCCATTGTCAGTGTTCACAAGTTTCAAACCACACACAAGCTAGTTCCTGCAAATGAATTTTAAATAAATGACGGATTCCTCTAGCAACATGGAGGTACGCGGTACTCTGAAGCCGAACTTCTCTACTGGGAGCGAAGAAAACCAAAACAAATCCCAAAACTCCAGCCCACTCCAAAACCAGAGACACTAATACAATATACTTTTCCAGAAGTGACTAATCTTAGGTAGAACGCTAAACAGAGGACAAGAAAAATCTTCTGGACATTTGATTTTTGAAGGTACTTTACCTAGTAACAAGCCAAGACAACACTTAGCCTGGCTTTGTATCCCAACTAAGAAACACAATCTGTAAGGCTCCATGCACTTAGTTAAGATACAATACTGGGATATGGCACAGAATTTGGATTTTAATGCCTTGCTTTCTTGCAAGAGCGGCTCAAAAGGAGAACAAAGGCTCAGTTTGCATCTACTCCACCTACAGCGAGCAGCACCGCTCACGTGGAATGGGCCACTCGCTAATAGGCTTGAAAACAACTTTATACAACTTGTGGGGATGGGAGGTGTTCTTCTGGGTTTTGAGACTGACACCTGCATAAACAAATCGCCTCTTCTTGCCTCAACTTGAAATTATAGTTGTGGTTAGATGCTTCCATCAGTATAGACCATTCCCACAAGAAAACAAGGTACATCCATATAAACGGGCTCATATAACTGTAACAGCAGCAATGACAGTTAAATTTAACAGATTCTAAAGAATACATTTAAGAAATCCCACCCATCTAACGGAAATGAGTTCAGAAGCTGATGTACTACATGCACACACCAGATTTTGTAAAAGCAAGGGAGGGAACGATCAGCTTCAAGCTAATTCCACTGGGATCTTGCCAAGAAGAGCATTAACATGATTTCCCTTTCAACAGAAGATGCAAAGAAACCTGTATCCTAACAGCTCCAAAAGTGTTAAAAGAGTGTCAAGAGAAACACAACAAATCAAGACATCCTTGCTAAAGATGTCAAAGGACTCGCCTACTAAAGAGATTATCAAAGACTACAGAGCTTCCCCTGCTGCCTCCGGAGAGCACCGCATTTTGGTTATGTGTTTGAGTAGGATCACAAATCCTGCAAAATAATCGCATCATACTGTGTGAAATACTAAACGTCACATATTACCTATTCTAAAGAAATTAAACAATTTTTTTTTTTTTTGGTCATTGGAAGAGGGCCACCAAAAAAACCAAACCAAACCACAACACATAACCACAAGGTTTTACAGAGAGACATTTTAGCTTCTGTCAATAACTGCCACAGTATTTTGAACTAAGTTTTTTGAACTCAGGTTTTGGCTTTGGTGCCTCATCCCCTCCATTCCGTATCTCAGCCAGAGTTTCCTACATTTGAGCTGCAATAGCCTGGAAGGTCTACACAGAAGTGAAATACCCTCACCAACAACCTCTCAGGGCATTAGGGCCTGGAGCTTGAGTTACTTCATTACATGCTCTTCCTGTTAGACACCAGCAAACCAGCAAGACACCTTGACACTCCTATGTCCCTCTCAAGGTTAATTTTGACATCGAATGCAGCATTCTTGGATGAGGACTCAAGGTGGGTTTGTTGTGGGCTTTTAAAAAGAAAAAAAAAAAAATATTTCTGTCTGCCACCTTTTCCCCCACCCAGGCATTAACAGTCACTGGGCAAGAGGAGCAAGCTTACTGTTTGAGGGAAGTGGCCCATCCACTAAATTCATACTGGAAACACTTAATGAAATAAGCGAAGTATCAGAGGAAATGCAAAACCAAACCAAACGCTTCCCAGAGTGATCTCCTTGAGTCATCTCAGCAATCAACGTTTTTCTCCCCCTATACACTTTGACAGCTCCTTTGTAAGTTATTCAATACCTTTCAGGGGTTTCTGCAATATGGGCTAATATTCCTTAGGTCCATATCTGTAAGCAAAATGAATTGAACTTATAATCTTTAGAGCTGAAGGACCAATGAATTACAAGTTTATGCAGCTTTTAAAGAGAAATGCAAAAAAAAAAAAAAGAAGAAGAGATGCATTTGTAACCCTGGACTGAACGTAAAGGATTTACTTACTTGCTGAGGTCAACACAACATTTTGCAAGCAGGTATTTACATTGCGGGGTAGTACAGCTGTGTCCCTTTAGGAGCCTGTATGCTTTATATGCCTTTCCTGAGCGGTAGTAACACGTTGCCAGTAAAAACAGTGCTTCTTCTGAATGTACTAAAAAAAAAAAAAAATCAGTTGGTCATTTACCCTTTTGATACAAAGAATTTGGGGGCAGGGGGTAGAAGCCAGCTAGGAATAAGAGAAAAGAAACCAAGTATTGATATTAGAGAAATTCATTACTGAACGAAGCGCATTTCTTTATTTGTCAGCATATCGCAAACTTCCATACGCCATTTTCTTGTATAATCAGACCAACTCGTAACATCTACTGTTGTAGGAGAACTTTGATCTTTCTGGCTACCTGATCTAAATAAGTGATTAGCCAGCTTGTTGTTAAAAATAACAGCAAGTCAAGCAAAGCAGTCATTCCCAGCAGAACACAGCAACTTTAACAACTCTTTGGCCACACCAAGACTTGGCTCAGAGTATTATCACACCGCTGGTAACGCTCTGCGCCAGCTTAACCAGCGCATAAACACTGGCACAACACTGACTCTTAGGAAGTAGAAGAGCTTTTAGAAGTAAGATCAATTGTAGCCTAATTTAACAGTTTTAACCCTAATTTCAAGCGGTCTTTTCCTGTTTGCAATTTTACTTCTGTTATTTTTCTAAAGCGCTTGATGCTGTATCTTCATGTGACTTAATGAAGCAGATTTTCCAATTTTAATGACTTTTAAAGTCCATCAATTACCAGCCACCTCTACCCCAACACCAAGCCTTGTCCTTCTTGCTGCCTACACTCGTTATTTCATTGGAGACATTGAAATTACCATTCAAATACTTTATTTATTTTATGTTAGGAAGTAGTGATAGGGACAAACGCTCCTACAAATCCTCTTCCCAAGCTGAGTCCTCACAGGTTTCTAAGTTCTGAATGAAGTAGTCAAGCTTCAGGAAAAATCATCTTTATCTAAACAGCAAACAGGAATAATCAAGATAGAAACACTTCTCTATGGCAGAAACGGGAAGTATTTAGATTTGATGTCTGCTTCCATTGCAGAGATGAATTATGTACCGCGCCGAGAATGTTCTATTCCCAGAGCTTGACTTGGCATCCAGATTTGAGACTGAGGTCAGACTTGCTGATTTTACTTGTGATTACAGCATAAAGGACAGAGCTAACCCCTGGAGTAACTTAAAACCTTACTGAGAATTATCAGCCGAAACTTTAAACGCCAGAGAATGCGCTTTCGTGAGGCAACAGTGAGCATTACCGTGCTGTGGTGTTAATGCGAGCATTAAGCTACGATGATGTGAAATATCTGTATGTCTTCATTTTAACTGTTCCCTGAGCTAGAGAGAGACATCCAGAGACACTCACGGATTATAAACAACCATGGAATCTTACCCTATTCTTTGCATTTCCCAAAATGTTACACTCAAGTCACCCTTATGCAATGATGTATTTTGAAATCAAAGAAAGGCTGCCTATAAAGGCAAGCAACTTAACTCTCCAATTAAGAAACCCGCATTACTTTATACTTTTCAGAACACACTGCTGTGCAAATGGAATTCAGCCTTAAAAGAAACAATTCTGATGATGTTTTTTTTATCTACCTACATGGAACTCAACAGAAAAATCAATATGAGCATTGTACAAAAACCTCTTTGGGCAACCTGCTCAAATCCTTCGCTACGCTGAAAACTGACTATTTTAAGTTTGTGTCATCACCCAGACAGCGACAATGGAAACTGAAGACCCAAAGTGAGGACATTTTATTAGCCTTAGCCTAAAAACACTAAGATCTTTTCGAAAATTAAAGTTAAATCAATTTTTTTTCTCCACTAAATTTAACACACTTCAAGAGTTCTGGGAAACTACCAAGCCACAGATGTCCCTACAAGGACAGTAATTGCAGGTGGACTTCAAAGAAGTTCTTCTCAGGGTAAAAATCACCACCGTCCATACGGAGTCACTGCATTTAAGGCCAGCAGCTTCTCCTCTGCAGTATAACTTATTTTAAGCAGAAGCCAGATGTTTTGTTAGCAAGTTAATTGCTTGAACCCAGTGACAGCATGCATGCTGTTCTCTCTCAGCACTGCTGGTCACTGAAAAGAGCTGTTTGAAGTACTCTTGCAGAGATGATCCTGCAAAGATAGAGTCAGTATCAAGTCGTATATTTTTCTCTTGGCTGCTGCAAAAAGTGGATTCTCTTCATTTCTACATCCTTGGCAACTACCTTCAGTCTAGCATTTCCCTGCATCTCCCAACGTGCTGTGTTCAGGGGACAGAAGTCATCCTTAAAACACTATTTCCTTTCCATACACCTAGATTATAAGATTCCATAATATTCTACACAACACCTCTCATTTGAGCACCATCTGGAAGGCCTCAGATTTCACAGGTAACTTTGACATAAGGAAAAAAAAAAGTCTTTATTTCTCAAAAATTAGATTTGTGTTTCCATTGTTAAGATATGCTTTGTGGGCATGTCAGGCAAAACACTAAAAGCAAAATATTTTGTCACAAAACACAGAGCATGAAACAGGTTATGCAGTTTAATTCACATTATAAGCTCAAGTTGTTTAGCATAAGAAATTATATTACACTTATGAAAAAAAACAACCCAACCCTTAAGCTAAAATATGTTAGTGATTAGGGGACAACACCTTTCAAAATAGAGAAGAAAAGCTGAACACCAGGCTGGAGGAGAAAGAAGTAGAGAAGAACAAAAACCTTATCTGAGGTCATGGAGGAAAGGTTAAGGAAGAAGAGGGACTAGAACACAAGAAGAAAGAGCTCTTTGAGGGACCAGGAAAGGCATAGATTTGTGTTACTGCTGCCTGCTCAGTATCCCAGACATCCTAGATGTGACAGCATTACAATGAAGTAAAAATTAGCAAGAATTCAACAGGAGATACCCATTCCATATGTTCTGATTCTCATTGTCTCAATTTCACTAGACTTTTCTCTCATCATCACAAGATTATCTCTTTCAGCTAAAACACCAATCAACATATCTGAACAGAGTTATTAACAAAGACAGCTTTCACCATCAAGACAATTTGCAGAATTTGTGTATGCATCTATCCTCAAGTGCCCTTGGAAGACATGTAATGCTCAAGGTTATTAAAAAAAAAATCTCTCCCATTTGATACCAAACAACAGAACACTGTAAACATTGTACTTAAACACACAATTCTGAGTTTAATATTTTTAAGGAGGTTTTGCTGTAAAATAACATTGCTGCTGTTTCATGATTTGATTTTCCAACCTAATTGCGAAGCATTCTTCCGCTTTCCCCAAGCAGAAAGTTAAACTTCATTATCACAAGAAGAAGAGTAAAACAAAGCAGGACCAGAGGCCCAAAAATCCTAAATCAAAATTGAAAGAAAAGTCATCAACTTTATATTTGCAAAGTACATACCTTCTGCATACAATCTTTCTGCAAGGAACACTGCATCGCGGTAAGCATAGTGGTTAAGCGCTTGCCATATAGCAGCCTGCAAGACAAGAAAATAATCTAAATTTAGAGAGAAGCTTTAAAAATGCAGAACTCGTCAGCTCCTACTGTCAAAAGGCAAAGTTCAATTTTGTTTTATTGGAGTCATAGTAAGAATGGAGAATGATAAGCATGCAGCCCAAGTTTTAGTCGTTTCAACTGCTAGTAAGGAGACTTAAAAAAACCCGACAACTTCGCACTGAAGTCATGAACCAATCTAAGAGAGTTGCTCACTAATTACCATACACAACCATCTAAACCTCAGTCAACACGTGCCGAAATAACAGCGAGTACTTCCACTCGTTACTGTGAGTGGAGTGAGTGAGTTTTAGCCTGGTGCATAACTGGGCATGAATTATTGCCAACTACCACCAAAGAAGAGCATGTTAAATAAGGGTAAGAACAAAAAACGCCCCCCAACTGGTTACCAGAGTATTCTATTTGGTCTTAGCTCTGCCCAAGGAGGGCCAGCGGAGGCAGGAAAAAGCTAGGGTGCCAAATCCATTAATGGCATTACACATAAACCCATTTAAACTACCTCCTCTTGAGACATGCCAAACCAGAAGCCAACAGGACTAGAAATCACATCGGTATCCAAGGCTGTCCATATAAGATTGCTGTTGATTAATTACGTTAGGTATGCAGCATTCTCCTTGAAGGGATATCAGTGTTCCCTTAAGAACCAAGATGAACACGATCCACTGCTTTTTGGTGCAGTGTTTCATTTCGGTCTTTGCTCATCAGCCACCTCTTTACTGCCACTGATTAAGCTTGTGAGGTATTGCACAAGAATGAGTGTAATGCAAATGAGATGGACAAATTGATATATGTACAGATATATACGAAGGCAACCTCCTCCTGCATTTTGCTCCTATACCCATACTTGGTCAAAACCAGCTACCTGCTGGAGGGTACTATCGTTTGCAGGAGTGTGGGACTGTCAATATTTGTGCAGACTGGGAAGATGGCACTACTCCAGTGAAACGCAAATGAAACGCACATACAGGTGTACCGACTGCGTACACCGTTAGAGTAGCTGTCATCATTACTTGCACCGCTGTCGCCAGCGGCTGAACTACAAGCAACAGCCACCCAGCAAAAGAAGAGGGCTGGGGTACGCAGGCTTCACCGCAAACACTACTCAGCCAATTTTCTTCAGATCAGATTAAAAGCCTTCTGTTATCTGCAAGGGAGGGGTGGGATGGGAAAAATAATTCCTTTTAAGATCTACTCAGCCTTTCCTCCCCACCTGTTACCAGCAGCAGTGTGCATGCTTATCGGGGTTTGTGTTCGAGGTTAGCAGGGCTGGTATCAGGATGGTGGTTCCTTCCCATCAGACAGTCCTGCTCCACTCCAAACCAGTTTCCCATATGCAGCAAACAGCCATTTTACAGTAGTTTTGTTATTACCAATCCAAACGAGATCTGAACTTATGAACTCAAGCCGCTGTGGTCTAGTATTTTTCCAGTATTCATCAGTAACTGAAGACAAACAGAATTAGCTTCTGATACCTATCAGACATCCAGAACTAAAAGAAATTTTCCAGAGCTAAAGAAACAGTGCCCTGTAATGCTATTCCCAGTAGGAAAGGCAAGCACCAATTTCATCTAAAAAAAAAATTCAGACGTCTCATAGAGTTACATGTACCATATGCTACTTCTTCCAACACAAACTTGACAAACTCAGGGTGTGAAAAATGTGCGAGTTCTCTTCACGCAAGCCTACACAGCCGTCATGAACAGTACACACCAGCGCTTCCAATTACTATATAGAATATTATACACAACGACTCTACAGACATACTATTTTCTTCTGTCAGTAGGTTCCAACAATATACTTAAAGAGTCAACAGGTCCTTTTAAGCTCGTGTGAAAGTATTTAAAAATGAATTCTCTCAGTTTGATTATTGTAATACAAACACCTTATTATTTCTCTCTGGCTGTATTCCACACTTCAGATAACTTCAGCCACAGCGTCTGCCCAAAGTGATTACTCCCTTTTACCTTGAAAAGCTCCAAGGCTGTACATTGTTCCGTGCACCACAGACAGTGAGGTACAAAAAGTATGAGACAGAAGGAGGGTGTTAAAAATCTTTCAGAGTATACCCAAGTCAGAGCAGCCTAAGGTCTTCTTTTTCTCTTGCTCTCAGGAGCAGCTCTTCCTTTACTGAGTCACGAGTGACATTTAGATGAATCTATCCAAGTTGTGTCGTCTTCAGGTTAAAAATACTGTCTTTACAGGGATGTAACTCAGCATGCTTACAAAACAAAGGTATGGGGGTGGGGGTGGTGAAATCAGTGTCATTTGACTTCTCAAACAGCAGCAAGTTGCCAGAAACAACCTTGCCAAAGGCTAAGAGGGGACATAAGTAATTTTTGGCTATATCGCAGCCACGTTATAAAAGTCACACTACCTACTGGCTCAAATAACAACCACTGCTGAGCAGAATCCCAGTGAAAGCCAGAAGTCAGCTGGTAGCGTCCCTGGTAAGATAATTGTCATTTTGCAACCCAAAAGGTGCAAGTTGGACTCATGCCTTCAGCAGACGAATGCTGGAGACTGGACTCTCCTAAAAGAGCAGGAAGGGGAAAGGATGGTGGCAGGGAATCAGCCACACCTAGGCAGTAACAATTTTCTACGAGAACAGATGTCTTGAACTACCATAAAAGAAAATTTCTTGTGCGCCTCTCAAGAAGCAAATTTTGTTCAGGAACACCCATCTCTTTATAAGGGTAGTAGTTTAGTTTGTTCGAGCAGAAGTCCAAGGCAGCAACGCAGCATTAGTGGCACATGATGATTGCTAAACCACACCAGAAGAGCGGTCTGAAGAAAAAACCTAAAGGGGGCATTTATCCGATAAAAACTATTTAGTCCCCAAAGACTTCAGAGCAGGACAAAAGGTACAACCCAAATGCAGTCTTGGTTTCCTCCCTACCGTATTTATCAAATTTTACATGGAATGTGTCAACAGAAACCCAAAGAAGCCTCCTCAAGGGTACACAAAGCAGCTGAGGGACTTTGGTTGCAATGACTGTTCTCAGGGCTACAAACATGGACAGGAGGGAAGCTTGAAGTGTGTCTAAGTTTTATTTAAGCAGGCTTGCAGACCAGATAAATCTCCAGGTCCTAGTCACTCATTTTAAATATGCATTAATTTGCAAATGCAAAGTGAACAGGGAATTCCAAAACTACCATACCAGCCGCAGCTCTGCAGCAAAGCTTCCTCAGAGAGGAGAGCAAGAAAATAAAAGCAGATTCAGACAGGTCCATCTTTTACCCAGAAAATCCTGTGCATTGTCCAAGTGTCACTTCACATCTAAGCCAAAGAGCTCTTAAGAGACAGGTGTTCTCTTCTGACAGTTATATAGCCTTGGAAATTATTTTCAAAGCTGTATAGCCTACTGACATGCTAAGCAGTTTCTATCATGATTTAAGACTTCTTCAGGGTGGACAGAGGGGAGGAGAGTTTTCCGTGATAAGCTGCGCTGCATTTATTAGTTACGCAAATTCTGCACGTTAAATAAGCAGACACTGGCACTGCATGTTTTCAGCTTGGAGTTCAAACACCACTCAAGTGGGTCATGGCAGATGATCACCTTGAACAGCTAAACTCCAAAGAAAATGTTCATTTTGTTTCCAAGATGTTTTTCAGAAATATCTGGAAGGCATCCAGTCTGTTTCTCAGCTCACGGGATACAAGGCTTTATGTTTGAGGTGAGGAGTTTTAAATTTACCACATCAGGAAGCACAGTAGAGGTCTGTTGTCTCTGTAAACGCTGGCACTTTTCTTCATCTTAAGGGATTAAAAAAGTTAGTAAAAATCCAACCAGTGAACAGGATGCCTTTTAGGCCATTCATGTCATGTAATTAAAACCTGACATTGATAAGGCAACAGGCACACACAGATTCCACTATTTCTCTATTATGCTTTGCATATCACAACTGTAAAGATGACAGTTTTTTCCTGGAATGCTAAGCCCTGTAGACATCCGAAAGGCTGGGAGAGAACAGACAAACAGACAGGAAAAATCTCTGCAATGACAAAAGTGAGAAGTAGCGTCAATTTTTCCAATCATATCATTAACAAAAAAAATAATCAGAAAAACAGAGCTAAATGCACGGTCTCCAGCTAAAACGGGAATTCAGAAATGCAACTGACTTCGCCCAGATGTGTACCGCAAAGTAGAGACCGCTCAGTGGACACATCACAGTAGTGAGAAAGCGAGCGTGAGCTGGTTTGGAAGAGTCCCGTAGTACAGCGGGCCGATCTCTACAGCGCTGCTGACAGCCACGGCCCAGAGAGGAGCACAGCTCCAACAGCAGATCCAGGCAGAACTCAAACCTTGACCTTGTTTAGGATGATGCTCTGCTGGCCTCCTTACCATTAAAAGCAACAATACGACCAAGGCCACAACAAATAACTAATCCTGCACTTACCACTCTTGCTGTAAGCAAGAAAGAGCAGCAAAGCTAACAGCAGTAGAACCACTGATAAAGGAATTATTTGGCATTTGAAAGTGGGCAGAATCTAAATAGATATATTTAACATAGCAAAGTCTCATCAGAACATCCAAGCTGATAAGAGCTGAAGAATAGAGAATGACATTAGAGAGGTCTTTTACCCTTCTGAAAAATGAAAACAAGACTGCACATTTCTATCCGGGAACTCTCAGAATAGCAAATATTTTCCACTTGGTTAGTCTAATTAGCACAGTACCGGAACGATTAAATATTGTTTCCTGTCATTCACTCTGCAGTGCATTTTTGCTTCCTTTTCTATTGTAATCCTATGTTTTCCTAGAATACCCAGCTGGTGCAAAACACCAGTCAAGCTCCAAGGGTAACGGCAATGGCATAAGTACGACCATTGCAGAAGAGGGATCAGGTGGCTGAAAGCATTTCCAGCACCACATTGACCCTTGCTCTCAGAGTGGATGAACAGAATGGTGGCATCAAGGACACAAACCCCTACAAGAGTGCCACCACTCTCACCATCTTGCACAGACAGGGTCCAGTCAGCAGGGTGGTCTTCTACAGGAGAAGTCGTTCTCCCCCTCTCACCTTTTCAGTAAAAGGAAAGAGGAGAGCCAAAAGCAAGAATTTTCACTATTTCTGTTATAGAACACAGTCTCATACTACCAAGACACTTAAGAGTCAGAGGTTCCTAACATAACTAGGACCCCCACACACATCCTGTTAAAACGATAAAAATCAAATAAAGAATGGGAACATGAATAAGAAGACTGATTAACAGAAGATTACAGAATAGTTAGTGTAATGGGCATACTGGAAAGGTGGAAAGAAGCAACTCTTAATTCTGTGAATTGTGCCTTTTGGATGGGAAGACTAAGAACAAGAGCAGGAACCCCGGGGTAATTGCAGTGAGACTAAAATACGGTAGAAAAAACAAGATTTACATGATTTTCTCTCCTAGGTCTCCCATCAACCTGAAGATACCAAGTCCTAGGGAAGAAGGAACATCCTTCATTTGCACGACACGTACAGAGCCGAGCACGCCGTGAGCATTTCAAAAATGAAACAGCAGCAAATGCAGAAAGGTAAGCGAGACGGGGAGAGAGAGAGAGAGAGAGAGAGGTATCAACAGGTCTCCCAGGGGATCTACGGGGGAAGCCGAAAGGGCCTTTTCTGGAAGCCGACCCAGCTGCGGGGCCACCGGAGCCCGACCCCTTCAGCGGGGAGGCCGGCTGCCCCCGGGCGGGGGCCCGAAAGGGGCCGAAAGGGCGACGGCAGCTTGTCCCAGCGGCGCCGGGGATGAGGAAGGGACGCAGGAAGGGGAGAGGAAGCCCGGCAGCCCCACGGGCTCCCAGCCGGGAGGGCGGCGGAGAGCGGCCGGGCCCGCTCCCACCGGCGGAGGGGTCGCCCAGCGCCCGCAGCCCCCCCCGCCCCGGGAGCGGCCCGAGCGGAGCGGGGCCCCCCGCCGCAGGAGAGGGCCCGGCGGCGGGGAGGCCGCCCCAGGGAGCGGGCAGCGCGGCGGGTCCGGCTCCCCCCGCCAGGCCAGGCCGGGCCTTGGGGCCTGAGCGCGGCGGCGAGCCCTAGCCCGAGCCGCCCAGGGGTCGGTACCTGGACGGGTTCCTGTAGCACCGTCATCCTGCTCTCCCCGGCCTCCTCCTTCTCCGCCGCCTCCTCCTCCTCGCCGAGCCCGGAGCGGGGCGGCCCCGGCCCCGCCTCAGTGCGTGTCCCGGCGGCGGCGCGGCCCGACCCGGCCCCTGCTCATTTAAACTCCCAGCGACCGTTACCGGGGCAGGCGGCGGGGAGGGAAGGAACGAGGCCGGCCAAGCGCCGAGTCCGCCCGAAGCTGGCGGCGAAAACACCCGAACTGCCTGCCGGAAATACCCGAAGCCCAGGCGGAAAGAGCCGAGCGCTGACGGAAAACAGCTGGGAAACCCCTCCCGTCATCAGCCAGGCGGAAGCGGCGAGCGCTGACGGAGCCGGCCGAGCGCGGCCGGAGATAGCCGAGCGAGGCGGTCGGAGGGAAGGAGCGGGCCCTGGAGGGCCGCGGCACCCTCGGCCGTGCCGCCTCCCCGGCCTCTGCTCGGTGCCCGTGATCGCCGGCACGGCAGCGAACACGGGCCGGCTGAGGGGGAGAATACGGAGCTGGGGGGTTCTGTCCCTCACAGCGGGGCGGGCGGCCGTCAGCGCTGGCGCCCGGCGTGAGGGGGCTGAGGTGAAACCCCCAGCGGGGCCTGAGGCTCCTCCTTGAAAGCGCCTTTGCACCCATGCAAGTTAGAAACTTGCACTTTGTACCCAAAAACCGGGGTTCTGGGGTATCCTGGCTACGGGGGCCTGTCAGGAACCGCCAGGACCCCTCGCAGTGCTGGCCTGCCGTCTCCCACCATAAGGGGAGGCCTGCTGCGGGCGGTGTTGGCCCAGGCCCCAGTGCTTGGCTTTGGCGGGGGGTTCGCTCCTCTCTGCTCCCCGTGTAGGGGGACAGCACGGCGCAGGTCTTGCCCCCTGCAGTGGCAGGGGTGTCCTGGGGCCATGTGCTGCCAGCTCTCCCCAGGATGGCCAGGACTAAATTGGGCAGATTGGGGTACTGGGACAAGGGGGCTTATTTGACAATTACAGCTTGAATCTGCAGGTGCCGGTTTATCTGACATCTCACTGACATTGGCAGTGGTAGGTTAATGGTTGGACTCGATGATTTTAAAGGTCCCTTCCAACGCGGACAATTCTATGATTCTATCTCCTGGCACAGAGAGAGCTCTCTTCCCTATCCAAAGGGATGGAATAAAGATGCACAACTAAAATTCCATTTATTAAAAACACTGACCTATTAGTAGCCATCTGCAACTAGCAGAGGCTGTCCTTTTCCAAACCCCTCCGCGGGCTTCCTGTAATACAACTACTGCGTAACGCCACCCCCAGCACACACGCGCACACCTACGCACATGGACTCTCTGCTCTCGCTTGCTCCTTCCGATACCTTTTGCACTTGCACTCAGCTGCCTGGCGGACGGATCCTGGCACTGCCTGGTGTGCTGCAGAGCGCAGGGGGGAGCAGGGGGCTGCATCTTTACCCGAGAAGAAAAGCTGCGTGCGTGGGGGTTAAGTTGAAAAGTTGCGTGTAGAGCAGGAGGGCTCGGCCTGCCTGCTTCCCCACTCTACGCGTCTTTCTCCGCATTTCTGAAAAGCGTTTTTTACAAGTTTGTTATCGCTCCAGTAAATCTGCAGGTGTTTGCTTTCAGGGTGTGAGCAGGTTGGCACGGAAAGGCAAAGCCTTTTTCAGTCCCTGACCTGAGACAAAAAGTGGGTCATGGAGCAGTGCTTTCCCCCGGCTCGCTATCGAGTCGACCTGAGTCATTTTGCCGAACACGAAAGGTACAAACGACATGACGCAGTGGAGTGTCTGCCTTCCCTAGAGGCCTTTACCCTCACACGCTGACAGTGATGATGGCGACGTGTGCGTACGTGGGTCCGGGGGTCCGAGGGAGTGCAGCCCGTACTCATCAGCCCCATCCCCATCTCGCTGCCCTGCCGTGCGCAGCTGATAACTCCTTAGGATGAAAGCTGGCTCCGTCTGTCTCTTCCATTTGACAGGACACAGCACTAACTCTCCTGACATCCAGACCATCTTTGGTATGAGTCTCTCTGTCTTATCACAGCCTGAGGAGACACAGCCATCGGCTCTCCTTGGAGTGTGGGGGGGTTATTTTTACCTCTCCTCAGAGTCCCCCGGACTCCAAGTAAAGTGCCTGAACTATAAAAGGACACTGTTGACTATTGTCTTGGGACATCTTGATTTATGGAGATTCCTCCAGTCCTTAAGTGCAGATCCGTGTGGGGGATCACTCGCTGGTGTCCACAGATGATTTTATAAATGTCCGTGGGACTAAACCCACTTGCTCCTTGGGATCCTCAGCTTTTCCAGAGGAGGAGGCAGGACATGAAGGCACATGTAGAGGTATATAGCTATAGAGATATAGAGGTATATAGCTATGTAGAGGCATAGCCTGTGCCTGTTCAAGTGCATCATTCCAACCTGCTTTGCTACAAATCAGCTCTGCCTTATCCTAAAGAGACAGAACAGGTCCCCAAAGCAAAGCCTGGCTGGCTGTTACCCCGAGGGTGCTTCAAAGGCTGGATTTCCAGCCCTCACGTTTTTCTCTAGTTCTCTCTGTCATTTTCCACTGCTCTCTTTCTGCCTGTCTCTTTGCAGGAGTCTCTTTGGTTTTAATTTACAGTGTCAGTCCTGTCTGCGCAGAAGCTGGAGGCTCTAATGCAGGGCTTGTACTCTGCATGTAGGAGCGCGAGTGCAGCCTCTTGGCTTGCCAGGGCAGGAATATCACAGCTAGCAGGGCCTCCAGTCTCTGCTATGGATTTCCTCTGCAAGATCGGGCAGGTCCCCCGCCTCTCCTCTGCTCCGTTGCTCTCTGCAGCAGCACGTTCCTCTGCAGGAGTCAATGCCACCATGGTGGCAAGGGCAAACGTGACCCCGGAGCGAGTGTGCAGCAAGCAGCGTCCTTTCTCACCCTGCCACCACAGTCCTTTAACAGGTTAAAGCACAGATAGTGCATTAAAGATGCGAGATGCCCAGATTCTCCCTAATGGAAGCTGTCGAAACACCACAGACAGAAGCTAAAATCTAATCTTGCATCTATAAACAGCTTATGTTGCTTTTTATGAGCATTTGAATCAAGCAGTGGGAATTGAAAGCAGCTGTTACTCAGTCGCTGCACAGAAATGAGCAAGTGGCAGCTGAAGTCAACCACATCAGAGCAAAACGCCTTCAATTTCTAGTCAAAGTCACAGAGTGAGAACGTTGGAATAAGGAACAAAGCAAAGCAAAGTGTTTTCTGCTCCCAGGTGTTCTGCTGATGGGAGGGCTCTGTTATCTGTCATGAATTATTCACCACTTCTAATGATGCTATGGTGATGTTTTTGCAGGTAGGAAGGGGGAGAGAGACACCGGCTTGGGTCACACAGCCCCCAGACAGCTTCTGGCTGCAAACACACAGTCTGCCTGGAGAGGAACCATCCAGGGAGCCCTGTCCTGGCTGGGCTTCATCCCAGGCAGGACACTACCCGCACCCCGGGGACCTGCCGTCCCGTGCCATGAGGGTGGAGGTGGGACCTGGCCCAGAAATACCCGTCACTTCCCCTTTTTCCTTCCCTCTTGCTGATTCATCAGGATTCGACTTGTTGGAAACCCACCTTTGAAACTAGACTTTTGGACCTGTCAATGACGTAGAAAAAAATCATGTTTTTAATGTTTTCTCTGATGTTTCTGGTTTTTTAAAGGGCCTCTGGCCTTTTCTGGCTGGGCCAGGCAGCGCGTTGGTGAAGGAGAGGTGCTTTCTGGTCTCTCCTATGACAGGGACAATGGCAGGGCTAAGCAGGTCCCTCTTTGCTCCACGGTGGAGTTCAGCCTGCACCTGGAGGGAATGCTCGTGGGGCAGTCTGGTTGTAGGGTGGATGGGCTACAGGTCTGAAAAAGAGCTGGGCTTAGGGCAGAGAGGAGGTGGAGAACCTCCCGAGAACAGGGGGACTGTTTGATGCAACCTGTCCCTCATGCTCGCTTTGCTCCAGGCCTACCTACCTCCATCGGCAAGACGTGGCCAGACTGCAGCCCAGCTCCTGGCCCCACGCCGAGGGTGGGGTGACGAACAAAGACCCTCACCCCCAAGTTCGAACTCCTCCCTCACGTCTAAAACCTCACGGTCATAAAACCTGCCTTTTCTCCCCTCTCTGTGGGAACATCCTGCTATCTCTGATAGCTGGTGGAGACCAGGGCGTCTCCTCCATCTATCGCTTCACTGAGTAGTCCAAAGCCAAGGCAGAGATACCATTTAAGGGAGGAAGGAATGAAATTTAATGAGCCAAATGTCACAGGAAAAACCTGAAAAGAATAACTTAAGGTTTAAAACCAAGTGGGAGATCTCTCACTGTATACCGAGGCCAACTCTCCATGGTGGCTCAGGTGAAACATCTCCGCAGATGTGTGACATCCAAGGAGGAAGGGACGTGGATGGAGGAATCTTGCTGTTCGTGGTGCTCAGGTGGGTTCAAACACTTCCGAGAGCCTGGGAGAGAAGCATGAGAGGGCTTAACGCAATGAACCTTTGAGACGAGAATGCGCCTTCTCAGATGAACCCAAAATGTCAATAGCCATAATTCTACACCATTAAAAAGCCAGTGTTTCATGCAAATCGTTTTGTGTAGAATTAAATCTCCCTGGCAGGGTTTGCCACCTAACCACCTATATTGCTGAGCCGATGAACAGGAACCGGAGAGAAATGGATTAAAAAAAAGATAAAAGGATGCTGAACACTCAAAGTTCAGATTTCCGTCTGTCTCTGTTTTAACCTTCTGATGTTTAAAGAGATTTATAGAGGGGGGGAAAGAAAGAGATTTTAAAATGTTTAATTTGTGTATTTAGCAGAATCTGAAGGTCATATTTTTTTCTTCTTTTTTTTTTTTTCCCCCTGCTGCCTTTCACACAGCTGAGGAGAAGAAATATGTTTAAGGAAAGTAAGTGAGATAACGAAGCCATAAGAAACTGGCAGGGGAGACTGAAGCCAGCTCTTAGTAGTTTGGATTTTCTTTTAAATTGAATAGATTTCAGGGGGATGTTTCACCCTAAAAGAAACCTCTTTCTCTGTTTTCCTCAGACAGACTTGGAGAAACACAAAAAGCTTAGCAAGCATCAATGGTACATTTTCCATATTCTTTCTAATGTTAATGGGAATGTTGGTATTACTTAGGTCAGAAATTTCCTCGCTATGTACTTCGTATTTTCTTAGCATCGAGTCATTCACTGCTGCGGGTTTTTAATTATGTATTCCCACTGGCTGCTGTTTGATGACCACCTGAGCTCCTGGTGGGTTAGAAAATGTACCATCATAAACCACACCAACCTCTTTTTTTTTTTTTTTTCTGAGCAGAGAATCGTCACAATTAACCAGATCACGACTGACAGTCACGGGGCTGATGCTGTCCCGAAAATTTTGAATGGCATGAGTTACAAGTGAGGTCCATTATCATGACTGCAGCTTTTTGTGCTTTCAGAGCTGGGATTACTCTTGTGGCATTAGTCTGCTGCAGGGGTTTGGGTTTAGGTTCCTCTGCCCCTGGCTGTTACCTGCAGGATTTCCGATTTCGGAGTAAGCAGCAGGAGACCCTGATTGATAAACTCACCTGAAGTTTCTTCTTTCAGCCAGACATGATGTGCTTGACAAAAGCTGAGGAGGAAATGAGAAACGAGAGCAAGAGAGGTCAAGGGATGCTGTGAGCTGTGGTGGGGTGGGCAGAGGGGGGTACCCCCAGCCCGCGGCACCCCAAGGATGAAGAGGACATGCTCTGCCAGGACTGAGATTTCCCCTTCTGTTCCCACCTTATGCCTGCCATTCCAAACCAGTTTAGTGATAGCAAACCCCTCTTGGAGATAAGACGGTACCGCTATCCCATTTTCTGAGGCCAAGGGAAATGGGTACCTTCTTTTCCTCAATACTCCCCAATTTTAGGGGTTCCCAGGTTTAACCACCTCTTATGCCAGATTTTGACCCTCTTGGAGCCGTGAATGATCTGGGTCTCCAAATGTTCCCAATTAGCCTCTGCTGTGAAAGATGCTGGCTTTTTTATTTTTGATAGCTTACAACAAAGCAGTGCGAAAACTGGGGATAAAACAGTCCTGAAACCCTTGGAAACATGCTGTCTTCTGCTTTTACTGGAAATCACTGGCACAACCGCCTTGTTCCCACCCCAGCTGCCATGTCTTGCCAGTCTCCTCGGAGAAGCTTTGGAGGCTGATCCCCACCTCCCTATCAGTGATCACTAATGTCCTTGCAGAGGACACATTTTGCACCCTAAGACAAGACAACCGTGTCTGAGATGGCCCTGATGGGCATCTCTTGCTCCTACCTTCATAGTTGATACAGCCATTGGCATCTTCTTGACCTGCCATGAGCTGCTCCACCTCACTTTCCGTCATCTTCTCCCCTGGAGGAGGAGGATGGAGAGGTGAGGGGAAGGGTTCTCAGCATGCCAGGACCCTACTGTCCTTTTTGCAGAGAGCCAAAGCCATCAGAGGAAGGAAAAAGGGATTGAAAAGGAGTTGTGTGCCATTACAAACTGGGGAACGCTGGTGGGAGATTGTGGACAGAGGACCAAGCTGCAGCAGTTGTCTGATAATTGAGGATTTTGCAGACCCTCCACCTCACCTAGATCACGCATGAAGGTGTGGCATAAGATGGAAAAGGCCACGCATTCAGGAGCCGTTCACTCCTACTAAAACCTACAAGCAGCAGAATAAAAAGGCTCTCTCCAACGCGTGAGACCAGCAAACTAACCCAGGTCATTTGCCCAGGAAGAGCTTAGGGGTGGCCTGTGTCCTGCTCCCCTGCCCAGGGCCAGCCCATACCCAGCGTGACCAGCACGTGGCGCAGCTCGGCCCCCATCACCATGCCGTTGCCCTCCTTGTCGAAGACGCGCAGCCCTTCCACAAAGTCCTCAAAGGTGCCCTGCTCCTTGTTGCGGGTGAAGTGCTGCAGGATGGGGAGGAAGGTCTCAAAGTCCAGCATCTTTGTGTTCATTTCTGGAAGGGGAGGAGAAGACGGGGTCAGAGATTAACTTCACTGGGCCGAAGTCCCCCTCTGAGGACCTCCTGCTTAACCTCCCTGCTCTCATTTCCGTCTAAGTACAGGGGAGAACCCCACAAGGTGATGGGACTACTAGTATATTATACTTGAGATGGGAAGATCCGTGTGAGGAATGAAGTATTAACATCTGGGGACTGCACACAGACTGCTGATATCAGCCAAAATTTAAAACGAGCAGGTCGGTCCTGCACTGGGACTGCTCAGGTTACACCAATTTGCACCAGCTCAGGATATGGTCTGCTAAGCATCAGCTGCCACCATCCCCAGCTGAGGACAGCCTATCCCTTACGTCAGCCGTGGCACAGGGAGGGGGAGTGAAGGAATTTTGCAGGAATGAAGCCTCTCTGCGTCATTTCCTTCTCAAATCCTTAGTCTTGCAGGGCTGTTCCTACAGGGAGGGGACGTAATCCTTCACTTGCTGCCAGCGAGCACAGGGATTGCTTGTCCCACCCTGTCCCCGCTGCCCCAGTTTGCTGTCACCTTCTAGTTTGGGCTTTCCCAGCACCTTCAGGACCTCCGCGTTGGTGGGGTTGTGACCGAGTGCCCGTAGGACGTCCCCGCACTGCGTGTAGGTGATCTGCATGGTTCCCGTGGGCGTCCGGTCAAACAGGCTGAAGGCTTCTTTGAACTCTGCAGGGAAGAAGAGCTCGGATGTCCTCTGCCATGCTGGCCCCATTTCCCACCCCGCCGGGAGCGAGTCCTGCCTGGCAGGCAGGGAAGGGATGAAGATGTGCCTGATGAGTGCCCTCTGCACCCATGGCTGCTGCCCAGGGCAGGCAGCCCTGCGCTAGCTTGAGCAAGGAGCCACCGAAGCTTGCCAGACTCCTTCAACGAGTCTCTCAGCTTCTCGAGCAGGTTTTGCCACCCGCGGGGAGCTGGCGGGACAAATCCTGCTGGGATTCGTGCACCACCTTGTGCTGGCAGCACTAGCTGCAGGTGCAGGCTGCTGTCTCCGCTGCAAAACATCCCCTTTGCTCGTCTGTTTTTCGACTAGGGCCTCCTGGGGACCCCATGACTGTCCTGCTGCACCCCCATGACACCTGCAACACCCTGTCCGCTCTGCTGGTGTCCCCCCAGCCCCAGCCAGGCAGACACAGCACGGCGTTGCTCGTGTTCAGGGAAGGGTGACCATGTCCACCCCAGCCTTGCAGACCACATATCATGCCAGCCCTGCGTGGAAGGACACAGGAGATTAATTTCCAAGTTCAATCCCATAAATTATCGTGCCATGGAGTGTGACATTTTACCTGGAGGAAGGGGGCCTACATTAGGAACCATTAAGGATTGCTTTCCTTCTGTGTGTGATGCTTTTCAGCTGCCTGACCTGCTGCTGGGCTCTCTCTTTAACACCAGCGTTGGCTACATGCACGGGTTAGTGGGGGTTTCGGCAGTGTTAGGTTAATGATTGGACTCGATGATCTTAAAGGCCCCTTCCAACCAAGACGATTCTATGATCCTCTAATTCTACGATTCTACGCAGACAACCACGCACCTGCGCTGCTCGGAGCCTGGTCTCTGCCTGTCTTTTCAACCCTTTTCAATCTTCTCCACTACAACAGGCTCCTCACTGGCGCTGGGGTGCAAAACGTGGGAAACCAGTCCTCCAGGATCCCCCCCAAGTCCTTACCCTCTTCCTCTGCAGGCAGGGACCCCAAGGCCAGTGCCTGCCTCTCCAGCTGCTCCACGCAGGCAGCGAGATGGTGGTTTTCCTGCAGCAGATGCTCCACAAACTTCTGGATTTCACCCTGCTGCCTCCAGGCCAGCGAGCCCACCTGAGCAATTGACTGGCCCAAACGGGTAATCAGTGTTTCCAGCCTCTCCACCTGAACTCTCAGAGCTGTGAGTATCTTGTCCATGGCACTACTGAATTCCAGGTTCTGCTCCATCTTCTTCATGATGTCCAACAATAGTTCACTCAAAGTGGAGCTGCTGCTCCTCCTGCTGTTGGGTGGGATGAGATGATCGCAGTCTCCATGAGGAGACGGAGATGTCCTGGTTTGGTAGGCGTTGCCTTGGGTTTGGTGGGAATCCTTGCCCAGGGCTTTGGGTTTGCTCTGTTTTCTACTTGGCATCTTTATATCTTTTGCTGAGCCTCACTGTCCCCTGGACCCGTCCCCACGATGTCCATGCCATGTCCCTGTAGTCCTGTCCACGATCCCCGCCAGCACCTCGGGGTGCTGCTGTTATCCTGCTTGACCTCACAATGGTTCCGTCTCTGCAGTGAGGTCCCTCCATCTGGCTCTGGGGGTGTCCAGGGAGGGACATCACCGCCTGCAAGTCCCTGGGTCAAGAGGCACCGCTACGAGGGTGCTTGGCGATGTCCACTCCTGACTACCTGGAGCCGTGGGAGCATGTCACATGCTCTGGGACATTGCTGAAGGTTAAACTCAAACATCTGCGCGTTTTAACTTGCTCACATTCCCACAGGCTCTCTTTTCTCCTTTCAAAAGCTGGTTTGGGGGCCAAGCCTGCAGGATACTGGGTCTCCTCCTCCCAGTATTCCCACCAGGATCTGCCCACAGATCTTGTCCCTTCCCTAGTCTGTACAGAGGCATTAAAACTGCCTGTGGAGAGATAAGATATCCCAATCCCAGCTCAGCCCCTCGGCATGGGGCTGTCCCTGCATCGCCAGAGGCTGCTCCTCACACACAAATCCACCTTTGAACCAGGCTGCATCTCTCACCATGAATGGAAAAATACCTTTTCCCTGCCAGGCTCTGAACCGGGGATTATCCTCTTCGACTGGGGCATCCTCAGCACAGAGCAAGGAGCCAGGATCCATTCCTTGCTCCCGACAGCCCGGTGCTGCAGCCCCAGCTACATCCGTGTGCTGGCTCCCGCTGCCCTCCGGCATCGCTCCCATCTCCGTCTCCTGCCTCCTCCCTTCCCACCAGTGCTCTTCCCCATCTCCTTACTGGCCTGATGTCGGGGACATGACTTTCTGATTTCATACGTCCCTTCTACCTGCTAGGAAACCTCAGATGCCCATCCTGGAGGATGAGCAGTGTGTTGGGGGGAATGGGGTACCCGGAGAGGATTTGATGTGTGGGGCCTCGGCTTTCATGTCTGCTGCAAAAAAACTACCTGGAAAAAGGACTTCCCCGTTTCTAATGCCATCTCTGGGAGAAGGTGAATCTGCGCTTACCTTCGATCTGCTCTGCGGTGAATTCGATCTGTGGGGAGAAGAGGACAGAGCTGGGCGTGAGGGCTGCGTTACCACCGGGGAATGAAGGGGCTCTCCCCTGCCTTTGACCCTCTCCCTCCCCAGGCTCCGCAGCCTGCGCGGGGCACGGGGCCGTATCCGAGCCATGTCCGAGGCATGCTGTGCCCGGGAGTACTCCCGCCTTCCCTGCGGAGCCAAGATCCCTATGGAAAGCACTGCTGGCAGAGGGTGGGCAGGCATTGGGGATGCTCGGACCATGGTCAGGGCTATTTTGGGTGGAAAGGATGTTATTTCAAGGCTTGATCCCTAGTTCAAGTGATTGAACAGCCTCCGTGCTGAGCCTGCTCTTAATAAGTCTCCTGCCACAGCTCTGGCTTAAAAATGTGACTATATCCTGGGAAATCACAGGAAAAGTGATCTCCCGTTGCAGAGACTTGGATGAAAGATGTTCTCACGTGGAGGAGGCAATGCAGGTGGCAGAATACCTTGGGATGGAGACAGTGGGTGGCAGAAAAGCTTTTTAATGCTGCTGGGGCCCCTCGCGGTGTCTCAGCCAGGAGCTGTGGGGCATTCGACTCCGCAGCCGGAGCTCTGGGCAGCAGCGTCCCGGTGTGAGTACGAAGCAGTTTCCTTGGGCGAGAGCCGCACAGGGCTGGAAGGGGGAAGATTGAATCTTCCTCCCAGCGCAGAGAGCATCGCTCCCAGCCCGCTGCATCAGAGCAATCTGCTCATTTTCCCCTCCCAACCCTGGCGCTCAGCCTGGCTAATGCCGTTCGCGTGGCGCGTTGCGTGGCCCGTGCCTGGCCGATGACAGGCACGAAGAAAGACGGTGACGTCTTCGTTCCTCACTCACCTTCACGCTCTTGGGGTCGAAGGCAGGCTCTCTGGGAGGCTCCGGGGCTGGAGCCGGTTTGGCTGTTTCCTTCTTCGGGTCGGGTTTCTTGAGCGGCATCACGCTGGGTCTCTGCAAAGGTGGAGGGATGAGTCCTGCCGCCCAGCGAAGCAACTGAACGGGGGGATGAAAGGCAAAGTCTGCTCCTTCCCTTATATACGGAGCCCTGTCCTCACCCCGGAGGGGCAGGCCAGCTGCTGGAGCAACTGCTACTTACTATAAAAGGAAGAAAACTCAAACGAGAGGGGCCCCAACTTGACAATTGCCCATTGTCATCAGCTCCCAGCGCAGCAAAGCCACCAGCTGCCCCCCCCGCCAGCCGCAAAAGGGGGGATGTCTTTCCCCCCCCGGCACCTGCACCGGGTGGGCTGCACGGGGGCCGCTCGCTAAATGATCACTGAAAACCTAAACGCGAACGGCCCCGGGTGCCTGGCAAGGAAATAGCAACACAACGGCTGATAAACCCTCTGCCGTAGCCACGGGAAAAGCACGTCTGTTTTTAGGTAGGCCTGCCAGGGGGGAAGCTGCAGAGCCGTTTTTAAGACCGGGATTCATGAAGTGCTGCTTCAAAGGAGCTCAGTCCTCTCTGAACCGTCCCCCCGGCTCGTGCTCAGGGTCTGGTTTGCCCCAGTCTCTCCCCAGGCCTGAGCTTGTGCTCACTGGAAAAGGCTCCGGCAGGACCTCGGAGGAGCTGCGTGGCCACGCTGCGGGCAAGAGACCATGTAACCTTCGTCAGGATGGCTGATGAGGGTAATGCAAATGATGGTTAAGGCCGGGCATTTCATTCCTCAGCCCAGGATCTTTCACGGTCCTGTACATCCCCAAAACCCGCGGGGCAGAGCGGGCGATCGGGTCTCCTTTCAGCTCCTCTCCAGGCACTGGGCAGGCTCCGGTGGGAGACGCTCCCACTCTCACCCTCCTCTCCCAACTGCTTGGAGACCCGCGGAAGGGGTAGAAGCAGAAAGAAGTAATCGGAGAGGCAGAAGTAGTCATCGAGGCTCAGCATCCCAGCAAACGGGGCTCAAGAGTTACACCGCGACATCCTAAACCATCAACTTAAAGATAACCAGATCGCAACAGATCATGGGAGGAGGAAAACCCATCCCTAGTTTGCAGTGAGGTCTCAAGAGCTGGTATTTTGGTAGCAGAAATAAATGCGGAAAAATTAATTACAGTAGATGAGAGCATCTTCTCTGCTGTGGAGATGCTGCACGGCCTCACATCTCCGGCCGGCGCTTGCTTAAATTGGGCTGCAGGGACGGTTTCAAGCCGCTGGGTGGAACAGGATCCTGCGGGATGCTCAGTCCCGGTGCAAGAGCTGCGAGATCCTGGTGCTGGCTGGAGTCTGAGCCGTTATACTTGCACATATATACACTCATTCTATACGTGTGTATTTAAATTTTCTGTATACATAGATGTAGAAAATGCAGCTGTATTTGTATTTTCGGGTGGTTGAGTCAGGCTGGTTCAGGTCGTGTTGTATTGCAGCGGCTCAGGCTTGGCATGGCCGGGTAGGTCTAATCCTGGTCTTCCGGAGCTGCTGCAGGGCTAGGGGTGATGGGGACAGGGGGTGTCACCAGCTCAGCCCAGTGCCCAGACCCCCCCCGGCCTCTTCCCTGCCAAAACACTGCTCAAGCCGGAGGCTGAGCCATCGCCAGCCGGGTTACGGGGGTCTTTGGGGGGAGGCAGTAGCCGCAAACTGCTGGGAAATTTGCCGTCTGCCGTCATCTGGCGCTTGCTAGCGTGGATTCGGGGAGCTGAGGGGGCAGGATGATGGGGCTGGGTGGGCGTCATTTGCAATGATTGCTTTCCAGATCTCTCTATAATATAGCAAGTAATTTAGCAAAAAAAAAAAAAAAAACACAAAACAAACCAACAAAAAAACCACAACATGTTTTGCTAACTGCAAACTCAGAGCGCGGGTCAGATTTCGCCTGCAGTGGGAATCAAATTGCCCCTGAGCGTTGCTGCCTCCCCCTCAGCCAGCATCCATCCATCCACCCATCCATCCATCCACCCATCCATCCATCCACACATCCATCCGACTCCAAAATAACCTCACCTCAACTCCGTCCTCATCCCTGGCAGCTTCTGGGTCGGAAATCGGTACCCAGAAGAGCCTTCAGAAGACATTAGTCTTGCAATTTAACTGCTGCTCCCGTCTCCTGCCCGTGCAGCATCCTGCTGAGCATGCGCGGGAGCTGCGGAGCCGATGTCGCCGGGCTGGTGTCGGCACCCACGCCATGGTCCGGGGTGGTGGCTAAATTGGGCCGGGGAGACGGGCAGCTGCCAAAGATGCTCCTAATCCCTCCTTGATTTCCAGCTGATTGCCGTGGCAGGGGAAGCAACCGGGAGGCTTGTTTTCCTGCCTGATTTAATCAGAGGGAGCAGCAGCACCTCCGGAGCGCTGTCATTCGGATTTGCTTTGCTCTCTCTCAGCCGGCTGATGTGCCTTCCCTCGCCGCAGGACCTGAGCAAAAGTCTGACCGAGCAGCCCCAGGGGCAGGTGGTTGGGAGCGGGATGAGCCACCCTGCCAGGAAAATCCCGAGGGAGGCTGCGGGGGCTCTGCCCTGCGCGGGATTTTGCCCCCATGGAGGCAGCAATAGCTGCGCCCGGCCATGGGTTACACGGGCCAGGGGTGAGGCCCCGGGTTGGGATCCTGCTGTTCCCAGGGTTTGTCACTGGGCTTGGGAATTTCAGCCTCATCCCGCTGATGACAACCCGGACTCCTCGCTTTGTGTCCCGTTTCCCCAGGGGGATGCTCGGGGGACACAAGGTGTTCGAGCTGGCGGGGCGGTGGGAGCAAGCCGGGCATCCGCATGATCCCGAAACGCAGGGGACAGCCCTGGGGTCTCCCCGAGGGGGTGCGGGTGACAAGGGACCGCTCCGATGGGGACGGTGGGACCCGCTGTGACCCACCAGCCCTGCCGCTTCGGCTCCTGGCATTCAGGGGCTGCGTGGGGCACCCATCAGGGTGGGAACTGCCTGGTGCCAGGCCTGTCCGTCTGTCCTGCTTCCCCCCTGGGCCGGAGCAGCGCTGATTTCGCCGCCACCAGCGTCCCTCCGCAGAGGGCTGAACGCCGTTGCGCAGTCAGGTCCCTTGGCAAACAAGCGCACAAAGCGGGGCGCTGCTTGTCCGAGCGGGGCCGATCCCGGCACATCTCCCCAAGATCCTCCCGAGAGAAGGAAAAGGGTTAAACTGGCGTCTGCCTGAAAGCCATCCCATCTCGGGAGCATCAGTGCCGAGGTGATGCTCACGTGCTTGCACCCTCTGCCTCCAGCCACCTCGCTGGGATTTTCCCCACCGTCCTTCGTTCCTTTTTGGCTCCTTGGGAGCAGCCCGGGGCTGGTGGGGACCGAGCAGCGCGGGGGCAGCGGGGGGGATGCTCTGACAGCTGACAAATGAGCCACCAGGCAGTGAGAGAAGTTTCTGAAAAGAGAAGAGGAATCTGCCTTGAATGAAGAGGATTTTAGCACCTAGGGCTAAGCCAATAAACCTCTGCCGTCCCCATCCAAATGGGAATTGTTTGCACACGCTCCCGGGAGCTGCTTAAAGCAGGCGAGACGCTGAGACCGCACAGCAGCGAGCACAGTGGGGGGAGAAACCCCCCTGCCTGGTACGCCTGCGAGCGGCTCCCTGTAGCGCTGCCAGGAGAGGGGACTCCCCTCGGGGTGCTCCCCCAGCCCTGAGCACCCAGGGACAGGCTGTGTCCCTGCCGTCACCTCGCCTCGACGGGGACCGCGGCCGGGAAGGTGCTCCCAGAAGATGCCCTGTCCTGCCGAAGGCTCCAGCCCTCTCCATCACCTGCGACCCCAGGCCGGCAGCAATTCAGCCATCCCCAGGTGAAGGCTTTGCTTTCTCCAGCTCCCCATCCCTGAGGTCCCCGTCCCAGCGGCGTGGTGGGACCATGGAGGCATCTGTCCCCGTGGGAGGCATCACCGCGGTTCTCCTCTGCTGCTGCCTCCTGAGCTCCACGTGGGCTCTGGTAAGTCTGCGTGGCCCCACGGGCTCCTCCGGTCCCTCTCCTGGCTTTAAATATTGCTAATTGTGCGACCCGCTCCCGTCGGGGACTGTGTGCCCCCCGGCTGCACGTCCCGCTCCGCAGAGATGCCAGGCAGGAGCAAAGAGCCTCTCCCTCCCGCTAAAAGCTTTCCATCAGCCATGGAGACACCGCAACGTGATGGTTTTTCCATTTCTTAGACGCATCCAGGGCAGGGTTCGCTGCCTCGGAGACGTCGGGGGAACAGGAGGAGTGGGGCCATTTACAGTCAGCACAGGCGAGGCTGGAGGGAGGCAGCGAGGGCAGAGACGGGACCCCCACAACCCTCTGCCCACCCACCCCCATGGCTGATTTTGGGAAGGGCATGAACGGGAGCTCAGGGTCCCCTCTCTGGGGCAGGATTTGGCCCGGCTCGCCTGTGGGCAGTCTGGGAGTCAATGGGAAACCGCTGCATCCCGGCTCCTTTTCACTTCCAAAGCTGTTTCACCATAGAATCACAGAATGGTTCGGGTTAGAAGGGACTTTAAAGCCCACCCAGTTCCAAAATCCTGCCCTGGGCAGGGACACCTCCCACCAGCCCAGGTTGCTCCAAGCCCCGTCCAACCTGGCCTTGAACCCCTCCAGGGATGGGGCAGCCACAGCTTCTCTGGGCAGCCTGGGCCAGGGGCTCACTGCCCTCAGAGGGAAAAATTTCTGCCTCACATCTCATCCAAATCTCCCCTCTTCCAGCTTCAAACCCTTCCCCCTCGTCCCATGGCTCCCCTCCCTGCTCCAGAGTCCCTCCCCAGCTTTCCTGGAGCCCCTTGAGGGACTGGAAGGGGCTCCAAGGTCTCCCTGGAGCCTTCTCTTCTCCAGGCTGAAACCCCCTCCATCCCGGCTCCAAACTCAGCCTCTCAGTCCAAAACTTCCCAAAAGACCTTTGCCCGTGCAGCGCGGCCGGGAGCCGCAGGCTGCCCCCGTCTGCATCGCACGGCGCTGAGCCCCGGCCGGTCACTGGAGCCAGGGGCTGCCAGAGCCGGCTCTGAAGGGCTCGTCGTGGGCAACAGGGACGTCCCGCACTGCTGGTGGGGTGGGTGAGGAGGAGCCGGGGCAGAAGCCTGACACGGCCCTGATTTCTAGCCCAGAAACATGAAAGTAGACGCATTTCTCAATGGAGCACGGCCAGGGCGGAAGGGGGCTCGTGGTCAGCCTCAGCCTTGCAGGAGGGAAAAACACAAGCAGGAAGGGTGGCAGCGCTTTTCTCTTCCCAGTATCTTTTGGATCTACCCGAAGTCACACAAACCCACCTCGCCTGGGGAGGGCTGGGAGAGCCCGGCCACGCCGTGCCTGCTCCGTTAGCTTTTCCTACCAGCACATCCATTTTCCATGCGTGCTCCTGCCTTCCCTGCCTGTCTCTTGCACGGGCTTTGACTCTTGTTTCTTGCCCCGAGGCTGGTCCTGTTTGATGCTCTGAGCGAGACCTCCAGGCTGCGGGGTTCAGCAAAGCGTTGTTTCCACGGCTGGAGACGGCGATCCCTCAACGGCCCTTGAGCCCCTTGTGATTTTGGACTTGGTGTTGATTAGCCGGTTGGATTCAGGGGTTGGTGGCAGGGGCAACGGGGTGGTTTGTGGCAGCAGAAGTGCTGCCAGTCCTGCCCCGAGCTGGGAAGCGTTTGTGGGTGTCTCATCAACCACCTTTGGGTGCTGCTGGGAAGGAGCAGCTCTGCTCCCAGCTCCTGGGTCCCGGATCCCAGCCACAGGTGGCTCATGTCACCCAGCAGGTGGTGGCAGCTCTCTGGGGACATGGAGATTACCAGGGTGGGTCAAGCTCTCCCAGGGAGGGTTAATTGTGAGGAGACCTGAGCCGAGCTGCCGTCTGACGCCCCCGGCCCAAGCCAAGCCACGCAGAGACAGCGGCCGTCACTTTGGTTTTGTCTCGGGCAGGTCGACCCCGATGATGTTCTCACAAAAGAAGAGCAGATCTATCTCCTGGTGGAAGCTAAGGAGAAATGCCAGAGAGACATAAAAGCCCAACTGGAGAAGATCAAAGGTAGCGTCCCGCCTCGGCGCCTGGGTCAGGCCGCCCCAGTGGAGCTGGCTGCCTTCCGGGAAACACCGTCCCCTCCGATGGGAGTGGGATGGGGCCAGGGAGATGCGCAGTTCCTGGGGGCCACAGGGTGCTGGTGTGGGTTTGTGCAGCTCCTGGCGCCGTCTCTGCTCTGGGTGCAATTAGGTGCTAATTAAATCATCACCCTGAGTAGCCAGCGCTGGCTGCCCTGTGTGCGCTGCAAAGGAGAGCACGTGGAGGGGCCACAGCCCCCCCCAGGAGGAGGTGGGATGTGATGGGACGCATCCCGCTCCCCGGCCCCCCTCGGCTCCCCCTGCTCTGCAGCCCAGGGGTGATGGTGTGGCAGCGCGTTTTCCTCGCCCTGGTCCCACGCAGGCTTGGGGACGCCGGAGGTTATGACGTGACCCCATTCGGAGCCAAAGTGAGATGTGTCTTTGCTCCTTGGCCAGACACCAGCTGCCTTCCAGAGTGGGACGGGATCATCTGCTGGCCAAAGGGCTCCCCCAGCCAGGAGGTGTCGGTGCCCTGCCCCGACTACATCTACGACTTCAACCACAAAGGTAAGCGCTTGCGCCTGCGCAGGGAGTGACCTCCCCTTGGTGATAATCCTTCACCGAACAGGGACGTGTTCGGACTCCCCGCGGGTCCTGCCGCTGTCACGGCGCCCGTCGCCGTTCCCAGGTCACGCCTACAGGTACTGCAGCGCCTACGGGACCTGGGCCATGGCTCTCAGCATCAACAAGACCTGGGCCAATTACACCGAATGCGCTCTGCTCTTCTCCTCCGAGAGCCGGAGCCACGAGAAGGTGACCTTGCTCATGGGAGGTGCTGGGAAAGGGGTCGGGATGGGGAGCAGGGAAGCAGCAAAGGCCGGGGGAATTGCCTGGAGCAGGGGGCTCTTCCCGCTCCGCTCCCCAAACAAGCCCTGCTCCTCCCCAGAGGCTGGGGGCAGAGGAGGGGGCCGGGGCTGCAGAGGGGTCATGGAGCACAGCCCCTCTCTTCCAGGAGGTGTTTGACCGCCTGCACCTGATGTACACCATCGGCTACTCCATCTCCCTGGCCTCCCTCGTCGTCGCCGTCTGCATCCTCTCGTACTTCAAGTAAGGAGGAGCTGAACTCCCATCCCCGTGGGGGAGAACCGCCTTCTCCCCACCGCCTGCACACACGACCCCCCGAGGGGCAGCAGCCCCTGAGGGAACGGGAACCGGCCCCGAACCCCAGCACAAACATCAGACCATTTCCCAAAGCCCCCAGACGCCGCCAGCATGACCAGCTCCCCAAACGCTCCACCCTGCTCTTGAAGGGGTTGTCACCCCACTTGCCCCCAGATCTGACTTCTGTGCCAGGGAGGGCTGACACCCTGGAACCCACCTTCTCTGGGACCCCCCCGTTGCCTGACCCCACGTGCCATGAGCTTCTTGGGCAGCGGGGGCTGGGTTCTTGTCGTACCTCTTCTCCGTAGGCGCCTGCACTGCACACGCAACTACATCCACGTCCACCTCTTCACCTCCTTCATCTGCCGGGCGGTCAGCATCTTCGTGAAGGACATGGTGCTCTACTCGGGGACACTGGCCAGTGAGACGGAGAAGATGCGGGAGGACGACTTCAAGGCAGAAATGGGTCCCTCACTGGGACAACGGAGCCACCTGGCAAGTGGCGCGCTGACACCGGGGGCAGGATCAGGGCAAAGGGGATTTAGGAGCCCTGGCGCAAGGGGATGCACTTGGGACCCTCCCAGATGGGGGCTGTGCGGCTCCGGAGCGATGCAGCTGGGGAGGGATGAAGGGCCACCTCCAGCTCTGGCCCGCTTCTCCCTGTCCTGGTCCCACGGTAGAGATCAGACCCACGGAGGACATGGGTCTCGCAGCCTGTCTGAGCTCAGGGTGCCCTGCTCTGGGAAATACCTCTCCTATGGGAAACACCTACAGCTCCTGCCCTACGGCTGATGCTGGAATATCCCAGGGGAGATGTATCTCCCCACAAGAGGAGGAACACGAACCATGCATGGGGCACAGCCTGGGTTTTGCTGGCCAGAGAGCAAAAGCCACCAGGTTTTGCTTTCAGGGGACAGCCTGACACGAGCACCCCTCCGACCTCTCTCTCAGGTTGGCTGCAAGGTGGTGGTGACTCTTTTCCTCTATTTTCTGGCCACCAACCACTACTGGATCCTGGTGGAAGGTCTCTACCTGCACAGCCTGATCTTCATGGCCTTCCTCTCCAACAAGAACTACCTGTGGGTCCTCATCATCATCGGCTGGGGTAAGTACGGACCCCAACCCAATGCTGTGGCTGCTGAGACCAGCTGGGAGCTGTGGCATCAGCCATGGTTGAGCAGCACCGAGTGCCCAGATAAGGGCAGTGGGACGCAGACGAGCTGCCAGCAACTGGCGCGCTCTGCAAACGTGGCGCTTCATCCACGGTTCTCACTCTGGTTCCTGCTCCTCCAGGTCTCCCCGCTGTGTTTGTGTCCGTCTGGGCCAGTGTCAGGGCCTCCCTGGCGGATACGCAGTACGTAGGTCCACCTTCTCTGACAGTCCTTCGGGCAGGGAAAGACTGATTGCAAATGCTTAGCAAAAAAAATCAAATCTGTGGGCACCAGAACTTTTAAATATTAAAATTTTCAAAAAAACCCAAGAGGCATCAACACACATACAAGGCTTGTTCATAAAATTGCCAGTAATCCAGACCAACAATGGTTTTGTTCTGCATTTGGGAGGAAGCTGGATGCAGGTTTACACCATAAATTGATCAATAAACAGTGCAAAGATAAATGCTAAAGGGCACGTTCTGAAGTTAAGCATTTTAAAATGAGAAAAGCCACAGGATGTACAGCAAGAGTTTTAGAGGGCCAAGGAGCTCTCAGGAAGGTTAATGCTAATTTAAAAGCGATCTGCAGCACCAGGATGGTTACGGATGTTCGTGCCATGGCTGCTGCTGGGCTCAAGGTCTGCACAAACTCCATGAACTTCTCCCCCAGGGGGGGTGAGGGTGGCTGGGGGCGCAGGGGGCCACCAGCTGGTGATTCTCCTCACCAGTGAGTTCAGGTTTTTCCAAGGTGTCTCTGCTGGTCTCTTCAGGTGCTGGGATCTCAGCGCGGGGAACATGAAGTGGATTTATCAGGTCCCCATCTTGGCCGCCATCGTGGTAAGAATCCCGTGGCTGAATCTCCCAATCCCTCTTGGGGAAAGGGGATCGATAGAGACCCAGAGCTGCTGGCCTGTGGTCACTGGGGTTGGTCCCCAGCCACCCTGGCACCCAGGGAGGGCCCACAAGATGCGGAGGGATGCGCATCCCTCCCCGCTCCGACCACAGCATCACCCCCGCGTCCCTGCCTGCAGCTCACCCCGAGCTGCCTGTCCTCACCCCGGGGGGCCGCTCGGGCAGACCCAGGGCACCGCGGGCAACAAAATGGCTGCGGCTGTCTGTCGGCAGGTGAACTTCTTCCTCTTCCTCAACATCGTCCGGGTGCTGGCCTCCAAGCTCTGGGAGACGAACACGGGGAAGCTGGACCCCCGGCAGCAGTACAGGCAAGTGCTGGCAGCGGCAAACCCGCGTCCCGGGCCCGCTTTGCCTCATTTTCTGCCTGTTTAGCTGAGATGGCTTCTCCTTGAGCGAAGAGGCAGCTCAGTTTGACTGGAACAGCGGGCTCAGGAGCTCGGGCTCTGCCTGCTCCCTTCTCCAAGCCGGACAGGGCACAATAGCGGTGCACAGACCAGCTGTGGCACCAGCAGAAGCTGAAGCGGTTGCCCTCTTTGCTAGGATGGTTGCCAACGCCTGCCAGGGGGGGCTGCAGGGTGGGTGGCAGGTCCCAGCTAATGGCTCAGAGCGTTTCTCCTCGCAGGAAGCTGCTGAAGTCCACGCTGGTGCTGATGCCGCTCTTCGGAGTCCATTACGTGGTGTTCATGGCCATGCCCTACACCGAAGTCTCGGGGGTCCTGTGGCAGATCCAGATGCATTACGAGATGCTCTTTAACTCCTCTCAGGTACGTCGGCACGGGGCTGCCGGCCCCGCTGCGAACTCCGAGCGACGCTCATCCAGGGAGGCACACGTACAGCATCCCGGCCCAGGACTCAAACTCCACCTCTCTCTCTTTCCGCAGGGTTTCTTTGTGGCTTTTATCTACTGCTTTTGCAATGGGGAGGTAAGTCAGAAGCGTGAGCAGCTCCCTGTTACAGCCCCTGTAGGGTCAGGGAAGTTAACCCAGGCTGGGATAACCAGAGGGAACACTCGGATCCATCTCTCTCAGTAGGATTTGGAAAGGGGAAAAAGAAAAAAAAAAAAAAGAAATCAGTAGGAGTGAAAACCACAGAGAAAGGAGGGGAAGGGGAAGGGGATGCCTGTTTTGCTGCCTCTGGGCACCAGCAGCCATCTCCGCTCGCTCCCTCAGGTGCAGGCGGAGATTAAGAAAGCCCATTTTCGGAGAAGCCTGGCACTGGACTTCAAGCAGAAGGCACGAGCCACCGGCACGGCGGGGAGCTGCTGCTACGGCGGGCCGGCCTCCCACGCCACCACCAGCTTCAGCATGAGCCTGGCCGGGCGCGGGGCAGGCAGCACACAGCAGCGGGGGCTGCTGCTCCCCGCCCGGGCCAGCCTGCCCGGCTACATCCCCAGCTCCTTCACCTCCGATCACTTTTTGTCCTGTCCGAGCCAGGAGATGAGCCAGAAAGTCTGTGGGGAAAACACGGTGGACTTAACAGACCTGAATCAGCGTCACCCCAACCTAAACAAAGAGCTGGAGACGATGCTATGAAGTGAACGGTGTCTCCCATCTGGACATCCAGCTGTGCCTGGAATGATGCAGATCCGCTTTGGGCTCCTTTTATGCTTGCACGGAGAGCCGGGTTAGGGGACAGCAGCTGGAACACCACAGTTCCCTCTCCCTCACAGCCAGGCTGCAAAGGGACCACGTGCTCTCGCTCCTTCTTGTACCCACCTGGCCTAAAAATGAGCGGCCAGTTCGAAACCTCATCTCCTTCCACGCGCAAGCGATTGATGTAAGTGACGTCTGTGCATGCAAAGCTTGAATCACCACCAGGAAACAATCCTCCAGGCTCAGTCTTACCTCGGCAGTCTGGAAAGGGACTCCAGCTCCAGCCTGTATAAAGCCGATTCAATCAGCCCATCCTGCTCCCCCGTTTAGCACCAGTTCCCGCGTCGTACAGCCCGGGGCTGGCAGTGGAGAGTGCCCACAGGGCGATTCTGCTGCTCACCCTGCCCTTACTTCCATCCTGCTGCAGCTGACAGATACCGTGAAGCCCCACAACGCTGAGCCACAAACCGGGAGCACGAGTCACCGGGATACAGTGGGCTCAGGGAGGGAGGCTGAGCTCTACGGGCTGAGAAGGACGCGGCAAAACTCCTGGGTCCCCCAGGCTTTACGTCGCGGCTGTCTGTAAATGAACAGGCCACTGCATGCAAGAGCCTTGGCCCTGTGATCTTTTCGCAGGCTAAAAAGTGAATAAAAAGACAGTCTGTAAGGTTTGCTTCTGTCCACAAACTCCATTATGGACTCACGCCCAGCGACCGGTTGCTGTGGGGCAGCAGAGGGTGCAAAGGGCTGGAAATGCAGCTGGGTTCACAGCCTGGAGGGTCTGCTCCCACTGCTCGCGCTGGGGGACAAGGCAGCCCCGACTTCCCCCTGCCTACACGTGCGCTGCCTGGGAAAGCTCATCACCCTGATGGGAAAAGACATTCCCAAGGAGCTTGCGGTGCCCAGCCCAGACAATTCAGCCAGATCACAGGGGAGGGGAGAACTGCCGCGTTGTTGGGAGGGGGGGCACATACGCCAGTTAGAATTAAAACAGCTTGTTGGTAGTAGCATGGAGAATTTTTTTTCCTACCTGCTCTAACGATACACAGTCCCTCAAGGCAGTCATTTTATTATAAAGAGCGACAGCAAACATATAGCTAATCCTGTGCGTTCCCAGATCTTCCAGTGAAAAGCTAAGACACAAAGTGAGTCACCAGGATCAGAAAGCAGCGGAGGGACAGCCAGCCAGGAGGCGCGTCAGGGAAGGGACGGGCTCCAGGCTTCATATTCTTTAAATGGTCTAGACGATGGTGCAGAGTCAGGTGCACCCGCACCACCTCCCACCCGCGGCAGCGAGCGCTGCGCGACGTGGAAGAGGCGCAGCTGGGCGCTGGCAGCGTTTCCCCCACCCTGGGGGACGAGAGGCAGAGGAGGCGACTGATGCGCAGGAGCAGAATCCCAGGGTTGCACTTTACAAACCAACCCGAGCTTCCTGTAATTGATTTGCTCAGCTGCGAGCTGTGCTCTGCTCTCTTCGGAAGCAAGCAGCGCAGCCTGCACCGCGAGGAGAGAGGTTCTCGTTCGGGGGAGCTGGGAGCCTGCTCACACTGCTACCTTGTTCTGCGGAGAAGGCATCGACCCTCTTATGTATCTAACACGGACCTGTGAACTGACATTTATAGCTCTCTGTTAGTGATCAATATTTACTCGCTCAAGTCTCAAGAGGCTCCCGGTAGCTGAGGGAGGGGTGAGGAATTTCGATAATCCCATCGAACAGCAGAGGGATGCGTTAAAAAGAAGGGGAGAAACCCCAAGCATAAGCCACACACGGGGCCAGGTCCCAGGGGCTGCGAGCGGAGATCCAGGAAGGGAGGGAACAGACGGTGCGTTCAGACTGTGGAGCTATTTTTTAGATTGTTTTGAAACTTAAATCTTTAATTGTGCAGAGTGATTAACCTGAAGTGGGACAAGCAAAGGGGAATGCAACAGCTTCTAAACCCCTGCCACATCGGCCCTGAAACATACTTGTCTTAACACTAAACAGGCAGAACTCAAACCAGTGCCGTGAGGTTTCTGCCTAGACCATGATGAAAGAATTCAAGTGAGAGTTAATTTTTTAAAAAAACCCCCAACAGATTAGAGCTAGTTAGTGAGGGGGCCCCAATAACCAAGTTGGGGTCTTAACTGAAACCAGTACACACGCGACTCAGATCACAAGACCGTTATTGAGTTCTCTGTCCAGGCCAACCACGAAAGCCTGGGATGAGCAACACGTCCCGGGCTGTATCCTCCCCACTCGTAAAATGGAGAAAAATCTATTCCCCGGGAGGCTTTGAAGCTAAAATGGGGTTTGCAAAACAGTTTGGGGTGAAAGATACTGAGGAAAAACACACAGGAAGTCTTTTATCAACTACGACCCACAACTTCTGGTGAAAGAGAGAGACACAGTCAAATCTCCCGTCAGTCAAATCTCCATCCAAATGCCAGAAGAGCCAAAGGAAGAAGTGGAGAATAAAAAGCACGTGCTAGATATTTTTGTCCCAGTAATAAAACATTTACTAGAGCAAGCAGAAAGTAAACGCACAGCTGATAAAGAAAACATCACAACGTCACAAAAACCTGACAGTTTCTGATACTTCTTTCGGTAGAAACAAGACAGAGGTGGGTGCTGACATGTTTCAACAAAAGAGTTCTTCCTTACCTTTATGGCGCAAAAAAGAATTATGTTAAAAAACGGGTAATACACACAACGAGTTAAAAATGGCCAAGCAAGATTTTACAGTTTTAACTACATGTGTCCAATATGGGGCGATATTTGAGCTGTTCCACTTCATCAATCGCTTCTCAGGTTCTCCCTAAAGGCTTCTGAGCAGCAGGTCCCTGAATTTCTGGGTGAAGCCTCTTCATCGAGCTACGCTTCATGGGGGGCACCAGCCTTTGACTGTTGTGGTGTATCTACATTTTTTTCCCTTTTTTTGTTTTTAATTAGAAGAAAGCACTCAGCCCTCTCATAACAGAGGGCGCGTAGGCACAGCAGAGAAACGAGGTTGCTATGCAGGCTTCCACCAAAATGAAGGTTTATTAGGAAAGAAGGCAAAAAAACACCTGGGCAATGGGATTGGGATTGATGTACTGACCACAAACAAGCCAGGGAGCCCATCCTACACTACATGGGAATTTGTGGTTAGCCAGGCTGGAGAAGGATCCCTTGAACAGCTTCATAAAAAATGGGAAAAAAAAAAAAAAAAAAAAAAAAAAAAAAAAAAAGGAAAGAAAAATCAACTTGCTTCATCCCACCTTCAGCAACGCAAATTGACACATTCTTAGTTGATGGGGAGAGATGTAAGGGGCAACCTGGAGGCCAAATTATTTGGGGAAAAGGGAATATGTAAAAGGAAGAGATTGGGGAAGAACTCACCATACTGAACAAATTGCTGAAAGATTAATGTTTAACAGGTGGGTTCCTGAGCGTCGCTAGATGGACTGGTGTTTTTAAATGTGAACGCTGGTTAAGAAAAGACTACTTTATACTTCTATGGACAACAGTTTCTTAACGTTCCAAGGACGTGAAACAGCTTCTTTCTTGTCAAGAAGATCTCTTTAAATCCAGCAGAGAGTCACTTGAGCACTGAATGTTTAAAAGCAGAACCCAGGGAGCTTTATCAAAATGATTTCTCTTTGACTAAGCACTGTGTGTACACATCATTAGAGTGAATCTGTCCGCAGATGTACCGGCCCAGATTTGCACAGGTAGTTTGCATGGTTTCCTTCTCCTCCCCCAGACGCTCAACAACCAGTTACCAAAACCCCCAAAAAATCCTCTGGAAAAAGACAATACTACCTGCAGAGATTCCAGGCTGCGAAACACCAGCTTTTAACTGTCCCACCGGCTCTTCTTACGTTTTGGGGGCTCTGGGACAGCAAAACCATCTGTCTTGTTGTCTCGGCTGTTGGCATCCTTCCTGTTCTCACCATTCCTGTTCTCGTTGTTCCTACCTTCGTTGCTATTCCTGCTATCACCATTATTGCGATTGCCACTGCCCACATCAGCGAAGTGCCGGCTTTCACTGTGGCGATGGTTGTCGCCGTGTCGGCCCTCTCCGTGGCGGTAAGCGTCACTGTGGCGACCGCCTCCTTCTCCATGGCGTTGCACATCATTGTAGCGACCACCACCCTCTCCGCGGCGCGGGATCTCGTTGTGGCGACTGTTCCGGTTGTCGTAGCGTTCTCTGACAATGCCACCGCCGCCACCACCACCACCACCGCTGCCGCCGCTGCCACCGCCACCACCGCCGCCAGCGGCGGCAACGCCGGTGCTGCTGCTGCCGATGCCTTCTCGATTGTTGGTGCTGGCATTGGTGTTGTTGAAGCCCTGTACTCCGACGCTTGGAAAAGTGGGAACGCTACTCAAATTCCCCGTGCTGGTGAAACCTGGAACACCCTTTGCTGCTGCGGTGGCTGCAATCGGGCTGTCAGGATTTGCAGCATTTTGCTGTGCTGAACTCGTCGGTACTGAGTTCAAGCTCCCAGCGCTGGTCCAGCCACTAGCACCAGCAGCGGAGCTACCAGTCTTTTGATTATTTAAGCTTGCGGCAACAAAGTGGCTCTTATACTGGGACTGCCGGAAAGAAACAGAAAGAAAAAAAGAGAGCCTGTTTGCCTCTACATTGCACCACAAAACACGCAGTCATCATGCATACACAAGCCTGTCTTGAATTCTGGGGAGTCAGTCTTGGAGTGATTACGTTCCTGCTGTGCTTACGAACCCAGAATTAGTAACGGATGTCTGCTACCAGACCACAGAAACAAGGGAACTCCTACATTGTGGGGTTAATTTTTACACTGAAGAGAAAGGGTTTCTCTGTTCTCCGTTTCTTTTGATTGCAATTACACTACTGCTGCTAAGCAACTTAAATAGGATCAACCCTAGGAGCAGAATCCAGAAGGGAATGAGAGCAAAGAGGCAGCAGAAAACAAAATAAGTTTGGCAAATTAACTTTGTGCGACCATGTTGTGTCCAGCCTGCATACTAATTCTTCCACTTTGGATTGCCATGCTGAGTGCGTGCTCCAAGTGGATGAGACACGGCCACAACTACCAAAAAACTCAACTTCCCTCAAGTCAACAGGGTTTCTGCATTTTCAGGGGAGAAAAAAGTTGTCTTCAATCATCACTAGTAAAATTTTTCCATGTTATGTCCTTTCCTCCTGAGTTAGAATTTGGAGTAAAAATGATGGAACCAACCTGAAAAGCTGCTTTCATTGCTGTAAGTCTGTCTCCCATTGCCCCGGTGGATGGCTTGTATGCCTCATAGTTACTCATCACACTGTTGTTGTTTCCACGGTCCTACGCAAAAAGACAAAACGACAACTGGAGAGATTTATCCAACACAGACGCTTTTAAGTCAGCCTTTCTCCAAATCTACCTTGACCCTGCACTCAGGAAATACACCTACTAAGGATGACAACCTTCTGGAGAGCACTGAGCAGAACAGTTTGTCCCATGACCTTGAGGACGACAGAAAAGTAAAGATGCATTAAGTCTTAGTGACTCACTAGTCAACAGTGGGAGGGTTTCCCAGCTCCTTACAGTACAAGCAAAAGCAAAATGCAATCAAATGGAGATTTTCATAGAGGTCACTGCCAAGACAAAGTGTGGACAAGGCTTCAGCTGTGACTTTTGGAAAAATGCTGAACGTGACGTGTTTTCAGTACGTCTGCAGTTAAACTCTGTCCCCATACACATTGGCAATGAGCTGTTTTCCTAGTGTGGACATACCTTAGTAAGTGTTCCCAGTGCTGCAAGATTTTTTGCTGCCAAGAACCAGCCTGGAAACAGCTTTTCAAGTAATTTGTTAGCGTTTATTTTGCATTGACAGTCTATTTTGAGTAGAATCTCCAAACCTTCTGGATCACTCTAGCCCTAAAGGCGGCATTTCTTGACAAGAGGATTACAGCACAGGACAGTTTCGCCTGAGATATTTCTGATACTAACTGCAAGACTCTGAGCTATGAAAACCTTTGAAAGCAGAGGCTATACTCCAGACTAAGAAGATTATTTACATTAAAGAGTAGTCAACACTAAGTTTAAAAGTTACAAAAATCTGTAAACAACTTCTTCAGCATCTCTACTTACAGAATTTTCTGATCCCAGACCAGGACGTTCACGGTATCCTAAGCCACCACCACCAATATTCAGCTTCTTGCCTTTTCCTCCTTTGAAACGTGATTTCCGGAACCACGGATTCTGGGCAAAAGAAGGACAAATGCTTCTCAACACATGGAATAAGAAGCTTCATAAATGCATGCAATGAGGCTCAGAAAAGAAAGATTTTGAGCATTTCAAAAGAACAATAAAAATGCACTGTTTCCCCATTCAACAACACAGCTGTTGCAAGGGGATGGGATGTGACAGACAGCGCTTTGGAAGTAAACTGTAAACAGTTCTGTTATGTGGGTCTGAAGCTTTTTGTTACAAATGCTTTTTATGAAAACTCATTTTTTGTCCTGAACTTTCATCCATGTTAAAGTTTTGGGGGTTTGCATTCTAATAAACCCAGGAATAAATGCAATCTCTAATGCTACTCACTTGGGAGCTCTGCATTTGCTCATACTTGGGTTTTATCGATGTAGCCCACTGCCCAGCTACGGAGAAATGAGGTTCGGTCAGCAAAACTTCCTGCAAGATGCAGTGGCCAGGGAAGGGCACTCCAACCAGACCTCCTCCTATTACCAGGTTTTTAAATAATGCTTGGCTGCACCTCTTTTTATGTCCTGTAGTTTCTTCAAACCTGAAGAAGCCCGTAAGCCAAGCCATTTAGCTTCCATACTGTCCTCTCAAAGGCAGTCTGCGGAGCTCTGCCTCACAAATTCCGTCCCTTCTGGAAATGCTCCCTCTGTACCTCGGAAAAAATATTTACTTCTAGCAGATGAGTGCCCAAGCTGCTTGGCAATGAAGCCACAAGCATGCTAATCAATCTCTGCATTTGGGAATAACCAAAAAGCCTTCGCTCTCTTGCAGCTACACGGGCAGCAAAAGACAAGAACTTAAAGAGCTGGTGAGTTCAGAGGTGCAAGTACAATTGCTTCAGCTATCCGACAAACCTATATATAGCAAGCCTGCCAGACAGCACTGCCAAGCAGGTATAATGATCAAGCAACAACCATTTCACAGAGTGAATGCCCCTGTAATTATTTTCTAGTTTAGCTTTCAACTAAGCTGCATTTCCCAGGTGCCTGCCACAAATGCATATCGAAAATCTGATTGTAATGAGACGCCGAAGCTGCGGTGTTCTGCTGGCATCAGCCAGATTACAGCTCCTAATTTTCTCGGCAGTGCCTGACCCCAAAATAGATTACATACTGCATTCCAAAATCTTCATGTCTTCATGGATTCTTTCACAGGCTATTAAAAATACTAGAAAACCTACTTAAAAACAGTATAGGTTGCCAAAAGGTCACTGCGAACACATGATGGAACGAGAAAGCTCCTGATTTTGTGCTAACCATGGACGGAACCTTCCTCTACTCAACTTGCTTGTTCATACCTGCATTGCTAGATCCAACAGCTCTTTGGAAACATGTTGATTAGCACCTTCCAGATTTCTGACAAGATCACCAGCAAAGTTACTGTCTTTGGGAGTCAGCAGAGTGTAGGCAACTCCCTTCTCGCCTGCTCTGCCAGTACGACCAATTCTATGGGTGTGCGTATCTATGTCCCGAGCCACATCGTAATTGATGACAGTCTTAATGGAAGGAATATCTAACCCACGAGCTGTAATAAAGAACATAGAGGTAAGCGTGATTATCCTGAATGACCTCAAAGCAATCCCATTCACACCAGTATATCGCTTCATTCTGCTCCAGCATAAAAAGGAGTTTCCACAGGAACACACCCCAGTTAAGATAACAACAAGTTTTAGTGCCTTAAGTGCAGCAATAGCTTCCCCAAGAGTAGTATAAGTTACACCCATCCCCAAGTTCCCAGGACTGGAGATGGAAGAGGTCTCTTTAAATGACTGTTATTCCAAGGAAGAGAGAGGGCTTTATTAAAGGACACTGAAATTCACTCATTGTTCAGCTAAACATCTGGGTACAGAAGCTGTTCTAGAGGAGGCTTCAAGCACATCCATTTCCTCTTCATTTCAGCATGCATAATGTGTCAGCTGATTAACAAATAGCAACTACTTCCTTAAGAATGAGCTTATTTTCTTTCTGTATATTAGAAAATATTGGTCGGACTGTAATTTAAACACCATTAAAAGACTTTAAAAATAAACCACCTTGCTAACACTGTGTACTTCTGAAAAAATGTCTGTAACACCATGCCCAGCAGGTGTAGACGCCAGCCTTGCTGCCTTCCACTGACATGTGTTAGCCTTTTCTGCTGGTATCTTGTCTGAGCTGCTGTTTCGTAGAACATCACATACCTGCCACATCAGTAGCTACCAGTATTGGGATCCCCTTTTTCTTAAATTCTGAAATGACTTTATTCCTCTCACTCTGGTCCATGTCACCATGAAGCAGCCCCAGATTATGATCCTCCTGCTTAAGATTATTGGCCAGCTCTTCTGCATTTGCCTTCTTGGTGACAAAGAGGAGAACGCTCCCAGAAGATGTGAACTCCACGAGGCGTCGAGTCAGCCAGTTCCATTTGCTAGGGCCAGAGGGGAAAATCTCCACAATTTGAGTAACATCTTCATTTGCCTAGAGGGAGAAGTAAGACAAGCAATAACACAGGACAGAAATGACAGCGTGGCAAACACACACAGATGGCAGAATAAACCCAGGAATTTAAACTAGGTGTGAGAATGCAAAGTGGAGAAGCAGGAGACCAAAATTCTCCTTTAAAAGTGGTTTCAGCTCCTGTCTAAATGCCGAGCGCTTTATTTTCCCAGCGCAGAAAGGGCAGGGGTTAAATGAGCTACTCTCTGCTAAACCTGAGAGAGGCAAAGTGCAGCCTTTGGCATGGCGCAGTTTAGCACCCTACTGATCTAAAGATGGGTACTTGCAGTTCAGATGCTCTTGCGACAGATGCTACTAACATCTAAAATAGGCTGTGCAAGAGCAGAGTCTGAGATGGAGAGGATGCTCATCAGTAGAAGTTATTCATATGGCAATCAGAGAAAGTTCCTCTGTGAGCTGTGACGTGCGCTCGGAGTCAGGAAGAAGGGAGGTATGAACAGACTCCCTGTACGTTCCCGATTGCAGGTAATAAAAGTGCCGTGGAGCCCACAGCGCCCTCTGGAAGTTTCTCTGAAATATTTAATTTTTACACATTAATTATTCCAAGGATGATGCTCTCCTAACAGAGTAATAATTTAGATTAAAGAAAAGAAACCATGTGATTGAGCTAGGAAAGCTGCTTCGCTTCTTAAGCGACGTTTAGAAAGAACATTTTCCCACAAAGAAGGGGCTTCAGGTAGCCATTAATTTTTTGTTAAAAAGGGATGCCTCACATTCCTGATTGAAAAAAAAAAAAATATGCAGAGAACTGGTTAAAAGAAGAATGTTCTGAAGGCATCTTGTGAAACTTCTCAACAGTTTTCATACATTATAAACAAAGTTTCTTCACAGCAAGTGTAATCTGCCCACTTCACTGATGTATTACCGAATCCCCAGTCTGCTAATAGTTCAACTGCTACTGTCAAGCAAGTATAGAATCAACTTTCCCACGTAAACCAGCTGAAATCCTTCATTGCAGAAACTGCTATTTGTTTATAGTTTTAAAACAAAAGGATATACCCACTGATTCTCCTCATTAAAAAAAAAAATAAAAATCAATCACTGCATTAATGTTGTTTCACTCCTTGATGAAACCTCCCATCACTACAAGAGTATTTGTTGGCAGAAAGAAAGCTCAATAAAATAAGAAAAAGCCCAAACCCTTACTGTTTTTTGTTAGGCACAAAGTATTTACTCTTAAATATAAATGACGACTACAGCAGTTTAACATAACTTTCAGACAATAGAACCAGGATGGTCTGTTTCTCTGTCTTAGAAGTAATTACCTCCCCAATGTCTCCCTGCACAACTCGAATTGGGTCGATCAGAATGTCTCGGGCCAATTTCTCAATCTTCTTACGGAAAGTGGCACTGAACAAGAGGGCTAAAAGAAAAACAGTATTTGAACTCAGTGAAAAATACATTTTCCTTGTCAGTGATCTGAAGCTACAGTTTGTTCTACCGGTTCTAATGAAAATTATCAATCACACTATTAAAATACCTCAAAGTGGAAACGCATTTCATGGCATTAGAAACTAGAAGTGCATAATAAGTGGCACTGCTGTGAATGTTCTTTCATGGCAGCTTACAACACAGGATCTCAAGGCATACTAATATTAATGCAGCTAATCATCTTTTCCCTGAGTAAAGTCTGCGGAGGGATTACATGATGAACAAGTACGGACGTTTAACCACACTCACAAGCGCTCCCTCCCAACAGCCCACACTGAGAATTAACACCAGCACGCTCTCATTGCGCGGCTGCATCAAGAACAGGAAACCCAATCTCTGTTCCAGATTCTTAACTGGTAGCCCACCATATACCCTCCTTCGACTCTCAGGAGTTTAGCCTGAAACGTGCTTATACTTACTCTGTCTGTCAGGACGTACGTGGCTTGCAATTGATCTGACCTGATATTCTGGAAAGGGGAGGGAAAAGGTAATGCTCATTATTTAGCAGAATAACTCAAAATGCAACTTTGTTGTTTTATTTAACAAATAACCACAGAGGGAATGAGTGCCTCTCAGAATTGATGTTACACTGTGACTTCCAGCTGCTCTTTGCTGCACAACAGAAGTTCCTTTGCTATAAAAATAAACTTCTGGAAGTTCCTTCAGCAAAAAAGTACCAGAAGCAAAGATCCTAGCTGAGCCTGTGCATACCCTGTGCATCTTAAAAATGCCTCCCTCTGTTTGCAGTATTAGAGTACTGTCAAATCTTTGCTGTGTCCCATGATTCTTGAGCACAAATTCAAAATCATGCCGATCCGAATGACCAAACCTCTTCCAATAAAGTAGAAAGTTCTTTTAACACCACTAGTTTGTACACATAGAATCAAAGACAAAACTTCCCAAAAGTTATTCAACAACTCTACAATAAAAATCAGGTTTTTTGGACTTCAACATCAACAGGACATTGGTGATCTCTCTATACCACCAGATATTAGACCTTTAAATACGTCTATATTGTCTCTTAAGTACTTCCTTAATGTATTTGCAAGTATATGAAGCTACAGGGGTTATAAACAACCGTATTAAGCTGGGAACTAGACATCGCTGTTTTCCAAAACAGTGACCTTCATTCATTACATACCAAAACCCATATCAAACATTCTGTCAGCTTCATCAAACACAAGGTAAGTGACTCTCTGAAGGTTTGTAGCTTTCTTTTTCACATGATCAATTAAACGACCCTATTAAAAAGAAAAAAAGCCAAGTTTTTAAAGCATATTTTAAAATACATTAATACATGCGACCTTCAAGCACTTAACTTTCCTCGCTTAACTTTATCCTCACTTACCAGAGACTTAGAACAGAAAATATCTGAGGCTTCACTAAAGAAGTAAGTGTCAGTATTCAAGTCACAGAAACAGACTCCTGAAACTCTCATCAACTGTACTGCACAAGCTGAATTTTAGGACTGGATTTTCAAGGTTAACAGCGCTGAGATCCTAAAATTCCCTAGTCTTCAGTACAATTAAATTTTAATTATGAACTGGCTATTTAATCCCACAATATTTGGCACAAGGGTTCTTCATGCTTTGTTTTCTTGCCTAATATCCCAATAAATAGCCACAATAAAACTCCCAATCATTAGTTGCTCAGTTTTGCACAAGTTCGCAACTAGTTTTTGCAATAAGCGAAGTCAGTTGACAAAGGTCTTCATTTAAATCCCTGGTTCAGCATTAACACCCATTCCGATTCAATGTTTCGACCCTTCAGCGTTACTGCCACTGAATCTACGCTGACTCAGTACGATGGCACTCAGGTTCATGACATTCTGGGAATTCTCTTCAGGAATTTAAAGCTCAGCAATCAGACACCGGTATTGCACACAACTGACACTGATTCAAGCAGATCTTGCTGGCTACTCTCTCTTCTATTGGAAATCATACTTAATCTCTTTCAATTTCTTTTGGAACACAAATAATCTCAGCATATTTGCTCTCAACATCCGACAACCTGTGAAGAACCTAGATTTCAGCAATCAGAGAACAAACTCTGCATCGCTGATAATAAAAATCTGACTCAGCTTCAGTTAAGCAGCAAAAAATTGCACTGTGCGCGTTCAGGTACTTACTGGTGTGCAGACAACTATCTCTGCCCCCTCCTGGAGGGCTTTGGCTTGCTCCCACATGCTTCCTCCTCCATACACAGCTACAGAGCGTAGATTATATGCCTTACCAAAGCGCTTACATTCAGAATGGATCTGGGAATTTTAAACACAGCACATCACAGTCCACGTTAGACACATCTGAGAAAATATAGCTACCTCGGAAATACAGTCCAGCTCCTGAAATCCACTTTTCAGCTAATAACTTAATGAAATTATTCAGAAATCCTCAGGGCTAAATACTTCAATACTTGTGGATAATTTCCAATACTTTATTTGGGAAACCTATTTAGGCATCCAATTGTAATTTAACCTATTAGACATACATCCTTTTACATACACAATTTGTGGCAATGCATCCCCAGCATTCTTAATAGTTGGGAATAAAATGGGAGCCCCGTGCAAAAATTAACAATTTCCGATTTGTCATGATCCTTCAACAAAAACAGGTGTAAGAGTTTACTGAGGTTTTCTGATAATTTCTGCCCAGAATTTTGCTTTCTTCTGTAAGAACACCGTATGGCACATACATGCTTTCTATACACCTACCTGTTGGCAAAGCTCTCTGGTTGGGCATACGATCACTGCAATGGGACCATCCCCCGGTTCAAGCTCCTTTTGATCCATGATGTGGATCAACATCGGCCAGATGAAGGCTGCTGTTTTTCCGCTTCCAGTCTTAGCTATCCCAATCATATCTCTGCCACTTAGTGCAACTGGAACACCCTAAAAATAAGGAGATTCTAAACCCATATTATGCCTACCATAGCATATTCTTGTGCTAGATCTTACATGACAACTCAGACAACAAGACGAAATCACATTACAGGGGACTCATAGCAACATACATCGATCCTTCCACAGTTTTATTGCCAAATCTGAATTAGTTTGTTTTAAGGGCCGGAAGCAATTATCACGTTATGACTGTTGGTGTCCTACATGAAACCAATGTTTGGGCAGAGTACAACACCCCAAGGATATATTTACATGTCCACAAACGCATCTAGACCAGCTGTAAGAACACTAAAAGACAAATTCTCTGACCCTACTCTTTCTTTAGCCATTCTGAGTGCTGAATCCCTACGGTTGCTACAAGGATGCTACAAGGATCTCTCAACCACAGGTTTTTACAAGTAGTATGGACTAAGGTCCTAACGCACATCCCTTGGACACAGCACTATGTCATTTTTTTTACTTCAAGACAAGCATCTGAAGCGGTGTGGTTATAATCACATTATTGATAACCGTAATTACTTATGGTAATCAGTTTACATAAGCAGTAGAATCCCTTTTGCTTGCAAGGCTCTCCAAGGAATAAGCAGTTAAACGGTCCAGCTCATGTGGCATTTATTGTAACTGCCAAAAGAAATTAAAAAATGCCTTGTTGCATATTTCATCTAGTTACAAGGCATCCAAATATAAGCTATTTAAAGGAAGAAAGCTGACAATGTATGGCACTCAACTCGGCTACTGCTATCGTTATTTTTAATAAAATTTCTAAAAAGATCTTAAAAAAACTTCCATACATTTCTATAAGCAAGAGATGTCACTTGAATGTTGTTCACTAAGAGACAAATGAAGAAAAGTATACAGATTTATTTACAGTGGTCATTTAACAAGAAATAAAAGTGAGCATACTTCTATTTAAAAAATATCATAGCTATTTTCCTACAAAAATAGAAATTATATTTCTCTGTGACAGCTCTATATAGGAAACTACATATCGTCATACGGACTAGGGACCTTTGCGTGTGTTCTATTAGTTCTCTTTAGATGTTAGAGAAGTAACAACACTCACCTGACACTGTATAGGAGTGGGCTGGGTATACTCAGATTTCCTAATTTGATGCATAAGTTGCTCATCAAACCCAAAATGCGCAAAACTACTGCCAGGCCTTGGAGGAGCGGCACCGGAGACCTTAGAAACAGAAACATATCTTTGTTCACGAAAAGTAAGAGAAAAACAAAGAGCAATATGTAGAAAGATGAAAAAAGTGTCTCTCTATCTCCGGAAATGGCTTTTTATTTTTTAATAGATGTAAGTTTAAGAAAGTGCAATTTCCAGATGTGTTGTGTAAATAGGACTTTCAGGTACAAAAATTCAGATAAATTGTCAATCAACATAAGCTACTAAACATCATACTACCCCCTTGTATAATTGGTCTCCTTCTTCCCCAAATAATTCCCTTCACAGAAAGCCACCACATTAACATGTCACAAATAGCAAAGAATTCTCGCATATAATATTTCTGGTTTCAATTCCTAGTTCTTTAGTCCGAATGCAACCATGCAACTGGCAATCCTGGGTGCCCACTTTGAGAAGTCCAGAGAAGACTTTTAAGAACTGCTGAGGAAAACCAAGCTCCCTTAAATCAAAGTCACTGAAGGTATCCAAGAGGTTTGGTATTCAAAAACTGGTGTTCCCTGTGAAAATCTTCATTAAAACTACTAAGGCAGTCAAAAAAATGGGAGTGAGAAGATCCTAGGAGGACAGTTTTGTGACCAGCTTACCCGGAGATTTAGCTTATGACGTAACTCCACCACTTGCTGCGGGGTGAGACTGGTGATCTCCTCATGCTCATCATAGAAATTTTTCTCAAACGGTGGGTATTCGATCTGCAAGGGTAATTACTCAGTTAGTCCAGGACTCAAGATTCTCTCTCTGTACACTTAGTTTTGGAGGGAAAGGGTCCTTTTGAGAAAAAGTTCTTAATTATCTGCAAGAACATTAGTCTAATGTGAAGTCATTTGAAGGATCTTCAGTATGACTCAAGTGGCACAGCACCTGCCGCTTGAGTCATACTGAAGTGTATGACTTCAGTACACACGGGGGACAGAAGTGTATTTCAACCTCCACCTTAGCTCCTGCTCTCTAGAATGCCTCAGCCAGAACAGAGTGGACTAAAGTTCCTTCCTACCTCTGAATGGTCAATAGGTGGAAGAGGATCAATGATTTTCTTGGACGGCGCAATTGGATTCCCATCACTGTCATACTCCAGGTTATCCTCTTCCTCTTCTTGGACCACACCAGCAGTGGGGTTTTCAGCCATGTAGCGAAAATAAGCTTCCTGCAGCAAAACATATCAGTAAAATCACATACAATAGGATACAAAAATACTACTATATTTGTTTAAATGATGTATATGCTAGATGGCTGTTTGCTTTCACACCCACCATGGAGGAAAAAAACGTTCACTAGAACTGATTCTTCTAATAAATACCAACAGTTATGTCCAGAAGAAGGACAGTAAGTACAAAGAAAGCAACTAAAGTGTCAAACCACAAAATGCTTTCAAAAACCAAACTTCTTCTCTCACATGTCTGCTTAACAACTCCTTCTACCAAGACTTCTTAGGCTTTAACAATAGAAGAATCTACTCCACAAGTAAAAACGCTACAGGTTTTTAAAAAACAACACGATGTTACTAAGCATATGATGTTTACATATTTTTAAACACACTATGCCAAAAATAGGTTCTCCACTTCCCCTAACTAGACTCCAAGAAATGAAAATATACCTATTTTTGCATTGAGAGAGTCAACAGCAAATGGGAAAGAAGCTATTTCAGAAGAGTCCTTCAACACAAGGCCAAGTCAGAAGTCACTGTCACCACTGTCACATGCTATACGTACAGCTCACAAATACGTATGTGTCTCAGAATCTCACTGGCACACCAAGGCATTCTCATGGAGAAAACATCAGCCTCACTTGACTTTCAAGCAGTTATTTAAGCTCAGATTTTTAAAGCAAGGTTCCATTACAAGTAAGTGTATATACACTCATCTGGCTTTTTCATCTGCATGGCCAACCACCACTCCGTCACATAGATACGCACACAACACACTTGAACAACAGCTGTCTCCAAGTGTAAGTCACCTTTGCTCAAACTTTAGCACAGCTACACTCACCAAACTGGAAGCAAAGGCCTAGAGGCCAGACAACCCTTCCATGCTCTACGTTATTGCTCATAACACAACAGTTATTAATTACAACTTAGTAGTAAGGTACATTTTGAAATTAAGTCTTTCCTCTTTGTTTATTATTTCTGTCACAGCGATGCCTATAATCCTCAGTCAGAACTGGAGCTCCTCTGAAAATAAAGAGCAAAAAGCACAATTTTTGCCCTTAACAGACATGAAATTTCACTGCAAATAGCCTCCATGGTTTAACAGCCTCTCACTGGTGCTCCAGGTTAGTTGATTCTGCTAATTTCAAATTTGATGAGACCCTCAGATACTGGAAGCTGAAGTTCAAACTGACTGAAAAAAATCTTAAACGGAGTCAAAAAAGAATGAAATTGTCTCCTAATAGTCTTTTTTTTTTTTTTTTTTTAAGTGAAACACCTAGAAGGGTAGAGACAGCAGGGTAGCCACTAGAGCTTCCTGATGAATTGTCCGGCTACTGCGCGTGATACTGGAGTTTTGTTTGTACCTAGTAGTTATATATTTGGGGACGGAAGATACAAAGAAAACCCAACACAACAAAAAAAAACAAGATAGAAAGACTGCATACGAACTCACTTGGTCATCTTCCTCTTCAATGTCATCTCGAATACCCCTGGAAAAACAAGCGGAGAAAAAAAACTTCCCTGCAAGTGTTCCACATACTCAGCTCCATACTTTCATGTGATTAGTGCTGAGCTCCATATTTCGTGGAAGACACAACACTAATAACTCAGTAACATTTATAATCCCAACCCATGGAGTTTTCGTATTTGGTGCCAACCATAACAGCGACCCTGCAAAGACTTCTTTTTACTTCTATTAACGAGACTGAAAGATTAGGACTCCGTCTTCCCAGTAGATGCCACATCAAAGATCATCCTGGTCTAAGCTCTTGATGCTACAGAAGTCCCATAACTGAAGAGGAATATGAGCCAGGAAGTGCAAATCCAGTTCAGAACTTCCCCAGGTGGTGATTTGGATCCGGTGTTCTGTTTCAGGACCATGTATAATCTGATCAACCCCATGCAATGCAAGTTCTAACAATGTATCTGACATTTATATCAAGAATCAATAGCATAATTATTTTTCTTGGTCAAAACAGACAGATAAGCTGCAAAACTGTAAACTGTTTTTAAATTCCAAATATAGTATCCCAATTGTCACATGCTACCTAATACATCAGATTTACAGGGAGTGTCTTAAAACCTAGTTCAAGTTTGGAAGAATCTCCAGGACTACAGGTACAGCAGCACTGAGTTATTTTGCTCACATTAACGGAATTTTAAACTAAAGCATCCTGATCACTGCAAGGATGTGTAAAGAAGAAAAAGTATTCAGGCTGATCTGGAAGGTGGTAGTAGCACAATGCGTTGCCCCAGTTTGTGTGGCCTAGAAAGGCTTCTCGCATGAGATAACTTGCAGTGTTGTTACATTTTACCACAGGATGCCGCAATGGATTCATCCCTCCTATTATTAAATTTGTATTGCACAGAACTTTACCCATGGGGGATATCATGCACTGATTAACGCTGTTTACTATCTATATATTATATTGACTACAAAACAATCATCATCAACAAAATGCATTGGAATTCTCTTAGCACCATACAAGTCACAGGCAGGCATGAGAATTATAAAAGAGAACTTACTTAACATTCTTTTTTTCCTTGTCTTTGTCTTCAAGTCTCTTCATGTCTCGAGCAGCTTGATCCTAACAGGTCATAAAATTATGACATGTTAAAAACCCCAAGATAATAAAACATGGAAGGGAAAAATGTTCCTACATAACTAGACCATCATGCCACAGAGACAACACTTCTTTGGACTAAACCTTCTCTTGTTCCATATCCTACTATGCTAAATAAAGTCTACTAATTCCTTTGAAATTTATACACTGTAACTCCTTGGCAATGTCGTTGAAAAAGTACATTCTTCATATTCCTCCTGAAAACACTGTGGTAGAATCCAGTGAGTAACAGAACTGTAGCTAAGGAACAGCTCCTGATAAATACAAATCATTTCAATTCAAGTAGCGTAAAATGCACAAAACCTTAATTTCATATTCAGAGATACACAAAGCTCTTTGTGGTATTGCCTTGACATGCTTAAAACAGCTAGTTAAGCTACTGTAAATCATATCCATCCTCTCCCCATCTAATCCACCTTTGAGTTCTAATTAACATAGCATCTTACATAAAAACCAAAAGCTAAGTGACTCTCTGAATACAGCTGCCAAAGCCATGAGTGACACTTGCTGCTCCTGACTGGAGAGAAGTACGGCCCCATAAATTAATAAATATTTCACGAGCCAGGGCTTGCCTCCACTTCAGCCATGAATGCCTCCAGAGGATCATCATCGCTGTCAGAGTCTGCTGATTTGGAATGAAACTGCTGGCGAGTGGGGGAATTCTCTGCGGGAATGTACGGCAATTCAACATTGCTGGAATCTTCCTCTTCATCCTCAAAGTACCTGAAAAGAAACAAACAATGGCTCAGTCAACACATAATCTACAGCACCATGCTGTCTTTTGTGGTTTCTGAGTTGAGTCAAGTTTCCCACATAGAGATGGATAACAAAAGTCAGTATGTACACAGGAATAAATGTTGACACTTACTCAGTTATTCACAATTATTCATTTTGTAAGCTAAAAGTGGTAGAAGTGCAAAGAGATGTGATGAAACTGATCTTCTTGAGTGGCCCTCCCAGGCTGGTGAATATAGGATGATTTTCTGGCCTTCCTGCTATTCAATGCATTTATGCAGCTTTCTTAGTAAAGAAAAGTGGAGTTGAATGTTCCCCTGTGCAAACAACCCCTAAATGTATCCTGCTCGGCTCCAATTCTGAACACATCACCTCAGGCAAAGTCTTGTTCAGACCACAGCATGAATGAGACTGAGCTGACTGAGGCTCAGCTGAGATACGTTCTTAGGGAGGGGAAAGCTAGAGGAGAGCTCTCCACGGGCTGCTGTAGTACCTCACAGTCCTTTAAATACATTTAAAGGCAAGGATGTATTATCATTTTCATTTTATAGACGATGGGCTGACACCCAGAGAAAGGGTAAATAATCAGTCCAGAGTGATATCAAAAGTCTGCTGCAAAGCAAGGATACCTGCAGGTGACAAGCTCTGTTTTTCTTGACCCGATTGCCATAAAGCTCCTGGGGTTCTGTTACACCATAATGCAGTGTTAAGGCATTTATTCTTGAGCAGGCTTTTCTAAAGAACTAAACCTCATAAATGTCACAGATACTTTCCCTGACCTTGGAAACTTTAAAACACTGAGATCCAGAGCTAGGACACACACAAGAAATAACCATACTTACGCATTCTCTTCATCAAAATTTGCTCGCTTTGACCCAATTTTGTAGAAAGAAGGCAGCTGAGGAGGTCCTGATTTCGCAAATGCAGCAGAAGAACCGGCTGTTCCAAAAGCACTATGAGACTGTTGAGAGAGCTTAGGCTCCTCTTTTTTCCCAGGTGTTATGGCAAATCCACCAAACCCAAAGCCTCTCTTAGTCCCAGGTCCACCTTTATTCCAATTCATGATGTCCCCAGTATATCTGTTAAAATCAGAAAAGACAAATTAATGCCCTTTCTGCTTTAGACAGTTAAATATTTAATTGTCACAATTTTTCTTGTAAGTGGATTTCTTCAGTCATGATAAAGAGACTTGTGGAAATGTGACTGACAAGAATTTAATCTGTTTCCCAAAAGGGACTGAGCTTTGTTCTTTTTTTTGTAAGTATGAATGCATCCACTATTTGAAAAATGAATAAAAGAGGTTGTCTTCCAAAGCAGATCATGCCCCTCAATGACTACTCAAGTGTACTTAAGATGTTGCCTGTCTTGTCTGTTTTGCAATCTAAGATAAACAAACCCAAGGCCAGAACTTTGAACATCATGAGGAACAAGAGACGAAAAGTCAACTCAGTACATATTCTGCATGTCCATACAGCCCCATCCTTGAGTGCTTCATGGCTTTGTAAATACCACACTACTGCAATCTAGGAGCCTCTAAAAAAGGGGGCCCAAAGCAGCACACAGCACACCGCTCCATTATGAGACAAGGCACACTTCTGCCTAAAAGTCAACTCCCTCTTCTTCAGAAAGCATCTTTAGCCACATATATGTTCTCCAACCTACATTTTTCATACCGCATTTTAAATACTCCATGTAACATGCCGTCCTGGAACTCCGTTCTGTAAGTCAGACGAAGAGCAGACTGAACTGATATACTAAGATTCACACTTCCCGTTCCAAGTAATTTAATTATTTCATCTGCATGGTCAAGTGAGACATACCTTTAAGGCAGCCAAGGACAGTATGACACCCACTGCTTTCAAGTGCATTATAATTAGATGGCCCAAAGGCTCCAAGTCTTAGTAAACAAATCCTCACATTGAGTGAGGATCCTCCAATGAGATCAGAATTCACTGTCAGGAGAAACAACTTCAAAATAATCTGAGAGTACATACTGGTACTGGTCCCTGTGCAGAAAATTTGCCAGCTTGGGAGTCGCTCAATAAATCTCAAGCCTAGACCAAAGCTCACTAGGAGACTTTGGGGAAAACTCTGCTGTTCAGATCTCCATGTCAGCAGCTGACAGAGATGTCCTGTTCTCCCACTTGCACTGACATACCTTGCAGCTTTCACACCTGCAGATGTGTGGCAAATAATAGAACAAAATGTACAACAAATGGATGAAAGGTGTAACTTCGCACTTCTGCTGCTGACAGCACAGCAAGCAGTCTTAAGTTATCACATCTGATTTTAAGGGATCTTCCTTGCTGTACTTATCGACCGTTTTTCCCCTCCCAACACCCAAGAAAGCAAAAGGAAACATTCTTTTATTCTGTCATACAGCCGCAAATGTACAAAATTTGGTCTGTCTGCCCACAGAGCCAACCAGTGAGAGCAATGAAATGCAGAGTGAGACCGCGGGCTAACTGCCGAGGCTTTGCTTCCCTGTGAACGCCGCTCCCAGGGAGGAAAAGCGAAGGCACAGACCTTTTCTACGGATTCCCTGGACCTGAGAGAAAGGCAGCAATATGTCTTAGCCGCTCCCGTTCCCGGCGGCTGCGAGAGGAGGGGACACCCCCCCCGCCCCCCGCCATCACCCTTTCCCGGGCACCGCAGGAGACAGGCGGCCCAGTGCCGCGGGGAGCCCCCTGCGCCAGGGCAGGCGGCAGCGGCGGGAGGCACGGCTCGCCCTCACTACGCTCTCCTGGCCCACGGAGCCGATAGCGGGGCCTCTCACAGCCCTTCCCGCCCGCGGGGCCCCGGCACGGGGGCGGGCTCTTTGTGCGGACCAGGCCCAGGCTGCCCGAGCCCGGACTAGGCCGCGGTCCCGGCACCTCCCGCCCGCGGGGGCCGCCGGCGGGGAGAAGGAGGAGGAGCCGCCGCGCCGCGCCGCCCGGCCCCGCGCCCCCTCACTCACCCCTCGGGCACCGCAGCCGCCGGCCGCCGCTTCCCCGGTTACCGGGGCGGGGGGGTGGGGTGGAGACGCGACGTACCCACGCACCAACGCGCGTACGTGCGTGACGTGCTGAGGTCAGCCCGCCGCACCAAGCATGCGCACTGACGGCGGGTGAAGCCGCGGGAGGAGGGCGGAGGAACCGGGCATAGGCCGGGGCGTCCCGGGCCGCCGTCATCGGCAGTCCCGGCTGTGAGGCTGGGGGTTCTCCTGCCCACTGCCCACGCGTGTACACGTACGTACACACACGCACGCCCTACGCACATTCTACGCACACCCCGCGCACGGGCAGCGCGGGCGGCCGCCGCAGTGCGCATGCTCCCCGCTACGCAAAGCACGCAGGCTGCGCCGCTTGCGGCCGCGGCGGCGGGCGCGGAGCGGAGGGTGAGGGCAGGGCCTTAAGTGGCGGCGCCGCGTGAGTCAGGTAACGCGGCTGCGGCGGCCCCGCGCCCCGCTGGGGATGGGGCACCGCGCTCCCGCCTCCCCGGGGGCGGCCGGAACAGCATCACAACCCCTTCCCCACTCCCCGTTACCGGCCCCCGTAGTGCCCCCGAGGGGGGCGGCCAGGCCCCGAGGGCACCGGGCGTGCGGGGCCTGTGCCGTGCCCCGCGGGGGGCTTTGGGGCAGAGCTGTGGGGAGCGGCGGGCTCGGGAGCAGGAGCTGGTTTCACCCTGTCTAACCTTGACCTTGTGTCCCTGGAAGGAGCGGGGAGTGGCGGCGGGTGCCTGGAGCGAGGGGACCGCCGTGGGGACCCGGCGCCGCTCCCGTCCCTCCGGGCTCTGCGGAGGTCGGTGGGTCGGTCCGGGACGGGCGGCGGGTCGCGGAGGGCCCGGCAGAGCGCGTTGTGCGTCGTGGAGCTGTTGGTACTGGGAAGCCCGTCTGCCCTGTGGCAGAGACGGCGGAGCTGGGAGTGTGTCCTGGTTTTCACCCATCAGCTGCAGAAGTTTATTTTGCAGGTTTTAGGGAGTTGTAGGGTCTTTTGAAAGTGGATACGCTCTAATACTCTCAAAATTCTTATTGTGAAACTCTTGGGGGTTTGGTTGAGCAGGTGGCTCTGTTTTCTTGGTATTTTTAACCTCTGGATGCAAATACATAAATAGTGCATTGTTTTTCTGTTTAAATTTGCATAAAACTGTAACATGCCTAAACAATGTGCTAAATTCCTGGACTCACTCTGCCTTGCTCTACTTCCCATCTCATTTAATGTCTCTGGGAACATGCTCTGTTCAGGTTTTTGCTAGAATGAGAAGTCTGTGACATAGGCATTTATTTTAGCCGTCCTCGTTATTCGTAGCAGTGGGTTCCCTGCGTGTGGTACTCGGAGGAGTGCTGGTCTAATTTAGAAACAAATTATTTCTATTTCAAGTTTCTAAGAGAACGATCTCATTAACATTCAAGTTCCCACTCAGAGCTGGTTGCGGGAGGGAGTAAAATGAGTGTTGTTGCCAAGTCTGATGCAGCCGATCCTCTGTAGGTGTTTGCAAAATGCAGGAGTAAGGTTATTATGGCCTTTTCAGGCTCAGTTCGGACCTTGGCAATGTAGAATTCTTGGTCGGAGTGGGAGACTGGGACTGTTCGGAGCTCACACAGGAAGACGTAGGAACCTGAGGGCAAAAAAAGATGAACTCACAAACTCTCTGCAGTTTTCTGGCAAATCAGCAGAGAGAGCTTTGAGCTCATGAGCCCCAGTTTACTCTGGTGGTTTGGGGACCAGTGCAATTTCCATCCTCTTCCTGCACTTTTTTGGTAGAGTTTACAACAAAAGGTCTCTACCTCTAAACAGAAATAGTGCTGGGATGTCGTAGGACCTGATTCTGAGCGTGCGGTCTAGAAAACCACCTTTAAACTAGCAGAGGCTATTGGAGCATTGCTGCTTAAAACGAATGAATTCAGCGCATTTTAAAGATTTACTGCTGCTGTTACACATTCATTGAGCTGACTGTGTCTAATTGCTAATTAATAACAACTGTAGGCACAGTGTGTGGTCTTTGAAATGAGCTGGCAACGCTGACTGACTGAGAGATGCTATTGGAGAGTCAGTTTTTTAGCGGAACATCTCCGCTTCCAGAACTCGCTCATCTGAACTTGCCAGATATGAACTTGCCACTCCTGCTGCAAGCAAGAGAGTCTAGAACCTCACCCTCACAGTTATTTTTTCTTGTAAGAGTATTCACTTTCTTTTTACAGAAGATGGCAAGATCAGGCAGAGGTTTATTTCTCTCTCTGCTCTGACCCCGATAGTGTTTTTAAGTTGTTCGTGGAAGTTGGGCATTACTGGAGGTGTGATGTAACAGGATTGATAAGGACTTTTTGCAGTGTTTGATAATTTTTAATTTTTTTTTCAGTGAAAATGAAGAATTTATATATTTTTATTGCTGTCCTGTTTATCCCATGGAGTTTTTCTGTGGCAAAGTATGATGAATTTGAGGATGGGGATGACATTATGGAATATGACGATAATGACTTTGCTGAATTTGAAGATGTTAGTGAAGATGCAGTCACAGAGTCTCCTCAGAGGATCATCACTACAGAAGATGATGAAGAAGAAGCCACTGTAGAGCTTGAAGGTCAGGATGAGAATCAGGAAGACTTTGATGATGCAGATGCCCAGGTAATGCCTCATCTCCTTTCTCTGTGCGTTTCCTAATAGTATCTCTACACCTTACTTTCTCACTTATCTTTTTGGATTTTGCTTACCGGGCTTTGGATTTTCATGCTGTTTATGATTTTGTCCTTTAGGAAGGTGATACCGAGAGCGAACCGTATGATGATGAGGAGTTTGAAGGCTATGAAGAGAAACCAGATGCGTCTCCTAGCAAAAATAAAGACCCCATAACAATAGTTAATGTAGGTGTATTTTTCTCTATATTTGGTGTTTCATCACTTTTTTTTTAAGGCAGTATGCTAATAATGTCATTGGTGTACAAACATACACATAAGCGAGAATCTTTCCTAAAGAATTTGCTATTTGAATTAACGAAGAGACAGTGCAGAAATAGGAAGAAGTGTGGAGACAAGAAATACCTGCAATAATGCAACAGGATAGCAGCAGAATGTGATCCAGGTGTGCCTGTTCCCAATTCCATGCTGCTCTTCATTGGTTTATGCTACTTTAAATATCAACTCCTGAAGTAAAACTTCAGGGCAGGTGCCTTTGGTCTGTTGATCTCTGTTTTAAGCCACTAGAACTCCCATCATTGGATCAAAGCTGTAATCTATGTTCAAACTGAGAACTGTAATTGGAATATAGATCAGGAAATTCTTCATTAAAACAGACCATTTGAAACATAGTTTTGACCAAAGCATTTTCTGACTCAGCTTCCTTTACCCTTATGACTGTGGGGGAGAAGCGGAGGAGCTAGAGTGATGACCTTCATTTAATCCAGAGAAAAACATACATCCGAGAACGTCTGGGTGCTTTGTCAAGACATAAAGTAGAGGTTGCAATGACGATATGTGTACAATAGCTTGTCTATGGCTAAAATTTCAGATTAGAAATGGACTCCTGTGATAGTTTTTGAAGCCAATCTCTCTGTCCACCCTGCATCTTGTTGCCTCCCAAGAGAGTCTTTTACAGAATGATCAGGCATTTGAGGCCAGTGTTTTTATTATCACTGAGATCTCTTTTTAAGAATTATGGCTGACATTGGTAGTGAAAATTAAGGCTTGGGTGCTTTTATGATTGAAGGGTGATAGAGTGATAGCAGAACAGCTAACTGATCTCTGCAGATGGCAAGGCCAGGCAGACTTCCCTGCTTCCCCACGCAGTCTGTGGCTCTTGGTGGTATGCTGAAAATGCTCCAGGTGCTTGGGTATTACTTCAGATTTCAACAGCAGTTAAATGATGATCAGATAATGCTGTGATGAGCAAGGCATCAAGCTCAAATAATCCGGGGATTGAAATGCTGGGCTGTTGACTACTGCGAGGGATGCGTGCTAGCACAGGTTCACTTGGAAGAGACACGTATTTTGTTTGTATTAGCCAGGTATTTTGGGAATGCTATTATCAGTAGTTTCCTGTGTGATTACTGTGCCCCAGTATTGCCAAATGCATTATGTCGGCTTAGCTCTGTCCTGTCGCCTTTGAAGCTTACTGCTGTGTTTGGGATGAAGCTTCTCCAGTACTCTTTTTTTTCAAATTGTTTGTGTGTCTGGAATCTGCGCATTCAATATGTAAAATAGTCTCTGTTCACTGACCATAGGTCCCTGCTCACCTTCAAAACAGCTGGGAGAGTTATTACATGGAGATCCTGATGGTAACAGGTCTTCTTGCTTACATCATGAACTACATCATTGGGAAGAACAAAAACAACCGCCTGGCTCATGCGTGGTTCAATACTCACAGGGAGCTGCTAGAAAGTAACTTTGCTCTTGTTGGTGAGTTCCATTATGACTAGGCTCCATTTTTAGTTTATTTGAATAAAGCTGGTTTTAGACCACCATGTAGGCTATAGAGAAGAGTAATCTTTTCTGGGCAGATGCATGATAGCACTAATGACCACTCCGTGTGTAGACAAATAGTGTGCTAGTCTTCCAGTGCTGAAATGAGGTTATGGCGTTGTAGTATAAATTATTCAGAAACATCGCAGTGATACTGAAGTAATCCAGGAACAAGCTCTAAGCCTACTGATGAGCTTCGGTGTTTAGATTTGTGACTTTCAGACTGCAGTTCTCTTTAACTGTTGTTTTCTTCAGGGGATGATGGCACTAATAAAGAAGCTACAAGCACTGGGAAACTAAATCAAGAAAATGAACACATTTATAACTTGTGGTGCTCTGGAAGGGTGTGCTGTGAAGGAATGCTCATCCAGCTAAAGGTAAGGATGAGTGAGTTGGTAGTACTGTTTACCTGTCACCAGTTTTCAGGTTCTAGAGGCTTTTCCATTCCACTGTGAGTAGCCAGGAGTCCCGGCTCAACTCTTTCGCTCACATTTAGATACAGGGTTCTGAATATACACACGTGAAGGGAAGACTGGTTGGACTAAAGATCCATACAGGCCTGCCTTCTGCCCACCAAAGTAGATAAGAGTGAATGCTTACAGAAAGAGGATAGAAACCAGAAGTATAGCGTAAACACAGGTAACTAGGCTGAAGAGCCCAGCTGCCATTTTAGTATGTTGTAGGAATGGACTAACAGGAATTCCAAAAAAGTCCAACAAAGACAAATAAAAAGTTCTGCACCTGGGATGGAACAGCCCCACACGTTGGTTCAGCTCCTAACTTGAGGGAACAAGGCCCTGAGAAACCCATCTAATGCAAAAAGTAGGTGCCTGCTTCTGAGCAGTATAGGTGACTTCAGAAGGGCCCCTCAAAGCTAAATTATTCTATGAAAAATATCTGCTTATAACTGTCTTATTTTTCCTTGAGCCCCACTGCTATCTGCCAATGAAGTGCTAGACTTCACTGTATCCTATTATATACTATAATATATATTATATACCTATACTGAATAGGTATATTCAGCTATCTTCTTTATGTTTACAAACTTGTGTTTTTAGTTTCTTAAGAGACAAGACCTACTGAACGTTCTTGCACGCATGATGAGGCCAGCTTCTGACCAAGTGGTATGTACTCAGCCCTGTAGATCAGCTGTGATAAATTGTTGCATTCCTTTGGTTCTGCTCTGCTGCTTTTGATTGTTCTTATGACACGCAAGTGAACTGCTAGGTGTCTTTCTGTAGTGTTCCATATCTTCCAGTTCAGTAACTGTCAAAACAATCTGAAAGAATCACTCGTATTTCTTTTCTGCCTGGGAAATGCAAGCTGCTGATGACTGGAAATTGTTTTATCTATGGGTTTTATTGTTTGAGTGGTTTTGTGAACAGTCCTATCATGCTTCAAGACCTCATCTTGATAAAAAGTGGTTTTATGATCTGAAGTACTTAATTATTGTTCTTCTGTCTGTTCAGTCTGCCTGAACAGAGCCGCTTAATGCGTGTGCTGACCTGGTTATTATATCCTATAATATTACTTTTTGCCTCACCTCTTGCTCTTGGAGATGAGGGGAATCTCTTAACTGCATAAATGCCAAAAGAAGTTACATTTTGGTAGAACAGTGGCTGTGTACACTGTGAATATTCTTTCCATGTATCCATAATTTAAATCAACAACCTTTATCTTAGCTGTGTATGGCTTCACTTAGTCTTTGTTCTTACGAATCAAAATCAGACAAACACTGAACTCGCAGAAGACACAGGTCTCCATTTGGTCAGTAGTCTGAAGGCAGAGTACATCATATAAATCTGATAAGGGCTAATAATGTTCTGTCCCACAGCAAATAAAAGTAACAATGAATGATGAAGATATGGACACCTATGTGTTTGCTGTTGGAACAAGAAAAGCACTGGTGCGACTTCAGAAAGAGATGCAGGACCTGGTATGTATGTTCGCAGTGGGAATACTAACATGATAAATAGTAGGATATAAGAACCTCTAATTGGTAGATTGCTTTTTTTCTTTGGAACAGCTGAAAACTTGTGACTGACCTGTTAGAATTAGTGTATGGGGAAAAGACATTTCCATCTAATGGAAATGGTGTATAGCTCATTTAGGAGGAGGCTGAAGTATAGTCTTGGGATACACACGAGTGTCACTTCACCTCATTTAATTTGCAGAAATTACTTTTCAATCCTTGAAAAAGTAAACCTAATTAGCGATATGTGATGTGGAAAGTTTGGGTCTAAGTCATCTGCTTTTATATGACTTGAAATTAAAACTTTCCGTATGTTCAAGCCCTGAAGCTTGCAAAGAATCCAGTGATAATATGCAGTGGTTTGCAAATCTTTTCACTCATAACTTGTCTCAGGTAACAGCACTGAAGTGTGGTTGGTAGGATGCCAGTTGGCTTTATTCTGTTATCAAACAATGTAAGCAAAATGCCTTAATCCACTTTGAGCATTCCAGCGTGGATGTATTACAGTTGTTTTATATTTTTCCTTAAAATAGCGACTATTGAAGAGAAATACTAACTTAAAGACTATTGGTACTGCATGCTTTACTTTATGCTTGAAATGTCCCCAGCCAGACTGAGTGACCAAGTTAGTGTATTTTGATTGTTTCTTATCAGATACTCTTAGGGGTCCCACTGTGCTGAAACAGTTCAGTCTGATAAGATACTTACAAGCATGTGTTTGTTTCTATTTCTTTCCCCTTGCTCTCTTTGAAACAGAGTGAGTTCTGCAGTGATAAACCTAAGTCTGGTGCAAAATACGGGCTTCCAGATTCACTGGCTATCTTGTCGGAGATGGGGGAGGTCACAGAGGGAATGATGGACGCTAAGGTAATCCCAAATGAACTAGTACAAATCTTCCTTGGTAACCCTGGTACTTACAGCCTATGCAAGAAAGTTCTACTCTTTATCTCCTGTTAACATCACAACAGGAGAGACAAATGGCCCTAGTGAGATCTAGAGAAATCAAGACCCTAAGGAAGGTTAAGGGCTATAAGAAGGATGTAATTCTCATGTCTTTATTCCTTTTACATAGCAGCTGTTAGTCTAACATGAACTGCAGACTTAAAACTGCCTTTCAAAGCCTGGAAGTTAACTTCAACAGCCAGTTCGAAGGAGGGTGTTGATGGTGTGCTTGCAGGTCCTCAAAGTTGACATGTTATCAAATTGATTGGAAAATCCCAAATGAGCACTGTGTATCTAATATCCGAGTTGCTCGTGTTAATTCAACGCATTTGGCCCATTCTAGTAAAAGCTAAAATAATTGACAATTTAAATTTCAGTGTCATTGTGGCAAGCTGAGCACAGCAATTTTCCGAGTGATACATGGGCACTTTGGCAAACCCATATGGAGTGGGTAGGCTGCAGATGGATTGGTGTTGGGAAAAACTAACCCCAGTTTCTCTTTTAGATGATACATTTCCTCACGCACTATGCTGACAAGATTGAGTCCGTCCAATTCTCGGACCAGTTCTCCGGTCCAAAACTTATGCAAGAGTACGTATAAAGCTAGATCTCTCCTCCCGGTAGCTATTGTAACACTAAGCAAAATAGAGGCTGACAAACTTGTTTGCACTGTGAAACCTGCTGGAATGCACACAAAGAGAAATTGGGAGCAAAGGTGAAACAGGTGAATAAATACACTCCCAATGCTTCCAAATGCTGCATTAGTTTAGAAGATCAAGGTGCTGTATTGCCTTAATATTTATTTTTGTGTGCTAGTTAGGCTGTAGTTTGGGCAGCTACAAATTTCAGATAACACCAGGCACCTACAGTGTACACAGCTGCATGGAAACCAACTGAGTAATCCCACTAAAGGTACACGGCATGTTAGAGTTTAAGCACCAAGAAATAACACTGCAGGAGGAGAATCAACACATCAACTCGGATGCTATTTGAATGTGTTGAGAACTAGAGAAAAGTCTGCAGTGTAAAAAAAAAAAAAAAAAAAAAAAAAAAAAACAAAAAAAAAACCAAACAACAAAACAAAAACAAAAAAAACCACCCCAAACAAAAAAACCAAACCAACCAAACTAAACCATCAAGGTTGCTTGCCCTTGCCTAGTTGAATTCAACATTCTGCTGTTGAATCCCATCGCTTGGGTACTTCTGTTCAGGCTGATTCTCAGCTGTGCTTCAGAAACACACAGATGCAGTATCTCCTGTGTTTCTCTAAGCCTCCTAGTCTTGAGGTGCTTTTAGCTGCTGCTGCAGAATTGCCAAGCGGTGGATGATTTATCTTATCTGAATTGCCATGTAGACTTTTGCATGGGTGTATTATGCTCACAGGCATATAAATAAATGATCCATATCAAAACTTCAAACCGTCCTCCAAAAAAGGAACATACTTTGATTTAATTATAAGACAGCAGTATGTGCACCTTGTACTGAAATTGCTAGGCTTTGGAGGATCTGTGAAATGTAGGTCTGACTTTCTTACATTAGAATACTGTGGGGTTTGGGGCAGTGAAGACTTGAATTATGTTGAATAACTTTTTGTTTTTCCCCTAACTGGTAGTTATAGAAGATGTGTAGTAGTATAAACAACAGGGCATATGTAAAAGTGAGTGTCATTAAAAATATACAGGCTGCCTTAAAGCTCAGATGACCTCTGACAATCGGATTGGATGGTGCTGTTAGTATTTACGTTAATGCCTTTTCACTGTGTGCTTTTGACTAAATACTTCAGGAATCTGAATAGTTTGAAACTTAAATTTGGGTTACAGCCAGCCTTTTAATCTTGTTTATTTTATTGGAGTAGTTTGCAAGTGTCTCTTAGTTCTTAATGAGGTTTTCCTTAACAACGTTAGGTATTTTGTATGCCCATATTTTTCTTCACTCATTCCAGACACTTTTTTCTTTCCTACCAGGGAGGGTCAGCTTACAAAACTGCCCGAAACTAAAAAGACACTTTTGTTTACATTTAATGGTAAGAGAACTGCTGTACATGTGTGTATGTGTACCCAGGGGAGTGTTGTGTTTCATTTGTGCAAATTACATGCTCAAGTTCTGTCATCTATGGAAGACAATATGTGATGAATGACTTGTAACAGTGCATGTAACAGGATCATTGATTGATTAACCAGGAAACATAAGGCAGTAATAACGCTGGGGACTGGGCAGCATATCGTCATGATAATAGGATACTCAGTCTTGCTATTATTGATCTTAGTTCATGCTCTGATCTCTGCTGGTGGTTGTATTAGGGCACCATTGAAAGATGGCTTGTTTTCAAGCCACACTCCTTGCAGTTGGAACTTCCACAGAGTTACTTGGTTAACCCTGTTTTGGAAGAAAAACAGCCTGTTGGAAGCCTATTCGAGAAAAGGCCCATAGTTCTCTTCAAAATTCAAGGCCATAGCTCCAAGTGACATTAATGTCAGAGCCTGAATTCAACCCTTATGTTTGTATTCCGTACTGCTAAAACTAAGAAGGATCATGTGTGGGAAGTGTGCCTGTCACTGTGTGAGGAATCTAAATGCAATCTCCAAAGCAAAACGCCTCTTTTAGATAGTTATGTCCTTCCTAAAGAGAAGGCTAAGAACATCTTTCTTTAATGAATGGTGTGAGCAATAAGGAAATAACGTTATAGCAAGTAGAAGAATCCTGCCAACCTCTCTGAATTAACAAGTAACTCTTTATTTCAGTGCCTGGTTCAGGCAACACTTCCCCAAAGGACATGGAGTCTTTGCTGCCTCTGATGAGCATGGTTATCTACTCTATTGACAAAGCAAAGAAGTTCCGTCTGAACAGAGAAGTAAGTAGGGTATATTTTTTCTGTCTTCTGAGTATTGTATGAAATTGCAACCATTACCATTGGATCCTTAAGATTGGGAGCCTTTTGTTTCTGACTACTAGAGATACTGCATCCTGCTCATGGGGAATCTGTATTAACTGCATTTGCTTTTCTCTGTGAAAAGGGTAAACAAAAAGCTGATAAAAACAGGGCTCGTGTGGAAGAGAACTTCCTTAAACTGACTCACGTGCAAAGACAGGAGGCTGCCCAGTCCCGTCGAGAAGAGAAAAAACGGGCAGAAAAGGAGCGAATCATGAATGAAGAGGATCCTGAAAAACAGCGTCGGCTGGAGGTGAGATGCATTTTTCAGATTGTTAGAAGCCACTGGCACGTTTCTCCTGTGGTATCTCCCAGGCTGCCCGTAGGCATACCAGCAATGGCCAACTTTGATTTCTTATTTGCTGGTAGGCAGACAAATTTTGGGGTATGTACATTTGCTTTCTGAAACATGCGAAGGCTGCCAGTGAAGAGCCCGCTCATGTGGTTAGAGATGTGAACCCAAGTACCGAGGGTCTTTTTTGTTTGGCTCTTCTGAAATGATGAGCTTCCTCTTTGAAGAGCTCACCAATGTTCATTCAGACCTTTCTGTCCTTGCCTGTAGGAAGCCGCTTTGCGGCGTGAACAGAAGAAACTTGAGAAGAAGCAGATGAAGATGAAGCAAATCAAAGTGAAAGCTATGTGACTCCATTGTGAAAAGCGTCTCAGTGCCACCTGCAGAATTTTAATTCACAGGGTACAAAGACCTACTTAACTCCATAATCCTACACTTCTTTCAACACGAGTAGCCATTAAGAGAAATGTTCCTTGCATTGGTGTTACTTATTTAAGTATTACAGCAACATGCAGGTGTATGTAGAAAGCTTTGTCTGGGCAGTTTTATTCCAGGTGGTACAAATTTTTGCTACTTGTCTGTTAAAAAATTTTGCAATATTCTTGAATGCTCTTTGTCATTTGTTCTTTAAAAACAGAAGATTGTAAACCTGTCCACGTGTGCTGGTAACATATTCATGCTTTGGTTTTAAACTTTGGTTTTAGTTATTGGGAGGGAAAGGGGGAAAACTTAAGGGGAGGAAAACTGTGCAGTAAACATTTACTGTGCATTTATTTGCATCAAGCTTGTAAAGGCACAAAATTTAAGAGCCTTCCATACGCAGTATGGATTCTTCAGGGATTTAAACCCAGTAGAATAGAAGTTATTTTTGGTTGTTTTTTTTTTTAACAAACAAGGGACCGAAACAGTATTCGGTCACCTGATTGGCATATGTGTAAACATATAGATGGGTTAGATACGAGGGAATGGAATACATGAACAGTTTCCTACTTGTGGTTTTGAATGCTGCAAGCTTAGTACAATGTGAAGTCTGTAATGTCAGCGTGGTGTTTCTTCAGGAGCGAGTGCATGGTGAGTTAACAGCTTCAACTAGCTTTCCTTGAATATTTTTAACTGTACAAGTTTGCCTCAAAAACTTTTCTCCCGATTTCAGCAGCTGCTGCTGAGTTTACTTCAGCCAGGAGCTAGATTCAGTGAGGTATCTACTAATTGCCAATTTTCCCGAGCAAGTGAAAAAGTTTCAGAGGACATGTATCCTCTTCATCTGGGAAATTATCACTTCAGGTTTTTGAATATAAATGGAGAGAATGAAGTGAATGCCCCTGTGCAAGCACTTCGCTAACTGAGAGCGCACTGCATTTTATAAATGCTTCTTGTCTTGAAGGCGTTTTATTGTTGCTTGTAACAGACTTTTAACAGTTTTGTGGGGAAACAATGTCTTGCATTTTCTTGTTCAGTACTTTGTGCAAACTTGATTCTGAGGCAATAAGAATGAGCTGCTGTTGAAACAGCAATTGCTTAAACTTCTTGTTCCAGCATGGGATACTTCACACTGATTTAAATGCAAATGTCTGTAATCTGATACATGCAAATACATTAATTTTATAATGGTTGGTAAAATTATTTAAAAACAAAACTAATGTAGATTATGTGAAATTTTAGCACTATTTAGCTTTAAAGATTAATACGGTATTATTTCACACAATTCTCTGAAAGGAAATACTAGTTTGTGCTCTTTTGAGTAAGTGGACAGCTTTCCTGAAGTCCCATATGTTTGTGGGCCATGGCAGCTAATTTTGTAATATGAACATTCAAATGAACAATCTAATGAAGAGTAAAATGTAATTGAAACACTCCGCTTGCCTACTTTACTTGGATGGAGTCCGTTGTTCCTTTCATCTAGTAGAATCTCGAAGCCCCCTTTGTCCTGGGTAGGTTTCAGTGTAGGTTTTCTATACGCAGTAGCCGTGTTGCTGGACAGGATCCACCAGGACCTGCTCCCTGGGAGGGCTGTGGTTGCTGGGAGAGGGCCCATAGCTGGAGGAAGCATCTCTCCCCTTGTGCGGGCGGGGGTGGGTGGAGATGGAGGACTTGTCCCCTGCCTTTGATGCCGGGGCCGTGCGGGCGCTGCAGCAGCACCGATGGCGGGGGCGAGGCCTCGCCTGCTCGTTGATGGAACCAACATGGCGCCGGCCGCTTCCCGCCGCTCCTGCGGGCGGGTGCCTCCGAGCTGACGTCACGCGCGCGACCTGCGTGCGAGCCGCATCACGTGGCGCGGCGTGCTGGCGTCACACGCGCAGCGTCTCCTGCCGGTGAGCGGCGGCCGCAGCCTGAGGAACGGGTGAGGGGCCGAGGGGGGACCGGCGGGGAGGTCGCTGCCCTGTGAGGGAGGTCGCTGCTCTGAGGGGCCCGGGCGGTTCTTACCGGCCGCCCCCGCTCCGGTAGGGCCCTCCCGGCCTAGGGCTGCCGGGCCTCGGGTGAGCGCTGGCCGTGGCGGGGCTCAGTGAGGGGGTGACCCGCTGTTGTTGTGCCTGCAGGTTGCCCGTCCTTTTACGAGCTGCGTGTGGTAACACAAAGGCGGATTCCATGTCTTTTCTTGTAAGTAAACCCGAACGGATTAGGGTGAGTGTTCAACACCTTTCAGCTTCCCTCAGACGCCGGCCTGTCGGGAGAGTCTGCCTTGCGCTTGTGCAGAGGAGCGGCGGCGGGGCCGGCCTCCTGGAAAGCACCTTAAAAACGCATGAAAACGTGCTAATTATAGGGCAGGGTATCGCTGTGCAAGCTAGGTACTAGTTAAAAAGGCCCTGCGCCGAAGTATTTATTGCTTGCACACCTGCATCTCCTTGCTGTGCGGTGCAAGGGGTTTGTAATAAGCCTCGCAATTAAGAAAAAGTGCGGTAATGCTGAGTATTTCCTGCCTTTCTTTAAGAAGTTACTGTCTGACCTGTGTTGCACCATCCAGAGTTTCTGTTTTTCTAAACTTAGCTTGGAAAGCTAAACACAACAGCTTTGTTTAATTCTGCATTTTTAAGTGAGGTCGTTTCATGCGAGAAAACCACTTTTTATGCCTTAAAATGATATTGTTATATAGGAGTTTTGAGTCATCATCACCTAAAGACTCATTGGTGCTTTCTAGGACTGGCTTCCCTTGCACTGAAAAACATAAGCTATTTTTTTCAGTTATTTTACTGAGTAGACAAATTCTAGTGTTGGAGTGTTTGTGATTGCTTATGTAATGCTAACTTCATGATCAACACTCTGCAAGCCTAAAATTGCATATTCTATTGTGCGCTTATATATATTTTTCTTTGAATCAGAGTTGAATGGACTGGTAGAAACATTTCTCTGCACAACCTAATGCTTGCTCTGAATCTTAAGCATGAATTCGGGAAGAGAATAGCAGCTTTAAAATACTTGTGTTCTAATTTTGCATCATTCAGTCAATAGATATGTAGCCAAAATATTTAAGTTCTTTAAGACATCACCTAATTGTAAATAGTTAAAGCTGGTTTTAACCCTGTTACACCGAAGCAAATAACTTTTATTTGCCTATATAAGGGAGTTGTAGTGTGCTTATTATTTTTGCTGTCTGTGCATGTGTAACAGTTCTTGTTTGAGTGATCTAAAATGATGTTAACTTTATTGCAAGTGCATGCTGGTCAGGAAAAGCAACAGCACCTCTGTGGTTGCTGGGTGCCTGCCATCGCAGTGGCACAAGGAGAGAATATCCTTGTCCGAAGTAAGGATGTAGCTCTGATGTTGCAGCTAATCAGTGTCAGACCACAGTAAAATCCTTGAAGTGCTATGATTCTCTTATGTTTTTTTTATGGGGGAAAGGGAAAAGAAACTTGTCTCTAGATGGAATACCTAATTGTCTGGGGGATTTTTTTCTTTCTCTCAGCGGTGGGTGTCTGAAAAATTCATTGTTGAAGGCTTAAGAGAGTTCGAACTGTTTGGAGGTAAGTTTTCCTCCTGTTACATGACATTGTTAGAAATGTTTTATTTTAGCTGCAAGGTCTGTGAGTTTGGTTGTATGTATCTTAACAGTAAAAGAGATGAATAGATCTGGTTGTAGCACCAGATCTGGTTATTCAAGTGGGCTAACCATATAAAGTTAACATGGAAGCGTCCGAGATCTAGCAAGTTATTTGGAAATCAGTTTCATGTTGATGGCAGTACTATTTTCAGACCCTGCATTCTGGATTTCTGAGCATAATCACTTTTTTCCTATGCAAAATAGAGATTTAGGGTTTGGGAAGGTTAATTATAACATTTCAAGTAAAAATGGATTTTGAAACTCTGATGATAGCTCCCCAGTGTGCCTGCAGGAGAGCTGATTGGTTTCTGTTCTGCTTTGCGCATAAGGAGCAAAATTGCCCACTAGGATGCGTGATTCCTGGTCAGTGACATGGAAAGCAATCAGAGCATAGGAAAGATGTCTAGATCTTGAGCTTCCAGGTGGAGTGAAAGAATTTTCACTACTTTAAATAAACTTTAGATAGTCTCTTCTGTATGTAAGCGAATTAGATATGTCATTTTGAAATTGTGTTTAGAGGTATAGTAAGAAAATTGTAACCTTACATTTATGTTGAATATATGAACAGTAGCACTATTTGAATCTCTAGTTCCCATACCTGTACTACCATTGGATTATTTTTAGTGCTGCAACCTTATGTGTAAATTAAATGTCTTTGTCTAAAAAATATTGTATATATTTGGTATCAAGAAGTATCGTGCAGGGTTATTTACTCAGTTTTCCAACTCTATTTTTAATGGGTATCTGTTGAACACAACATGGTGAACAATTAATTTCTTTACTCCAGAGCAGCCTCCGGGTGACTCTCGGAGAAAAGTAAGTGACTTTTGCAGGCTGTGGTGCTGTGGTTCATTGCATGGAGATTATTCCTTGTGGAAGTTTGATTTTTCTTTTTACCTTAGTTATATATTTCATCTCTATATTTAGCTCTACAAGTGTGGAAACAGGTTTCACCCTGGAGTGGAGATTTTGGTGTGTGGTTTTCAAACTGTATGTCACAAGGCAAAACTTTAAACTTAATCTCTTGGATTTGTATTTGCGTCGTCGTTCCCCCATCCCCCCAGGGGTCTTGTTTTTGAGATGATTTAGATCTGATTCTTCAGAGATGCTAATCTCTTATAACTGTCTTTTAGAATAAAAGGAAGAGGTTAGTTTATGGGACTTCTGAAAACTAGGCTCAAAAAATTTCATGTGCTCCATTCAAAACCAGGGTTCCCTTCTGAACACGTTGGTTCTGATTTCCCTGTAGAGCAGCCACAACAGAGGCTCCAACATCAAAACCAAATATCATGTAATTTTCAGCTTGAAGTGACTTTATCTCCTCTCGTCTGGTCATCTTCAGAGCCAATTCCATGCATGCTTAGAGAGCTTTGCCTCTTAAAAATTAAAATCACAAGCAAACATGGAATGTCTGTTCAAAAACGTAAAGCCAAAATGTGGCAGTTGAGAACTGTACCTTGATGCTTTTTGTTTTGCAGACCCTGATTGCACACTATCCGTTTCGTAATGAACAATGCTCAACACAACTTACAATAGAATATATTTGTCTAAATTATTTCCCAACTGCCCACACCATATTGAAACATTTCTCTGTGCAGGTGTTGCTCTAGTTTAAGCTAATTACAAACATGAATTATGTGTGATTTGATTATAACTGTGTCAGTTCAAGCTGCTTGTAATTGATTTTTGTGCCAGTGTCTGTAATTTACTGGCACAAACAAAGCTCAAAATATGAGATGTATATGGAATGTTTTGTATAAAGTCAAGTAAATTCACACCTTTTTTAAATTGCTGAGTGTTACACATATGCTGGACTGGAAGCAAACTGAGATTAGCATCTGTTTTGGTTTTGTTACAGTATTCACTTGGGGTTTGGACACCTTTGCGGTGATATTGCTGACTCTCATTTTGATTTTTACATTTAAATAAAAGGTTACTTTTTCCAGCAGGGCTATAGAAGAAGGTAAATAATTTGGAGAGAGGGATGGGAGGAAAATTTTTCTTGCTTATGCTGAAAGTAAGTGAGGGGATGAGGAGGTGGAGAGGAAGGCAGCAGAACAGAACCGATATTCCCTCTTCCTAACTCAGATGAATGTCATTTGGCAAATGCAGATCCTCACTAGCATCACATAACTGATTTTCTTATGGCATTTGTAACAGTAGTTGCCTTTCAAAGATTAATTTCCTTAAATCTATCTCAAATTAAAATCAAATCAACAAGCCGGAAAGCTAGCTCTTAATGAATGTCGTGCCATAAAGCTAGTCATATCTGACTTCATTTTGCAACTGCTTTTGCTTTTGACCATACACCAAAAGTTGTCCTGTGTGAAACCACTGAGGAGCTTTTTTGCAGTATTTCATAAATGACATTTCAGTTTAACTTTTTTTTTTAAACTCTTCTATGATGTTGATAAATTTCTGGTAGAGCTCCTTTTGCATTAACTCTCAGTTATTGGTCACTGCTAACATGAAGAGAGGTGAGTGAAGACCTCTGATGTACTGGAAGACTTTTAAAAAGGAAATTTACCGTATTGTTCCATTACTGTTGAAACAGCCTACACCATTAATAAGATTAAATTTTTTTTAATTTTCTGCATCTGTTTTGTTGGCTTATGCTATATCTGGAGTGGACTTTATTAAAGCAAACCACTTACATATTGCTCAGTGTTTCACCAGCTGTCATCGCTCCATAACGCTGCTTATCAGAGCCTCCCGCTTTCATTTCCTTGGTGGTGCCTTTCTGCTTCAGAGGTTTCCATCTGCCTGTGTGTCTCTCCTGGCAATCTGCTGTTGACAGAACTGTGTGAAATTGCTGGAAGAAGTAATGAATGATACAATTGAGATCAGAATTGACAGGCATCTTTAACAGAAGTTTGAAATCGTGAATGGAAAGTTGCTGCCTGTTCTCAGCCCAGGAACAGCACTGTGTAATGTTACAACTAGAATAAAGGATTTGGGACTGCTGAGATCTCAGGGGTTAGCTATCATGAAACACGACTGAGTTGCTGTGCTGGAGTTGTTTGAGCTGAAAGTATACCCTAGCACTGTTCACAAATCTTAAGTTTTGCCTTTTCCATTAACTGAAAAATATACCTATTTTAAATGTAGGGAGAGAGAGGTGAAACGCGTGCTTTTCAAAGTCAGCTGAAAAGGTGGAACTTGGGAAGACTGACTGTTAGCTTACTCCCAAAATATACTTAGGCACCCAAAAGTAATTTATAGCAAATTCATGTCTGTGTTTATTGCACTACATTTACCCTGGACTGAGTGTAGAATAGCAAGTTCCTTGTTTTTCAGCTGTCACTGTGTTGTTTCCATCTTTCAGTGATGGAAAAAAGAGTATTTGCTGTCACTATAGGAAAATGCACAAGCCTTTTCTGCTTCATGTACCATGAGAAAAGGTCTGATAAAGGGCATTTGCAGTTGATGAAGAATGAGGTGGAAAAAATGAGCTGGAGTTCCAAATGTCAGGAGGAGTTAATGTGCTGGAAATTTGAGATAACTAAATCCAATCTTAGACACCAAATAAATTTGGATCCCCATTAGGATGCTCTCCTTGTGACTTTGGAAATTTGAGGGAGTTGGCAGGTATAACGGAACTTGCAAGAACATTGAAGTTTGTCTTCTGCAAAATCCTGCTTGGAAAGATTTATGTGTATGTAAATAAAGCAGGTAGCTTTATGTCAGATGTAGTGAAGAAAAATGACAGGCTTGGGAGTGCTGCTTCCTTCTGTGGTGTGGGGTTTTTCCCTTCTTTTTTCCTTTTTTTTTTTTTTTTCCCTATAAGCACTAATGCTTTGCAGTTTTTGCTTTCATTTGGAGCTTCTCTTCTCATGTGTGTCTGATCTTCATATCTTGGGCTAAGTTAGTTTGTCATTCCACCATTCAGCTAAGCAGCTTCAGCTGCGCTGGTCTTATCACAGATCAGCAGCTGAAAACCAGAAGCCCCAGCAGCAGACAGGAATGCTGACCGCCACCGTGCAGAGAAGTGCTATAAACAAGCTTTCCTTTGGCCTTTGCTGAGGCAACAGGATGGTGGCACAGTAAGCGGAGAAAGGTAGTTACCACAAAGCAGTGCTTAAGCTGTCCTGGGGAATAGTAATTGGCTTTATCCAAATATTCCTCAAGAAATTCTAGCTTGCTGTAATTAAGAACCTACTTGTTATGGTTACATGTTTTGAAACACAGATGTCTGGATCTTCTGAAATGAGGCATCTCCTGGATTTCAATTGATAAAATACTATTTAAAATTATTTTAACAACAATTAAATTCTCTCTTCTATATTCAGTACTGTCTTTTTATTTTAAGGTGTATGATAATATAAGGAGCAGATGATTTTTCCAGCACATGTTCTTTATTTCTCTTGACCTGACTTTTTTTTTTTTTTTTTTTCACCCCAGGCAAATGAGGCGAGCTCCGAGTCGATAGCTTCTTCCCCTAAAAGGGACACCATGAGCAACTTCCTACCAGACAGCAGCTGTTATGAGTTGCTCACTATCATAGGTAATGCTACTCGTGGGCTAGAGGATTGGAAGTCCGCTTCACAAAGAAAATAACTGCTGCGTATTTGTTGGCCTTTTCTTGATTGATAGCTTATTTTTTACATTAGATTCCTGTCCTCTTTGATCTTAAAATTACTTTAATAAAAAATGAGATGCCAGTCCTAGAGGCTTTCAATTGAAAGAGGCATGTGGTGGGTTAACGATACTGAGTGTGAAGTACAAAGTCAGCAGAAGCAGCTTGAAACCTGTCCCTGTCCTTGATGGGGCTGTGGCCTAATCATTTTATTTCTACCTCAGTTCTGAACTTGAAAGACAGGATAATATTACTGGCTAGGAGGTTTTCTCTTAATGGGATACATGCCAAGGAAGGTGGTATCTGATGGAACGATTACCCTTTTTCACAAGGCCAAAATAGTTTTAGTAAATGAGCATAAAGATTATTTAAGGGTCAAGGACTGGAGGAGTTTTCCAGAAGTGTGTGGTTCCAGAGATATTGCTGAAGCTTTAATGCCTTTTCTTTCAGGCAGAGGCTTCGAAGACTTGATGGTTGTGAACCTGGCCAGGTATAAACCCACAGGAGAGTATGTCACAGTCAGAAGAGTGAACTTGGAGGCCTGCACAAATGAAATGGTCACATTCTTGCAGGTAACGCGAATCCACTAATACCGTAATGCAAGTTTAGGAGAGCACAGACAGCAGGCGCAGTGCTTAGCAATACGGTACTCATATTTCTGCATTTACTAAATTGAATCAAAATATCTTTTTTTTTAATTTTAGGGGGAACTTCATGTTTCCAAGCTCTTCAACCACCCTAACATTGTGCCGTACAAAGCAACTTTCATAGCTGACAATGAGCTATGGGTAGTGACATCTTTCATGGCCTATGGTAGGTGGAGAGGGAATACCTTTGTCTGACCATCACATTCTGTGAAACGTAATTTAAGAGCTGAAGTATCCTTGGGGTTTTTTTTCTGACCAATTAAGAGGTGTTTTGTTTCTTTTTAGGTTCTGCAAAAGATCTAATCTGTACCCATTTTATGGATGGGATGAGCGAACTGGCTATCGCATACATCCTCCAAGGCGTATTGAAAGCACTTGACTACATCCACCATATGGGCTATGTACATAGGTATTTAAAAAAAAAAGGCCACCTATTTTCCTTCTGTTGGAAGTTCTCAGAAATACTGCTCATCATTAGAGCGGAGTGGATAGTTCAAGAGATGCGGAATGCATTATTAAGTTTTGTATTGCTTTGCTGTTAGAGCAAGTCAGTTTGGTACTTACGAAAAATTGTATTTTTGCTTTTACTAAACTGCGTGAAAGCGTCACTGTGGAACAAACTTATCCCAAAGACCATTGTGTATCTAAAATCACAACTGCAGCTCGTGTTGACAGGCTGACTTGTTAAGGCTCTGCTCAGATACTACTGATAGTCTCCAAATTGAGACTGGCAGTGGCGGAGTGGTTATTTGCCCTGTTCCTGTTAAAGGTCCTGTGTCCATAACCTTCAGTCCTGCACTCCTCCTTGCCACAGAAACATTGTTTGGGAACCTGCAAAGTGAATAGAGTCCTGTTAACGTTTGTAGAAGCTGGTTTTGCGCAGCATTCAGGATGGTTGATAGGAGTCTCAGACTCCTGGTAGGAGGCTGATCAAGTATTGTCCTGCACTTTGAGCTGAGGTTTTTATCCTTTCCATGGGTGCTTACTAAGGATGAATTTCTGTTTAGTACTACAGCTTCTCTTAGTCTCTTTCTAAATCACTGTCTCCACGCCTTAGCATATTTTTCCTCTTCTCTGATGCATCCCTTTTCTTAAATTTCAGATGCTGAAAGTTTGAGGTTATTGGTTGTTACTACTTTTACTATATGCACTGTACAAGAAATTCAGCTTGCCTGTGCCTGCCTTAAATCCTTTGCAGTGCCCTTCCGCACAAAGCCTTTCTGGGAAAGCTGTAAGGAACATTAACTCATTTGAGGCCAGAGAAGCTGACTGTTTTTACTTATTTTCAGGAGTGTTAAAGCCAGCCATATCCTGATTTCTGTGGATGGGAAGGTGTACCTCTCTGGCCTGCGAAGTAATCTAAGTATGATCAACCATGGGCAGCGACTCAAGGTTGTTCATGACTTCCCCAAATACAGCATCAAAGTCCTGCCTTGGCTCAGTCCTGAAGTCTTGCAGCAGGTGTGTTTAAAAAAAAAATCCTAGTTTTTAGTGTTATATGGTATCTGTATAATTTTCTGAGTTCTTATGGCATGTTTAGGAGGTGTGGTGGGGGACACAACAAAAGCCACAAGGCTACTTTTTCTCATTATGAGCTTTATCTTTTTTTTTTTTTCTATCCTTTTTCCCGTAAAACCAATGACCCCTAGCAAGGGGAAACCTGTATTCCTGTCAAAAGGGGCAGTTGCTGAGAAGCCTGTGTTACGGCATTGTCTTTTCTTTCCCTCCAGAGGAAAGTGCATGCAAATCCAAGGAAAAGGAAGGGGAGAGGCTAGAGGAAAGAGATTTGGGGGAGGCGCAGGGCGAGTGGGTAGAATTTGATCTGATCTCTGTTTCACTGAATAGTTTTCTTGTAGGTACCTCTACAGATTCTTCCCACTATCGAAGTGTTACATTAAATGCCGGTTACCCTAAGGTGGATGCCATCCCTACCAGCTAGCTCATTTCGGTTAAATAAATGTTGCCCTTAACTGTGTGTCTTAACAAAAAAACCACTACCACCACCACAATAAACCAGCCTATACGTGGGTTGTATTTCTGCTCTAATCATTTTGGGGTGCTGTTCTGCATATTGAAGCATGGGCATTGCCCATGCATCACGTGTAAGTCCACAAGGCTAATTTTTCTTTTCCTTTTCATCTAGAACCTCCAGGGTTACGATGCAAAATCTGACATTTACAGTGTAGGGATAACAGCCTGTGAGCTGGCAAATGGACACGTACCATTTAAAGACATGCCTTCTACTCAGGTAAGGTTTAAAAGCTGTTCCTTTCTCATCCTTCATCCTGGCACGGGGAACTGCCTTGCTGCACTGGGCTGTGAAGACAGGAGGGTGCCGTGCCTTCCTGATTTCCCATCTCATTGCAGCTTTTTTCATAGAACTGCAGTGCTTCTGTATTGAACCTCTGGTGTCAGAATGGTCACGTCCAAATTCGGAGGACGTTAGAAATCCACTGAGAAATATTAATCATCTGGTCTTTTTGTGTGTGTGATGTTGTTTATGCCCCTTCTCTTACAGATGCTCTTGGAAAAACTGAATGGAACTGTTCCCTGCCTGCTAGACACCACCACAATTCCTGCTGATGAGCTGACTATGAAAACCTCCCGTTCAAGTGCTAACTATGGGATGGGCGAGAGCATGGCTATTAGCAATGTGAGAGCGGCCAACGGAGAGCCAGCCCTGCACCCTTATCTTCGGACCTTCTCCACCTACTTCCATAACTTTGTAGAGCAGTGCCTCCAGCGGAACCCCGATTTCAGGTAAAGCCAGGTGAAAGCTGCTCTTCGTGGACCTGTGCTATTCTAGGGCTGATGAAACCGTGAGAGCCAGCAGAGGGTATTTGAATTTCCTTCCAAAAGTGGAGTGGAGTGAGAATGTGCTGCGTGCATTGAGAAGAGCAGTCCAAGTATGTAAACCAAGAGCGGTGTTAACGCTTTTAGACACTTTCTATAAGAGAGCCAGAAGAATTACTCTGCAGCCTTCTTTGGGGGGTAGAGTGGTGCTACATGTCAGGAAAATAAACTGAACAGCTTGACTTTCTGGTCCCTGTGAGGCCCTGTTTACCCAGTTCCCATCACTGCGAATGTCTGCTGCTCAGCCAGCGGAGGATATCGATGGAAAGTGATCAGGAACTGTATTTTCCTCTGTAGGGAGTGTGAGGTCATCTTTAGCCATGACAAACTTCCCTAGCACACCACACTGTTCAGAAACTTTACCTTGACCAAATGTTGGGGTGTACAAGTAGGTAACTTGCACAGAAGGCTGAACCGCTTGCATAAAACATCACGTGAACATAATAAACAGTGCTACCGGTTACAAAAGGCAGATATCCTATAGCTGAGGCAGGAAGGACCCTGGTTTTTTCTTTGTTCCACTGACTGACTTTAAACATTGATGCAATTTCTTGTGTGCTTACTTTATTCTAACTCCCTTCTACAGGCCAAGTGCAGGCACGCTGCTTAATCATCCCTTTTTCAAGCAGGTAAGGAACTCATTTAATCTGCAGATAAAGAACAGTGGCTTTTCTGTAGTTGTTGTCTTGCTGTGTCACTGAACCTGAGGGTGGGAATGTCGAGTTGCTGAATTTTCTGTGATCTGAAAGGATTACGTCAGTTGGGTGTCTTAATTGTAGTGCAGCTTGGTGATCCTCACATTGTTCTGGGAGGGGAACTGGCTTTTCTAGGAGGACATAAATCTGCCCGTCCTGTATGCCAGAAGCTTTTCACCCACGGAGCGCGGCGGCAAGGCAGTCCTAACCTCGTCCTTACTGAGAGCAAACCGAGGTGGCCTGTGCATTGCTTCCAGCTGTGCAGCAGGTTGGCGAGCTCCAGCCCTGGCATGAGAAAAGGCAGAGGCTCTCCTGCCCCCGGGATGATTTGTCTGGCTTGCTCTGAGCTGAGGGTCGGGGGGCTGTTTCCCTGAGGGGAGTATCAGGACCACTACGGTACCCAAGAGCTACTGGCAAGACTGTATGCAAAGCACTTCCTTGTTACGACACGCAGTGCGAAAGCCCTGCATATCTCTCTGTGCAGGTGGGAGGATAATACTGTATTCTTACTTTCTACCCATAACCACGCACTGTTGTTGCTTGTCTGTGACGGGCGATTGCAGGGAAGCATTTCAGCAGCCCCCTTCTCTCCTTTCTGTGCAGATCAAGCGCCGTGCTTCTGAAGCACTCCCTGAACTTCTGCGCCCTGTCACCCCAATCACCAGTTTTGAAGGAACGCGGCCCCAGGATCCCAGTGGCATTTTTGGGCTGGTGTCAAACCTGGAGCAGCTGGATGTGGATGACTGGGAATTCTAGAAAAACAAGGACTCCACCTGGTTCTGGAGCAGCTTTCTGGACATTGTAATTTATTGGTCCTGTTCATAAAAGGTGATGAATGTTACACATAGAAGAGTTTACAGGTCCTTGGGAAGGAACTTCAGCTGCCTCTTTACTTAGGAAGTAGCCTGGAAACAAATGGGACAGACCTGAGCTGGAAAAGGATCAACCCCAAGGAACTGTGGAGTATTCCAGATGGTGCAGTGCCCAGAGCCCCAGTTCTCACAGCTGAGTGCTGGTAGATCACTTGAATGGGTTGAGTGAGTCTGTTTAGTCTCTATTTATGTGTTTCTAAAAATCACTGGCTTCCTCGTATCACAGTCGAAGGCTGCATGTCCCTACCCTCTTTGGTTCTTTCTCTTTTAAGGGTGCCTTAGAGTTAAGGGGAGGCAGGCAGCTCTTAGTTTTGGGCATTCTCTTAGAACTAGTCCGAGTACTGTTACAGGGTGAGTTTGGAGGGTGGAGAAAAAAGGGATTATGTTCTTAAATTTAGTCACTGCTTTGTGATAGAAAATGGGAGATCGAAGATGACCAGATTCTGTTCCAGGCACATCTGCTGCATCAGGAATTCCTCTGCAGCACTGGATTCTTATCTTCCAGTTCTGGAGAGAGCTTTTGAAGAGACTCCTCTCACTTGAGGCTGAGCACTCTGAACTCCAGGTCAGACAGGGCATTCCAGCATCTCCTCCCATGGCTGCCTGGGTCACCAAAGCGAGTGTGTACGCCCGTACAACGTACCAGCTCTTTTATCCCTACAGCACATCTTGTTGAGCCTCCCGTTAGCTGGGCTGGTTTCACAGCACATAACACTCATACCAGCTTGTTCTCCGTGACTTACCCTGGCACAGAGGAAAAATAAGTCCATTTTCATGCTAAATCCTCTTGCTCACAACTCCTCCTTCAACATCATGTACAGAACTGATGTTAAGCCTTCCATTACCATTGCTGTTCTGCCTTCCCTGTCTGACTGACAGGTAAAAGCTTGCTTCTCACGTGGCTCCCCTTGATTCACGGCTGTGTGACTCTGCCCTGCTGCCGTGGCAGCTCTCCCCCAGTCCATGGTATTTGTTTTTTGGAGGTGTATTTAAGGCTTTTAGTTTGACCCTTCCAAGGACCATGGGTGCTGGATGTCTTTCTACTCTGTAACGAAGCACTGAGAATCCAGTCCTGTAGGTGTGGTTGATGGGAGTAGCGGTGCTGGCAACAGGTCCTTCTTGTGTTTATAAACTGTACTTGAACCCAGATAAAGTTTGTTACTCTAGTTTTTTGCCAAAACAAATAAAATATTTCTGAAGTTGTTTTTTTTAAGTCTGCTGTTGCTGCAAGATGATGGAATGGATCACAAGTGATGACACAGGCTGGCTGTGCATGCTTACTCTCTTCTCCTTTCCTTACTTCAAAGGCTGCTGCTTGCGCCCCAGCTGGGTGCCATTAGAACGTACCCAGCTGAAGGCAGCTGCTGGTGTACAGCTCACCCGGGAGCTTGCAGCACTGTTAATTGCAACTGCCTTCGTGTTTCAAAACTGTATTTCTTTAAACTAAAGCAAGAAGCTGCAAACAACCGCTCTTGCTCTCTTCTGAAAGCTTCAGTAGAACGCACTCATTCTGCCAGAGCAGGGGCGTTTGTAAGGGCAGGCTCTACCAGAAAGGACGAGCCCACTTCTGCTTCCTCTCTAGGACCAGGTTTGGCTCCCGCTTTAATTGTATTATAGTAAGTAGATCTTAATTTCCTATCTTGTTATGAAGCCTGCAGCTTGCAAAAATCCTTATCCCTCTCCCACAAGCCTGAGCACAGACTAGGTCACTGGTACTTACAGCAAGAAAAAAACACGGTAACACTCAGCATAAAACCTTTGGGACCGAGTTAGGGATGGTTTGGAGGAGATGGGTTTCCTCACAGAAGAGGGATGTTTCGACAGAGGTGTTCCCACTGCCATTGTAAGCCTCTCTTGAATCCTCCTAGGAACCAAGAGGCAGGCAGAAAGGACATGAGGGAAAACACTGAGCTATAATAAATCACAAATAACTGCAGCACTCCAGCCTGCCTTCCCCTGAGCTTGCATTTTTAGGGTGAAGGATGAACTTATCGCAAGCTAATATTTCTCATCCCGTTCCATGCTTTCGGCTCACTTAATGCTTAACAATTATGGACTTAAATTAACTTAGAGATAGTTTTATGCTTACACAGCAACCCCAAGCAAGCAACATCCGTGCAAAGTTAGGAGTGAACAGCAACACCTTGGTCAAAAAAAGAAGTTATGAAGTAACTGAACGCACAGCCTTTAACACCTCCTTCCCCAGTGCACTGCTGCACTCGGGGGCAACTGCTGGGGTCCTGCTGGCAGCATGGTGGTAGACAGCCATACTCGGCCACGACTCTCGAGTCTGACCTTACCTGTTCTGTCTTATGCCTTAGAGCAGCAAGCAGGGAGTCTGGCACGGTGGGGACACTGTTTTAGTAGCTCCTGGTTGGATACGCAAGCTGGGTACAGCTGCTGGCCCCAAGGCAACTGCTGGGAGCTTTTTTTTTTTTCCTCCTATGAAAACTTTATTCAGCTACATACAAAACAGGGTGCTCTGCTATTGTGGATCCTCTCCATGGTCTGAATGCTGCTGCTCTTCCTCCTCTTCTTCCTCCCCTTTGTGTTTTTCCAATTTTGCCATGAGTTCTGAAAAACAGGAATAGGCAGGATGAGACTCCAGGGGCAGGGGCTGTCCCACACCAAAACCAGGTGCCCAGGTCCTGCAGATGCCCATCTCCACAAGAACCAGGGCGGCTGCATTTGCCCACACAAAGGCTCAGCAAGGAATTACCACTGTTTGCTGAGTCCAGGGCAACAGATGTTACAGTCAGAGAATCCATCAGTGCATTACTGACCATCAGACCAGCTGCTACCTCCGCTCCTGCAGCACATCCCCCCACCGGGAGCCACACTCCCCGAGTTCCCCATCTGGGCAACCTACGGGGCAACCCCATTTTGCACCTACGCAGCCACCCAGGCCATGATTTAGTGTCTCCCGGCACTAAAGGAAGCTCTGCTGGCAGCCAGGAGCTATGAGCTCCAGCCAAACACCAAGAAGACACTTCAGGAGCTGGTGCCTTTGCTGCTCCAGATGCTCCCTCTGAAAGCCCCCTCTCCCACGGGGGCCCACTACCTTTTGCTGGGTTGAAGACGCCATTGGTTTGCTTGTCACAGACGTAGCAGCGCTGGGATTTGCGGTAGTGTTGGAGGGCACAGCTCTCACAGAAGTAGTGCCTACACCTGTATGGAGACACAGATGCTGCTGCATGTCACCAGAAACAATTGCTGTGCCCACGAGTTAGAAATTACCGACTACTGGGGGGATACAAAAGTCAGCTACGTGCAGAGCTTCCTCTGCATTGTCCCCATGGAAGGGGTTTCATCAGTGCTTCACTGATGCGATGGCACAGAGCCGCCAGGTTCCCAGGAAGACAGCCAGCAGTGTGGGAGAGGGCCGGCAGCGCGTCCTGTCCACGCTGCCCCCAGCCTGCTCCTCAGCCTTGGCAAGCTCTTGGCTTCCCCATGCTTCTTGCTCTGCTCACGCGATGCAGCGTGCCATGCAGCGTCCAGGAGCAACGATGGCATGAAAACAAAATCTCAAAGTTGAGGGGAAAGATGATGTAATCAGGCACCATCTGTGGAGATTTAAGAGATGCCTAGACAACAAAGGCTTGAGATCCCTTCCAAGAAGATGCTCCAGACGCAGTTACAAGACTCCCTGGTTATCAGAGGATTTCCCCACCCACCAGAAAGCCATGGCAGACAACAAGCAGGTTCCACCCACCAGCCTGTGGGCAGTGTTTGTATTTGGCTTGACACAGAATGACTAGTAGACTCGACTGACAGCAGACACTTGGCTCCCCACGCCAAAACACCCACTTACTTGGTGACCACGGGGTTCTTGAAGGAACTTCTGCAGATGAAGCATTTGAAAGGCATATCCTCCTCATCGCTGCTAACCTCATAGTTTTCCTCATCTGCACAAGACAAAGTTAACCAGACTGGAGGAAGAGCAGAGGCAGCCCGACCAGCCCATGCGTGGGGCATGAAATATTAGGTATGGAGAGAGTACAGCAGGTGGGATTGAATCTTCGCTGGAAACAATAGAGCTCTGGCATCTGGGTGTTGCTGATGTCAGTAACACATGTGGGACTGAGATATAATTAGATCTAATGAGCCAGCGTGCCTGTTGCTCATCTCACAAGAACAAATTATTTTCTACCTCGCCCACTGGCTGCTATAAAGAGACATATCCTCCAGCCCCCTCCTATTTTTTATATTTTCTTCCAAACCACCTGCCACCAAACTCTTCAGCTCCAACTGAACACAGAACACCCTCTTCCCCATGGCTGCACAGCGGTTCATGAGCAACACTCATGAGCCTCGGGCCACCTGGGAAACTGAGTAAGAAATAATGATGTGATGTAGCATGAAAACAACCCACCTCCTGGGCAGCTGGGGGGCAGGAGATGGTGACATGTCCCCAGTTGGGACCCATACAACAGCAGTGCTATCCTTTTAGAGAGAGCCAGTGGAAATAATCTGCTCTGGTGGCAGTCAGTGGTTATGTGAGAGCAGCAGGTTTGCTCAGCACTGCAGTTGTTACTGGCCCTGAGGTTATCCTGCAGCAGTGAGTTCCGCAGCTTTGGAATAGAGTCCTTTCTCTCTAATATTAATTCAACTTATGGCCTGTGCAGTTTGAGACAGCAAAGGACCCATTTCCTTCTTAGCGACCCAGTATCCCTAAGTCACATTCACTTTAGGGCACGATAAGAGGCAGACCTGGTGGCCTCATCCACCATTAGCTTAGGGAGAGGGAGAGCAGAGGGGTGGTGCCGTACCATTGACTCCGTACCGGCCTTCATCCAGTTCCCGTTCAATCTGCCAGCCGTGTTTGTAGTCCGAGCGGTCGTGGAGGAATTTGCAGCTGTCTGAGCAGCACAAAGAAAGAAGAATTAACACTCTACCCGGCACAGCCTAGCTGTTACCTGGACACCTCATTCAGGGGCAGCCTGAGCTTTGCCCAGCAGGTGAGACCCGATTGCTTCCCTGCCTGCCTGTGCTCCTGGAGCAGGCGCAGGACCCCTCTCAGGGTCAACAAGCCCTGAGGATTGCGCTCTGTGTGCCACAGCGACAGTTCCAGCATTTACACACAGGGGAAGCGGGATAAGGAACAGGAAATCCCATCCCTCACATGGCCTCAGCTGCCAGAACACCTGTGGGAATGTGGGTCACTGGAAATCCCAGGGGTCCCTCCCAGGACTCTTACGGCCACTGATTAGAGGCCATCAGCTTTCGGAAGGGCTAACACAAATGACTAGAACGTTACATAAACCAACTCTGCAACAGCATCACACACCAGCTCTGCAAACAAGTGCCTGTAAATCAGGAAGTGCACATCTCGGTGCCACAAACACGGGCTCACAAGCTGGACTGGATCCCTTTGCAGATCCGGTGCCGCACGCGCTCAGCTGCAGGCAAAATCCACTCACCTCCAAAGCCGCAGAACCCAGTTTCTTTGTAGTCTTTGCAGATGTCGGGCTGGTAGTCCCACCGCACCGTGGCCCGCAAGTGCTCCGGAGCACGGATGGGTCCTTTTCTGAAAGGGGGGGAGAAGGCTCAGGCCGGCTGCGCAGCTGCAGTGGAGAAGGCCCCTGGGGGCCTGGTCAGAACCAGACACCGGACTCGTTAGACAGAAAGAAGCTGGCAGCAACAGCAAAGTTCAAGCCCCGAACAGGTGCCTTTGGGGAGGGTGCCTGAGCTCCTCTGTGGTCCCAGTCCTCCGAGGCTCATCCCAACCTACCTGACCATTCCTGAAGAGGCATTTCCCATTGATGTGTCCTTGGGCTTCACATACTTCTGGTAGTTGTTAATACCACGGTAAATTTTATCATCTTCCTTTCCTCTCAGTTCCTAGGAAAGCAAAAAGAAAGGTGATTAAGGGTCAGGAAAGCTTCATGACACAGATCGGCTTTCACCTCTCTGACACCAGACTCCCTTCCCACCCCTGCCTTCCTTAATACCAAGATGCCAATAAAGCCAGAAAGTTCCCCTATTTACAAGAGTTACGCTCTTGGCTTCTCCAGCTTCCAGGGAGAAAGAGACTCAAACTCTTCTTGGTGTGTGGAAGGGGGATGAGTAAAACACATGTTCTCCTGTTGCAGAGCATTAACTCTTACAGAGCACGTCTGACTCACCTCCTGGATTTTCTGGCTGCGTTCAAAGATGGCCTGAGCATCTTTCTCCTTCTCCGTGTCCAGTTCATACACTGCTGTGGCTCCCATGTCTTCTGGGCCAACGGGTTTCTGAAAAGCAAGAAGAACTTGTGACAACAGTGAAGAGAAAACCTGTACAAGACAGAGAGCTCCTTGGCTACCTGGAGGGTTGGTCACAGAGCAAGTACTGGGCATGCTCTGCTTGACCTTCCACCAGTCTCTACCACCCCTTAGCACCTGCCAGGGAGAATCCCCCGTGGGCCGGATCCGGCCTAGTGCTTGCAGGAAACGCTTGTCCTTACTTTACTCCTTCACGCTCAGCCTCGGCTTAGCTGGAAACTGAGCTCAGGTCTCCTGTGTCCAACACTTCCGTCATGAGACGATCCCGCCTACACGCAGGATGTTACGTCTGAACTTTTAACCCAGCTGTGGGTGGCTTACATTCAGTTTTAATACAGGGATCTGGTTCAGATTCCTCTTTAATAGACTAAACAGACACCTGTTCCTGGTTTTATCAGATCTTCAGGAACAGCTGCACAGAAAACAAATAATTACAGCCAGCCTCAATTAAAACAAAATCCAACTTAGGTGCCATACGGTTCTGGAGCCCCAGAGGTGCCATCTGCTCCTGTTCCCTTCCCGTTCTCCTACAGCACCTAAGTCACCTTGAATTCTTTGTGGAGAAAGATGGTCTAAAACTGAAAACACGAACCCAACAGTAGGGCAAACCTGATTCAAGTGCTCCCTCTCCTGAAAGTTTTGCGTGATGTTGAGCAAATCCAGTGGTATCTCGGAGTTTTAATTCCCACCTCTAAGAGGGAACGGCCAACCTTAGATGGCCTCCTGAGGATGCAGGGGGTATCAGGAGAATAAACCTAGCACAAAGTGCTCGTCTACTAAAAGGGAAGGGACAGGGAGGTGCATCTATAGATAAAAAAGAAGAAATGGCTGATCCCACATTTGCAGAGGCAAATTCTCTCTATCAAGTGTGGGATCTGCCAGTCCCACCTGCCCTCACACCCTAGAGCCACATTCTTGCCCAGTCCTTACCGCCGACCTTGTCGATTTGTAAGTGACTCCGATCTCCTTTGATGGATCGTCGTCGTCACTGCTGCTCAGCGCGTACGCGGGCCTCTCCTTCGTGCATCTCCTGGTCTGAGGGACAAGAAGACAGCAGGTATGAAGGACAGAAGGGTCCAACGCTGTGTCTCGCTTGAGCTCGGCAGGCCACCACCCATGCACCTCGAATGGCGCAGCGCCCTGCTGTGACTCCCTTACCTTCTGGATCATGGGGTTAGGGGTCTCCCGCCGCCGCTCCTTCCGCACCACCGTGCTGCCCTCCTCACCGCTGCTCTCTGAGGGGTAAAACCCAGAGATAAAGCTGTGCCCGGGGGCAGGACCTCGGCCCAAATGCAGGCTGTGCCGGCAGCCTCCCACCTCTGCGGGCTGGGGAGGCCCACGGGAAGGTGCGGCAGGCCGGGGGAACCCCCGAGGGCGCTGGCACGGCCGGGGAAGAGCCCTTCACCCCCTCCACCACACGGACATCGGCACGGCTGGGGAAGGCTGCGAGGCCCCTCCGTGTAGGAGCAGCACTCCGGGATGGCACCAGGACCTCCCTCGCCTGCCCTGGGTACCGTAACGACCGGACACCCGGCGGGCTAGCCGGGGCCCTCCGCGAACCCCCGACGGCCCTCACCCTGCTCCTGGTCGCTGCTGGGCCGCTTGCGCCGGCCCCTGCCCGCCGCCAGGCCCCGCTTCTTGAAAACGAAGCTGCAAACCGAGCCCTCCTCCGCCATCTTGCGCCGCCGACCACTGCCGTCAGCGGCTAGAGCGGCGCGCGAGCCGGCCCCCCAGCCCCGCGCTGCGCAGCGCCCCCTGCGGGCCAGGAGGACTGGCCGGCCCGAGCGGGGGTCGGGGCCCCGGGGAGCGCGGCGCCCCGGGGGAGGGCGCCCCCTGCCGGCGGGGAGGGGAGCGGGGGGGGGGCCGGGCCGCTGGGGTCCCTCGGGGCCTCCTCCTGGTCCCTCGGGGCCTCCTCCGCTGGGGTCCCCTCCGGCCCCCGGCGACCCCCGGGCGCGGCGGGTGCGGGAGGGCCGAGATACGCCCCCCGCGCCCGGCCCCGGCCCCGCCGCCTCCCCCGGGCCTGGCGGACCGCTGCGGCCTCCGCGCCGCCATGGCAACGGGGGAAGGGCCGGGCCCCAGCGCCCCCCACACGCGCGTGTGTGTCGTGGGTGTGGGTGTGTGTGAGTGTGAGTGTGCACGTGTGTGAGAGCACGAGCATGTGCGCGCGCGTGTGCGTGCGTGCGTGTGCGTGCGTGTGCGCGTGTATGTGTGTGCGTGGGTGTGTGCATGTGTGTGTGCGTGTCTGTGTGTGTGCGTGGGGGTCGGTGGGTGTGTGTGGGGGTGAGTGTGTGTGTGTGCATGTGTGTGTGCGCGCACATGTGCGTGTGGGTGTCGGTGAGTGTGTGTGTGTGCACATGTGTGCGCGCGTGTGTGTGGGTGTGTGCACGTGTGTGTGCGCGCACATGTGTGTGCGCACGTATGTGGGTGCGGGTGCGGGTGAGTGTGTGTGTGTGCGCGCACGTGTGTGGGTGTGTGCCTGTGCGTATGTGTGCATGTGGATGTGTGCACGTGTGTGCACGTGTGTATGCACGTGCGTGTGCGTGTGTGCGCGCGCGTGTGGGGGTGTGGGTGAGTGGGTGTGTGCATGTGTGCGCGCACAGGTGTGTAGGCAGGGCCGTGTGTGTGCATACATGCGAGAGAGCATGAGCATGTTATGTGCACGTGTGTGTGCACGCGTGTATGCTTCTGTGTGTGCATGTGTGTGCACGTGTGCGTGTACATGCATGGGTGTGCGCATCCATAGGTATGTACGCGTGCATGTGGCAGTGCATGCATGTGTGTATGCGCATGTGCATGTGAGCGTGCACATGTGTGTGCACGTGTGTGTGCATGTGTGTGTGTGCGTGTACGTGCATGGGCGTGCGCATCCCTAGGTATGTACGCATGCATGTGGCAGTGCATGCATGTGTGTATGCACGTGTGCATGTGAGCGTGCACGTGTGTGTGCATGCGCATGTATTTCCAGGTAGGTGTGTGCCTGCGTGCGTGTGCCCACATACATACACCTGTGTGCATGTGCGTGCACTCGTGTGAGAGCGCAGGAGTGTGCTGGTGTGCACGTGCTTGTGTGTGTGCCTGTGTGGGTATGTATGCATGCGTCTGTGTGTGCATCTGCATGTATCTGTGTGCGTGCATGTGGGTGTGCATGTGTGTATGTGTGCGCATGCGTGTGTGCGTGTGTATGTGTGTGCGCACGCCTGGGTATGTACGCATGCATGTGGGTGTGCGTGCATGTGTGCATATATGTGCATGCCCGTGCGCGTGTGCTCACACACACACGTGTGTGCATGCGCGTGCCGCTGCCGTGCAGGCAGGGATGTGGCGTTTCTGGCGGGGGACTGCTGCTGCAGGGAGGACGCTGCTGCCAGGGGTCTCCCCTGGCGGGGGGCGCAGGACCAGCGCTGCACCCACCCTGCGTGTCCCGGCGGGCGCCAGGCTGGGCTCCGGGCCCTCTCCCGCTCCGCACTGCGTCCCTGCTGGCGATGCCGGGGCAGCGGGGGGCAGACGGGACCCCTTTCCCTGCACATCCATGCCCAGAGCCCAGGGCAGCCGGTGGGTGCCGTGCTCTGAGCGAGGCCGCTGCCCCGCAGGCCTCCCGCCCGCTCGCCCTCGTCGCGGGGCAGCGCGGCAGTGCCTCGGGTGCTGCCCCGCTCGTCCCCGTGCCCAGATGGACACTGGCTTCTGCAGCCCTGCCAATCTCCCGCTGCCTGACACGTGTGACCGTCCTCGGCGCTGGCTCTGGATCCGCTCGGCAACAGCTAATTTTACTATCGAGTCAAAGTCCTCTTTTATTTGCTCTGGGTGGCAGCAAGGCTTTCCATCACAGATGCTATTTGGGCGATGCAGAGTGGCAGAAGTGATAAATCACATCACTGCCGTCCCCTTGCCCAGTAAACACCGCCATAAATTCCTTAATCGTATTTTTTTGTACGGGGAATTACAGACAAACCCTGCACACCAAGATCACCTGCCCCTGCCGCTGGGCTCAGTCTCGGGGCCGTCTCCAGCCGGCGTTTGGCTCTTTCCAGCGGCACCACGCTGTGTTGAGGAGCTCAAACAAGAATATTTGTTCCCGCATCAGCGTTACCAAAGCTCTTCCCACCACCCCATCGCGTGTTTTGCCTCCGTTTATCCCCCACGGAGGGGTTTGGGAGGTTAAAGCAAAGTAGGAGCCACAGGGTCCCTCTGCCTTTCAGGCTTGCGGCCACCCCGGCTCCCTTGGCTGGTCTCAAACCACCTCCGAGTTCCCGTCAGGTTTTAACTATTAATATTTAACCTATTTATTCCTAACATTTTGCCCTGTTCCTGGGGAAATCCCAGCCCTCCAACCTTCAGCCCAAACCCCAGGGGCGGCGCGGGGGAAGCTGCCTTTATCCTCCGGGCAGGGATTTGGAGAACCTGCCCCGGCCGAGCTACCAACCGCCTTCCAGGGCACGGCTCCCACGCACGGCTCATCACCCCTCCGCGGAGCAAAACCGGGATTTCCGAAACCATCCCGGCTCAGTTTTGCCCCGCTGGGGGGTGAGGAGCATTGGGATCCCCCTTTCCTGCCGCTGCCTGATAAGATCCTTCCTCTGCAGTTTGCTGATGTTGGGGGGGGGGTGGGGTGAGTTTGGCTTTTGCAGACCCTGGAGGGACGGATCCTGCAGGATGCTCGCAGGAAACCTGACACAAGTGGGTTGGTGCCACGCGGAGAAACCCCAAGGCCACAGCCAAAGGCTCGAGCGAAGCCCATCTGCACACGCAGAACACGGCAAGGGGTGGGGGGAGAGGCTGGGCACAAGCTAATTACGCCGGGGGGGTAAATTACGCTGCCGGCGGGGAGGAAAACGGAGGCAAAGCTCTCGGGGTCGGGGAGGCTGCGGGGGTTCGGGGGCGGCTGGGGAGAGGGAGGCCGGGAAGAGAGGGGCTGGGGAAGGTTTGGGGTTAGAGGTTGGCTTCACACAAAGGAGCGAGCGGCTGGAAGACGGTACGACGCCAGAGCCAATCATCGCGGCGGCCCGGCGATAAAAGGGCTCGCGAAGGCGGCCGTGGGAGCTCGCAGGAAACGGCTCTCGCTCCCACAGCCCCGGCCTCCGCGGCGGGGAGAAGGGGAGCGAGAAGACCCCGCCATCGGGGCCGTCTGGAAGCACCCACCGCCCGCCAGAGCCACCCACCCTCCCGGGGTGAAACCCTCCGGTTCGGCATCGCCGTGAGGAGCCCAGGCATATGGTGAGCCATCGCTGGTGGAGAACAACGGGGCTGAGAGGCGGCGAGCGGCTGGGCGGGAGACAATGATGGTCCCCGAGATGTGGGGAGCGAGGGGGTCCATCCACCCCGGGGACGGCCGCCCACTGCGGCTGGGCGGTGGGAAGAGGGGGGAGACGCTGGGGGAGAAAAGCCAAGACGGAGCGGTGGGGAGGGAGAGAGAGGCAAGCGGCCGGGGAGAAAGGGATGGAGAGGAGGGAGGAATGCGAAGGTACAGAGAGCCCCGGGGAGCAGCACCGCTGGCCGGGAGCCACCCGGCAGCTGGGGGGGTCCGTGCCCCCCTGCACAGCGCCCCGGGAGGACGTCCCACCCGGACGCCCTGGGAACTTTTCGGCTTTGGGAGGTGGCTCGGCCGAGGTGGTCGCGGGAAGCAGATTCAGGGTGGGTGGGGGGAACACAAGGGGGTCTGTCCTCGGCCCTGGGTGGCCCGGCCGGGGTCAGGCCGGGGCAAGGGGACGCTGTCTGAGCTGCGGGAGGCTGTGGGGAGCAATGCTGAGGAAGGGGGGGGGGATGGGGGGCAGCACCCCCTGCCCTGCGGGAGCTGGGGGAGGCGAGGGGCTCGCACCCAGCGTATGGTGGGGACGAGAGCGAGTGGAGGCCTGTGCTCGCTGGATCCGTCGCAGCGGGTATCTTGGGGTGCAGTGTTTCGGGGCTCGCGCTCCCCGTTTTAGGGCTGTAATTCCCTCTTTGTTGTGTGCTGCAGTACGTGCCGGAGGGGGGCTGGACAGATCCATTTTATTAAGCTGATCAGAAAGAGCGGAGATGGAAGAAAACCTGTTAGATCCCGACTGCCTTATCCCCCTTCGTTAATGCCTGCTAATTCTCAATGGTGTGTCTCCTACCGCCTCATCCAGCCTGGCTCTAAACCTTTCCAGCGATGGGTCTTTCATCACTTCCCTGGGGAGGCCGTTGCACGACTGTGAGATTTAATAACAACACAAATACCCCGAGCTCTGACATAACCCTTAACAGCCAGGGATCTCCCAGGGCTTCACAAAGGAGAGCCGCTCTCTTTTCCTTGGGCGCAGGGTGGGGGGAAGGGAACAGGGAAAAAAATGAAATTATTTCTCCACTGGCACCCCAAAATTAGCAGCAGAGCTGGGAATTAAGCCCAGGTTTCCCAAGTCCCAGTGTGGGGCTCTGCCTACCATGTTTTGAGCCAGTCTGATCTGTCTAATCCCCTTGGATCACTTGAGACCAGCTAAGCTACCTTGTTAGGTCGTATTTTTGATCAATTTTCTGCTGCTTTTTGTTCACGGGGTGGCATCGGTTTTGAAAGAACCTGAGAATTCAGCAGCCCCGATCATGGCTTGGAAACCGGGCTTTGTCCACCAAAGACATCGTGTGAGGGCTCTCGCCGGGAAGACATCTGGTGCCCCAGCTGAGCTGTTGTGTATTTAAGGCCAGGAGTAGCACATCTGCAGCATTATTAACGTAGATTACAGAATAATTGCAGGGCAACCGACCAAGCCTACTCCAAAACGGCCCCACCGTTAACATCCTTTTTAAATGGGAGCCCTGCGAGAAGCAAATCCCCAGTGAAGAAATGAGGGTCCGTCAGAACCAGCCTCTTGGGCTTTGCGAAGTGACTGGATGCATCTTCTTTTTCACACAGCTCAAAACTAGGTTCCTGACCTTTTTTGGTCAACAAAAATCCCACGAGACTTCTCATTAAGGAAGGGAGTTCCTCTTCTGCTTTCCTTCAGCCAGTCAGTCCCGTGAGCCCACAACCACCCCCACCGGTCCTTCGTGGCCGTGGAGCTTTTCTTTTCCTTTTTGCCCATCCTCAGCTTCCGCAGGGTTGTTGTCCGTTGGCAGGCAGCTGCCACCTTCCCCCAGAGGTGTCTGCCTTTCGCTTGCCAGTCAACTCATTTTTATCTGCCATCCGGGGGTGTCGCAGAGTTTACCTAGCCGTTGGCAAAATCTCTGGGATGGAAAACATTAAATCTGGGTGAAGGGATTATTGCCATCAATATTAAGCACACTTTAGATGTATTTCTCATTCATCTGGTGTGCCCGTAACCCTCTCCCATATGGCCGCTCGAGGGTTTTCAGACACAAGGAGCCCCAGCATCCCCTGATGTGCCTCTCCAGGGCTCGCTTTTCCCAGCACACTCATTGCCCCACTGAAATCCCGCAGCCTTGCAGAGCTCCCAGTCCTATACTGGGCTGTACGGCATCTTGGATCCTATGAGGGAAGATGGAGGCGAAGGCTGGAAATAGACAGGGCAGCTCAAAAAGAATGATCTTTTGAGAGATTTAATCTATGAATATGATCTTGGTGGCTTTTTTTTTTTGGTTTTGGTTTGGACACAATCCGCATTTGGACAGCAAACGCAGGAGGAGGCAGCAGCACTCGCAGGGGTCAGGGACCACAGCAAGTGTTTGTGCCGTGGTTTGGGGTGCCTGGAACGGGACTCGCTCCGGCTCGCGCTGCGTCTGCAGATGGTGAAACAGCAGAAGCTCTCAGGAGGGGCCATCTCAGAGCTCAAGAGATGGACTAACCCGCATAGGAAATGCCAGTCCAAAGTCTGGTGTTTTACAGCTGATATTCCACCAGAGGAGATTAGCTGGCATAACATTTACAGGTTATGTTTGGGGAAAGAGGAAATTACAGGCAATTACAGGTCCATCAATTGGAGTAAGACAAAAGGTGAGTTTCTAGAGTAGGTTTTGGAAGAGTCATCAAAGACATTGGGAAGCAGAGTAAAATGCAGCCTGGTTTTAACACAGATCACGTCAAGTTGGCTCAGTATCTTCCTTGGATATGATACATGACTTCTGAAACAACAGGGCCTCATGAATCTGGATTTAAGGAAAGCACTTGATACAGTGCCCCAGGGAAATGATTATTTCAGGTGGAGACAGGAAAGAGGATAGGGAAGGGACAGCAAAATGGAAGGAGGACACTTGGATCCTTCCTCAAGGAGAAATCCAGAGACTGAACTTGTAAACAGTCCTTTTAGAAGCCAGGAGATCTACCCACGATGAGGAAACACAGATTGGCAGCAGGAGGGCGAGACCGGAGTCCTAGAAATGGCTAAAGCAGAGTTGTGCCAGAGCAGGCACCTGGGGAGCTGCAACACGAAGCTGCTGTAGCCTGGAGGGACCTCAGCAAGTGGAGGGCACTGAGGAAGACAGAGCATCCAGGATTTCTGGCAGAGGCGACAGAGGAAAAGCACGTGATGCTGGATGTTTTCAGGGCTGCCAGAGAAGTATTCGTACCAGAATCCAAAGGTCTGAGATCTCCTTCTGCGTGGGGCATCCAGGCCAGCTCACCTACTTGCAGCGGGCCACCAAAGTGGCTGTAGGAACAGAGAAAACCCACCTTATGAGAACAGATGAAAAGGAGTTGGCTTCTCCTGCTACAAAAAAGACTGATAAAGAGTGTAATTACTCTTTATGAATCCCTCTGAGAGGCAAATATTATGGTTGGAGAACTAGGAACATAATGCCAGTATAACGGTGAAAGGATATACGCTTATGAAGGAAACCAGAAGGTGAGGTTTCCAGGTGGAGCACGGTTTATGGAACAGACTATGGAAAAACTGAAAAGGAAGGGAAGGAGCATGAACTGCTATTTGCCTATTGTGCTTGTTTGCACCAGGTTTATATTGCACTTAATTAGTACCGTGCTGCAGAGCTTCCATGTCCTTCTCCCAGCGAAACAGTTTTCCCTAATGTCCGACCTGAACCGCCCAACCTGCGATTCTTGGCCATTGCCGCTTGCTCTGTCACCAGGCACTGCTGGGGAGGATTTGTCTCTGCCTGGAAAGAAGCTCTTCTCGTCCTCCCAGCGGGCGTTCTGCTGTATCTGCTGTACCTGAGCTCCCGGCAAGGCCGGAGATCCCAGGGAGCAGAGACTCCCTTCAGACCATGATTTTTAATGGATGCCGTTAAACATGGCCACGGTCCCAGGAATGGGCTGCTCCGTCCTTCAGTTTCCACTTCTGGAAAACGGGTGGATCCCAGCAGCATCCTCCCGCCCCACCTGTCCCCTCGCCGAGAGGCAGGGGCTGGGGACCAGCCGGGTCTCCCTTGGCCCTGCTCCTTCCAGGGCCGTGCACCTCCTCCTGAGGGGAGGCAAGCCGGAGCAGGGACGAAGATGAGAGAGCAGAGCGGGTGGGCAGGGGCTTCCCTCGGGCTCCCTCCTCGCTTGTGCGGGTCCTCCATTGTTGCCCTGACAAAGGCAGCCCTGTTCCTCCCCACAACTATTCCTTGTCAGCAACCCTCAGCATTTCGGCTGCAGATTTCCTGCCCACTGGCAGCCTTTCAAGAGGCAGCCCGGGCGCAGAACGTGGATGGAAAGCGGATTAGTGGGGCAGGCTGGTGGAAGGTAGCTCCGTGCTGCGGGGTGCAGGCAAGGACGGGTCCCTGTGATGGGGCTGCTCTCCAGAAACCTGATGAACAGGGTAGTGGTGTCCGCAGAAGTGGCCCAGCTGCTCCTCCCTGGAGTCCTCCATCAGTAGGGACCTGCCCGGGGTCCCAAATACTGGCAAGGTCAAGCGGTTGGCTCGAAGCCACACAAGATCTGAAGCTGAATTAGGGTCTCCCATGGCTGAAGCTGGAGCCACGACCACCAGGCTTGCTCCATCACCCCCCTCAAACTGCATCTCGCTGTCTCTTTCTGCTCTCAAGAAGCTGAAGCAGCGCTGGCGACGCTGTGCCCCCTTCCCTGGTGGTGCCGTGCCCGGTTCTGGCGCCGGCCCGTTTGACGCCAACTCCGCACGCTTTCTTTCACGGGGGGGATTGGCCGTGAGGCCCCAAGGCCGCAGAAAGCGGGGCCAGCTGGACACTGAGCCGGGTGATTCCCAGGCTCAGGAGACGCGTTCTTCCAGCCCCTCTCCACCTCCTCCCACGCAGTCCTGCTGAGAGACACCATGGGCCTGGCTGGCCATGGAGCTGGAGGCTCAGCGGCTGCCCCGTCTGCGTAGGCCGCGCTAATCCTCCACACGATCCTGGGGACGTCAGTCCCCGCGGCGACCGGCTTAGCCCACCATGTCCCGGGGGAGAGGTTTGACAGCCTCTCCGAGGCGTTGAGCCCCTGCCCGCGCCTCGCCGTGCCGCCAGCGATGCTCCGCGTCCTCCCAGGATGGAGGAGGAAGGGGCCCGGATCCCCCACGCCGCGCGTTGCCTTTGGGAAAGCCTCTCGCAATGGTGCAGTGATCCCAGCAGTAAACATAGACTTCACAGGGCTGCTAATGGGAACCATATGGTGGAGAGGGGCCTCTCGCCCTCCGCAGTCACGCTGCTTTCCTGTGCCGGAAACCCATCGGCTTTGGGAGAGGCCATTAGCTAGCGCTGGGCTGGGGCCCGCTGGGAGCAGGGCCAGCTCGGCAGCCCGGGCGGCCACGCTGGTGAGGGGAAGGGGGGAAAAGCCCCCAGCACCCATCTTGGCTGTGGGAAATATGACGCTTCGGAGGCAGGTCACCATCTGGGGGACTGGGGAATTTCCTTGAGGGGCCGCCCCAGGTGCTTCCCTCTCCCTACGTCTGCCCCAGGGTCAGGCAGGAAGGTGAGAGGGGACGGGAGAGGCTGCTATAGGCAAAACCTCTGCGAGTGAGCAGCTCCTGGGACGGACACTGCCCTCCTCACCCCAACCTGCTCCCCGTTTGGTGCTTGAAGGCAGAGCCGGAGCCCCTCTCCAGCTGCTCTCGCAAGGCAGCAGACACACGTCCCCTGCGGGTGCCAGACCAGCTCCAGCCCCAAGGTCCTGGGTCGATCACCAGCTTGCTGAGATCACCAAAAAAGCCCCCAGTGCAGGACTGGCAGCTGCCTGCGGTGACCTGTGGACAGGCAGAGCTGGCAGCTCGGGCACCAAGTGCCTCCCCCTGGCTCTGGTGCCACGTCTTTGGAGAACACTGAGATCCACCTCCCTCTGTGGCCATCAGAAGCTGCTCCATCTCCCCGTGTAGATGACACAAGCCCAGATCCCTTGGAGAAAGGTTTTTTTTTCTGTCTGCACCAGCCATCAGATGCTCGCAGGAGGGGCAGGAAGATGGAGGCTGTAAGGTAAAGGTGTTCTCACCTTTGCCTGAGCCAAACACCTGAAATTGCTGGCTGCGTGACTAGGAGAGGACAATCCTCTCCCCATACTGCATAGATGGCTAAGAGCCTTAGGCAACGGAGGTTTGGAGAAGTCAGATCTAGCAGTTACGGTGCCAGCCTCCACCGTGGAGACTTGGATTTGGCTTTCTTGCTTTGTCACAGATGCCCTCCGCGCTCCTCGGAAAACCAGCGAGCGCTCCCCCCGCCCCCGCGCGCTGGAGGGCTGCCCTAGCAATTGTGAAGGCTTCATAACATCGATGTGGCAGCGTGTCCTTAAGCAATGCCTGTGCCGCTGGGGTTCCTCCGCTCACGGAGGCCTGCGTGGACTGCCTTGGGCTCAAATCCCACTCTGTGCAGACTAACGCCTCCTTGGAAGAGCGACGACAGCAGCTGAGGGCCTCCTAGACACCCTCCCGCAGTTTCTAACTTGCTCTGTTTCCCTTATCGCTTCAGCACACCCTTCCCCTTTGAGATTTCTGTTCTTGCCTCCTGCCCTTCGGCAGGAAGGACGTTTAGCAACTTCTACTCGCATGCCCGTAGGGCAGCTCCACCGAGGGGACCTCTCGTTTGGGACGAAGGTTGGGAGAGCCTGGGCGCAGGGCTGCGAGCAGGGGAAGTGCACGGCGGGGCAGGGGGATGTTAAGAGGAAGGAGACCTGGAGGATGGGCCTGGGTGGAGAACATCAAGCCATGGGGTGGGATACGTGGGATGGCACTGAAGGGAACAGGATTTGGGGACAAGAGAAGCAAAGGAACAAAGAGTAGGTGGAAGGAGCCAGGGAACGTGCGCTTATGGGGAAGGGCAAGAGGGGGATGATGACTGAGGAAACCGAGGGAAAGAAGGTGTCTGGGGCAGGGGAGGAAGATGAGCTGTGAGGGAAGAGGAAGGGAACCTGGGGGTGGAGAAATGTTTGCGGCAAAGGCAGGGGAGAAGGTGAAAGGCAGGTGAAAAGGGGGAGGGTTGTGCATCTGCATTAGAGGCTTGCATGGGGTAGGGACCGGAGGGGTCTGCGCTGGGCTGTAGGCACCGTGCAGACCCCAGAGGTGTGAGAGGGAAGGTCCTGTCCCAGGGAACAGGGGGGCAGAGGGGGGCTGTGGGCCTGGGCCATGAGCCCCTGCCAGCGGGGTGGCTCCTCGGCTGTCCCTGCCCCGGCCCCCAGCAGCCGTGGCGTACGGCAGCAGCCGCCTGCGTGCTGCCATCCGCCCCGCTCGGCGAGCAGGAAATAACAAGCAAACCGCAGAGGAGACGGGAAATGATTTCGGTAAAAGAGGAGCCGTATTCTCAGAGGAGGCTGTGAAATGTTTGTGACGAGGGCCATCCAGCCCCCCCACCAGGGCTGCGAGGGGGAGCCCAGCTCCCGCTGCCCCCCACCCCCCGCTCACAACCTGGAGCAAAGGTCTCTCAACTCTGAACGCAGCCAGTAATTTTGGGTGCTTTGCTGGGCACAACGCGAGCCTGGTGTCAGCTGCTGGGACATTTTAGGCAGCCAAAGAACCCCCCAAGCCCCATGACGTGTTTGCAAATGTCACCGTGAGACCGGCATTGCGGAGACGTCCCCTGCCCCAAGCCCTCCACCCCGGCACGTCTCCTGCCCTGGGGCTTTCTCCTCGGGGTCTACCTTGGGCAGCAGGAGTGGTTTTGGGGTGACAACATGAGGCCGAGAGGTTTCAGTAGGAGAGGAAAGCAGCCCCAGACAGGAGGGGTGGGGGTGCTGGTTTGCCATCCCCCAGCGCATCCCCGTCACTGCAGGACTGTACAGCCACCCCTTCGCTGCCCTGTTCCCAGCCCCCCCTTCGCCCCCCTGTTCCCTGCTCTGCTCCTCCCTCGGCACCCTTTGCTCAACGCCACATCTCCATCTTGCATATGCAAAACAGGGCTCATCAAGCCTGACCTTTTATGGGTGTTTTGAAGGTAAGGCGCAATGGGGAAAAACCCCCGAGGATCTGTCAGTGCCTTTTCAGCTGATTTTTACCAAAAGGGGTGATTTGCAGTGCTGGTGTTTTGTTTCTACGCTGCATTAAAACTGGTCCGAGACCTGTCAAACTCATCCTCCTGGGCCCTCAGCGCATCCCTCAGAGGCCACAGCTTACGGGTCGCAGCCCAAAGGCAACGTGGGCTCTCCAGAGAAGACAAAAATCCCCATCACTCGCTCTGCTGCGCTGTGATCCGCTCTGTTCAACAAGCCTTTTCTGGGCTAAAATGAGACTGAAATCACGGTCCTTGCTCCAGCAGCACCAGTTCTCTAGTGGCTTTAGCAACACTGGGTGCTGGTTTCGCTGCCTCGGCAGGACGGCGGCTCTGGCTGGGAGTCGTAGTGTTGCTGCTAACGGCTTGGCCTTTGCGTTCCACGAGTGGGTTTGGAGCAGAAGCCGTCACATCACCTTCTGCTCAAGTTTCCAGCAGCCCTCTCCCATCCCATCCCATCCCATCCCATCCCATCCCATCCCATCCCACTAGATCGGGGCTTTGAGCAACCTGGTCTAGTGGGAGGTTTCCCTGCCCATGGCAGGGGATTGGAATGAGATGATCTTTAAGGTCCAACCTAAACCATTCTGTGATTCTATGAATATCTTTGTATGGCACTAGAGGACTGAGCTGCTGAGCTCAGTGCCCCAGATCACCGGCCAGTTTCCTAAAATCCAGTCGAGTCTGGTGTGCCTAAAACCCTGCCCTGGATGTGTTCAGGGCCAGGTTGGACGGGGCTTGGAGCAACCTGGGCTGGTGGGAGGTGTCCCTGCCCAGGGCAGGGCGTTGGAACGAGATGATCTTGAAGGTTCCTTCCAACCCGAACCATTCTGTGATTCTATGATAAATCTCTTGGATCCCTCAAGAAACCCCTAGCCCAAAGGGGCTGCGCCGACCCCGCGGAGGAAGCTTTGCGGATGCCGCTGCCACGCACCAGCTCCTGCAGAGCTGCGCAGCTGCCGGGCTGGGGGTGACGAAACCAGCCACGCTCCTGTTGACATTTCCTTTCCAGGTGTTGCAAGAGGTCTGTCTTAGACACCTCCCCAGGGAACATCAGCCCACAAACTTCAAGCTCAGGATTAAATAGACGGAGGAGGGGAAGGAACCATGTTCCAGGCCACGGGACCCGCCAGCCCACCCCCAGCTCACGTACGTAGCATCCCCTGCGGTTGGCATGGGAATTTCAACCCGGGTTTTGGTTCTCAGGGATGGGGGGTTGTGTACAGAAGCTGTATTCCGGACCTGACATTTTAGGGTGATCAAAGGCACAGTCACTGCTCCTCAAACAACAAGACCAGGGACAGGAATGTTCCAGCAGAAGGTGCTGTTTGCTGAGCACATCGCAACGCCTGCGTCCAGGCGCTGGTCCGTGCAGAGCTGCTCACCCCGCTCTCCTCTCCAGTTGCCGTCTGTTTGTTTGTGTTTCCATGGCTTTCTGTGATCACAATTGGGAGCATGCGAGCTGCTTAGGATTGGAGTGATTAGAGATGGAAAAACATAAAGGCTCAAGAACATCTCCTGCTGGGACAGGATATGGCCCTTCCCTGAGGGAGGATATATCAGATATGAAATAGATAGTGTGCCTGATCGGAGCCAGAAGGCTGCCGAGAAGTGACAAGCACCGGTGGATTGCCTGTAGCCTTGGGAACGGATGTCTTCCAGCTCCAACGAGGCAGCGTTTTCCTTAGCTCTGGTCAGCTGAGCCTGGAAACAATATATTAAATGCTAACCCCAGGAGAGCACCTGCGGTTGTTTTACCAGCGCCGAGGGACGCAACTGGTTTTACACGGCCTGAGTCTCCTCACTGCCCATGTCCCTCTGTTGACTTTGGCTCACTCTTCCAGCCTTGTGGGAGTGAGAGGAAAATCACGGCCCTGACCTCAGTCAACGAGAGCAGCTGGGAAACGTCTGAAGAGGCGGCTCAGCGAAGTGAGAGTTTCCTGTGCCTCTCTTAGACAAACCGTTTCCAAAAATACAGAGGAGAAACGATGGGGAAGGACAAAGCGGGAGGAACGGGGATGGAAGATCAGCCTGGGGGCAGCGAGAAGGGGCAGAGCTGGCCAAGCAGAGCCGGACCGGCAGCAAGAGGAAGGACAAGGAGGCAGCGGGGTGATGGGGGCAGCGGGGTGATGTTCTGGGGTCCCACAGCCCCGACCTTGGGAACAAACAGTGCAGAGGGTGAGAGGTCTGTTGTAAAGCGTCCCTGGCTCGTCCACCCTGCTAAAAGCGCGTTTATCCCTTTGGTCCTGGCTGTGTGAAAGGAGGGCGGCAGCATTTTCATCAGTGCAAAGGCAGGCTGAAATACTTGCAGGTGGACCCAGTGGGAGCCTGCGCTAACAGGGAGGGTGCGGGACTGTGGGGCTGCAAGGTGGGGCAGCGCGGGGAGGAGCGGGAGGTGGTTTGGGAGGAGACGAGCTGTTGCAGCTGCAGACGGGAGAGTGAGGAGAGACCCCGCTCCAAGATCCCGGGGGCAGAGGTCCCGGGACCTCAGTCCTTGGATCTCTCTGCCCGATCGCTCCTCTCCCATCTGCCCCCGCCATGCAGCGGAACGCCATGGAGCGGGTCTTCAGCTCCGAGCGCGCCCCACTGCCCCTCCTGCCCTCCCCGTGCACCCTCACGCCCGCGGGGACTCGAGAAGGCTTTTCGACCTCCCCTACGGCACAGGCGTTTCCTGCGCAGCGCGACCGGCCGATAGCGGGGCGAGCGGAGGAACTCGGAAACAAAACATCCGTTGAGGGGGAACCAGCGCCACGTGCTTGCTCCACGAGAGCGCGGGGCACCCCGGTTATACACGGGGGGAACTGGCAGACTACCACCCTCCGGCTGCAGGCAAAGACACCCCCCCCACAGCGCCGCCAGAGCCCTGCGCGCCTCCGGCAAGAGAAGGGTTAATTACCACTCTCCAGCCCTGTGGGGTACACGTTGGCTAGAAGGAGCAAGAGCAGCATCTTGCACCAAAGCAGAGCTGCTGTCAGTAGACGCTGTCAGTGACCTGCGCTGTGACGATGTGCCAGCGCCGGTCACAGCGGGAGTTTTGCCAGGGGCTGCAGCAGCTTTCCAAGCCCTTTCCCCCTCTCTGCCCACCCCAGGGCAAACTGTCCCCCAGGGATGTGGAAGTGGGGTCTCCTCTGCTTTGCTGCTGTTATTCCCAGAGGCTGGTGCCAGCCCTCCGTGCCCTGAGACACCCAGGGCGGTTGCACCGGGTCGCCAAGGACAGTAATGGATGGCTGCGGAGGGCGAGAGCTGCTCATCAGTGGCGGCTGGGAGCAAGGGAGGGCTGTCACCCTGGGGTCGTGCTCTGCAATGCTTACGCTGTGCCATCGCCTGGATCTCCCCTTGGGTGCTACCACCATAAAAGAGCTCAGCTATGCCTTGGGCCATGGAGAAAACAAAGCCATGACCCGCTCCTGGCCTGTCCTGTCCTGTCCTCCTGCCAGCTGAGAGCTGGCTGCTCTGCCCCCACAGCCCCCTGCTGCCTAGTTCCCTCACTGCCACATATAAATGGTTTTTCCTCTTTTTCTATTTTCCTCTTTTCCTTCTCCTCTCTTTGGGAAAAGTGCCACAGCGCAGGAAGTAACTCGCACACGAGGGCCTGATGGAGGTCGTGGCCTCTGGGCAAGTGAGTTCAGAGACGGCCACCGCGTGCCTGTGACAGCCAGGCAGTGGCCGCTGGCGTGGCCCAAGTCCCTGCAGCTCAGCTGCTGTACTGACCCTCTGCTGCTCCTCCTTAAACACAACTCGGCCTCAGGCTCGTCAATCCAGACTCTCATTTTCATTTCTCTTCTCCTTCTCTCCTTAGGAGGCAACGAACAACTCAGGAGGCAGCACGGTGCAGCGCTCCAAGGTACCTGCGGCTTTACACATCCTACCGATGCCTGGTGAGGGGGGGAGGACCGAGAGCCCACGGGCCAGCATCAGCGGAGCAGCACAGGGAGGGCGAGGGGAGACGGGGCAGCTTCACACCCACCGATGCTCCAGCAAACGGCAGCATGGCTGTTAGGGAAGAGGGCTGGGGTGGGCGCACAGGATCCCCCAAACCCCTTCCTCACCCTCTCTCCCTTTGCTCTCCCCTTGCCCAGTCCTTCAGCCTGAAGGCGCAAGTGAAGGAGATGTGCACTGCCTGCCAGAAAACCGTCTATCCCATGGAGCGGCTGGTGGCGGATAAATTTGTCTTCCACAACGCCTGCTTCTGCTGCAAGCACTGCCACACCAAGCTCAGGTGAGATGGGCCGGGTGGCCACGGACAGCGAGGACACCCACCACAGCCTCTCCTCTTATCGCTAAAGATAAGCTAAAGACCCCCAGCCCACTCATTGCAGCAAAAAAAAAAAAAAAGGGCTTATCTGCCCACCTGGTCCCAAGTCTCAGCTAAATCCCACCTGGTTTGGAAGGAGAGTTTTCTTTCCCCTCGAATTCAGCCCCGAGGTAACATGGAGCTGAGCCGGAGCATCCCTTCTAGGTGACACTGAGCCAAGGCTGAGCTGCCTTGTGGGACCCCCCTCGCTCTTCACAGACCTTTAAGGCAGCCCCTCACACCCTGAGCTGGCTGGAGGGAGCTGCTGTCCCTTTCCAAGGGTCCCCTCCTGCGTGTTATCTCCTCCCCTGTCCCGGTGCCCCCCACCCCCAGCTAACCCTGCCCTCCTCCTTCCCCAGCCTGGGCAGCTACGCGGCGCTCCATGGGGAATTCTACTGCAAGCCCCACTTCCAGCAGCTCTTCAAGAGTAAAGGCAACTACGACGAGGGCTTCGGGCGCAAGCAGCACAAGGAGCTGTGGGTGCACAAGGAGGTGGAGAGCGGGACCAAGTCGGCGTGAGTGGGGCCAGCCCCCCTCTTCCCTGGAGCCCAGCAGAGACGGCACAGAGCAGCGCTGAGCCAGGGGCTAACTGAGCTGATGTAAAGCAAAGGGGACCCAAGGGGCTGTGGGTAAGGGAAGGGAGGCAGCCCAGCCCTCTTTGGAGGATGCTTGGGGGGGCCCAGGGCGGGCAGAGGAGACCAGGGTAGACCCCCCCAGACCTGGAGCTCTCTCCCCACAGGCCCCTCTCCCCCACGAGATCAGACCAGCAGCACTTGCCCCCATGGGAACCCCAGCCCTGTTCACCTGTTTCAGGCCTCCCACCATGGAAAAGGAGATGATCCGGGGGCTTTTCCTAGCCTGTAAGTCACAGCAGAGCTCCCAGCGCCTGCCACACCAATCCTGCCTTGCTGGGGCTCTGAGTAAGGAGGGTCCTTGGTTTACATCAGCTCAGTTCAGCTGGGATTGTTCAGCCTTAAGGATGCTGCCCTGCGACTGTTTAACAGTGTCTTGTCTTTTTTATATTTGCCTTCGATTGGTACGTTCTGCGCTGGAGCCCGGCACGGCAGCTTCACGCGTGACACTGCGCCATGCGCTCTTTTATTTTTGTAATACAAGGTTTCCCAGCCTTCCCTGTCTTGTCCTGTGTTCCCAGGGGTCCGGGGAGCGGGGAGGAGGGGTCAGGTCTGCCTCGCACTGCCCAGTTACTGAGGAAAGAGCCTCGGCCCCTGCAGGATCAAGAAACTATTCTGGGATACCTGCCTGTAATGTTCTGACCAAGGCAGACAGGTCCTTTGGGGACCAAACCCGGGATTTCAGATGGCACGCCAGCATTGCTACCCTGTGAGCTCCACAGCCCAGCTGTAACCCCATGCCAGCTTCCACACAGAGCCCAGACCTCCCTTCCAGGGAATTCACCCTCCTGGGGGTTAGATCCGCCCCTTCGCCCCGCGTACATTTTGTGGTTTCCCCCTCCGTACCCACAAACACCGCGGATGCCCAGCCTCCGCAGGCAGCCGCCGGCTCGGTCCCCTCGGCAGCTGGCGGGATGGGTATGGGAGGGGGGCTGACGGCTGCAACGTGAGGTCTGGTTTGGATCCACCTCATCTGCTGAGCTGTGACCTTTGGATGGCAGCGTCCATACAAGTCCATGAGCCCAACGAGACCTGCCAGGCTGGAGAGCCTAACGCAGGGAAAACAGTGAAAGCAGGTGAGTCTGGTTTTAATTATTATTTACCTGCTTCCTCCACACACGATTTGCAAGACTGGCTTGAAAGAGTAAGCGTTCAGGAATCCCACATCTTTCAAATGCTACAGGAATTAGGCTTTGCAGAGCCCACAGAGCAGAGCAACAGCCTTTGATATCAACCGCAAGAGTCCCCATTCCACCCCTGACTGATAACATCAGCTCCCAGTGAGCACGTCCTGTCTGGGAGAATCCAGATGCAGCCATTAAAAGAAAAAAGGAGCTAAGGATTGAAGAAGACAGGTATGGGTACTCCATAGGAGTCCCAGGAGGAACAGATGGTACATATAGAGATGTGTTCTTAGCACTGGTCACTGCGGTGGTACTCCCCCAGTACAGGTCCTCTGGGGCTCTGGGTGCGCACCAACAGCCCGGCAGCATCATAGAATGGTTAGAGTTGGAAGGGACTTTAAAGCCCACCCAGGGCCACCCCCTGCCCTGGGCAGGGACACCTCCCACCAGCCCAGGTTGCTCCAAGCCTCGTCCAACCTGGCCTTGAACCCCTCCAGGGATGGGGCAGCCACAGCTTCTCTGGGCAACCTGGGCCAGGGGCTCACCACCCTCACAGCAAAGAATTTCTGCCTCAGATCTCATCTAAATCTCCCCTCTTCCAGTTTAAAACCCTTCCCCCTCGTCCCATGGCTCCCCTCCCTGCTCCAGAGTCCCTCCCCAGCTTTCCTGGAGCCCCTTTAGGGACTGGAAGGGGCTGGAAGGTCTCCCCGGAGCCTTCTCTTCTCCAGGCTGAACCCCCCCAGCTCTCTCAGCCTGTCCCCACAGCAGAGGGGCTCCAGCCCTCCCAGCATCTCCGGGGCCTCCTCTGGCCCCACTCCAGCAGCTCCGTGTCCTTCTGCTGTTGGTGCCCCAGAGCTGGAGGCAGCACTGCAGGGGGGTCTGCTGGATTTGCACATCACCCCAGCTCTCCTTCGCCAGCGAAGCTGGCCGCAGTCACACCTGATCTTGGGGAAGACATGTGTTGGATGACCCCAGAAGCCTGATGTCCCTCCCGTTGGACAAGTGACTTCTCCTTTTCAGTTAAGGTCTTGTTAAAAGGCAGGTCTGTGAGCTCTTCAGGGTGGGGACCGCCTGGGGATTTACACTGCCAGCACAGCAGGGACGACAGACAGAGACCCTGTCACGGCTCCAGGTGAGTCTGAGCCTCACCGAATGCTTTAACTGTCCCCATCTCGCAGGTATGTCCCCATCCTCACACCGACACGTGGGCGATGCACTGACACCACGCCAAGAGCCGCTTCCTGAGCAGCCCTGAGCATTCGCCGCCACCAAAGAGAAACCAAGCGGTGGCTGCTCTGCGGCGAGGGTCTTGTGATGCTGCGCAGGCTGAGGCCCCTTCCTTCCTAAGGCTGGCTGAGAAAATGAAAGCAGGCTCCTCAGTTTCGCTTCCTGTTTCTTGCCGGCCTAACTTCCCGATTCCCTCACCTCGGCAGAAAACATTTTTAACTATACCAGATGATTTTGGGGTAGGGTAGGGAGAAAAAAAAACAATCCAGCTTTTAAGTGTTGGGCTTTCAGTTAGAAAAGAGAACATCAAGCAAGAAGGACGATGATGTTCCATTTCTTTCCTTCCCTCCACAAAAACTGAAATTTGGGATTTTGTCTAAAGACAGTAGCACCCACCATCTCCTTGCATGTGCACAGAAAACTCTCGCAGATGGAGCAGAAATGGAGAGAGCACGTGCATGCACAAGAGGTGTGAGATCTCCGGCCTGCCGTATGATCGCTTTTCTGATTTTGAGAGCAGGAACCAACGACCAGGCTAGACATCACCGAAATAGGCTGCAGCAACCTGACCCAGGCACCACCGTTCCGGGGAGGGAAGGGAATCTGAGGAGGATCCGATTCACATTGGGGAGAGACGTTCAGCAGGGCTCTGCTTCCGCAAAGCAGCGAACGGCGACCTCCTGCTTCCCCCATTAACACGCCGGGCTCTGCACACAGGGAAACCCTAGTGGTAACACACGCATGGGGAGGTTTTTTCCCAACGCTTTCAGCTTATTTTATCTGCCCGATACATTTCAAAGGCGGCTCACCGCACAAGTGACAGCGCACGGTTTGCCGGGGTGTACCAGAAGCATCAGCATTGCAGAAAACCCAGCTTAAAGTGTCTCAGACCAAGAGGTTTCTGTAAAACAGATAAAAAAAAAAAAAAAAAAAGCCCAAAACATTAGCTCTTTGTCCCTAACGTTTAGCTAAAATCCAGCCGATTTTATGATGAGCACTAGTCTCACTCCACCGGGGCTGGAACCCTCCTTTCTGAACCACCCGTACCCTTAGCAGACCTTTTGGGCAACGCACACGCAAATCCTGTTTCTGGGGAGACACGATGCCTTCCTACTGCAACACCCTCCCTTCAAATCTCCACCTTTAAGCACAAGGGCCGTCTTTTCTCATTCCAGCTGCCAGCAGCCTCCCCTGCCCGGCAGCCCGAACCGGCAGTCAGTGTGCACGGCGCTAGCAGGATTCAGGATGTTCAGACCTCACAGCTGGGGTAAGATTTAACAACATAAATAGCCATGAAGAGAAACAGGACCACAGGTTTGCGGCACATATAGCTGCCCATCATTATTATGGCTTTTTTTTTTTTATTCGAAATTTCTGAGCGGCCAGACGCCAGCCATCGACGTGGGAAGCATCCTGCGCTCCCCCTGGTGAGGCTGAGCCGCACTGCAGAGCGGCACCGCGCAGCGGCAGCCCACGCCAGCCTGGGTCAGAGATGGTCCAGAGCCATGGGGAGACAGGAGCTGGGCTCCCAGAGAAGCCTGCAGCCCCCAGGGAGCCAAGCAAGAGCAAGGGAGAGAGATTCCGCCTGCGACCTACTCGAGGATGCTGCACAGAGCTTGCCCTCGGCGGAGATCAACTGCTTCAAGTTCCTTTCAAGTCGTGACCTGGTCCCTGGTGGAGATTCTTGCTGCTGCTCCAGCCCAGGGAAAGCCACGCAGCAGCTCCAGGGGAAAATATCTCCAGCAGAGGAGCCAGAGAAGCAGCAAGAGTCGCAGCCAGAGCAGAGCACGCTACAGCTCTCCTGGGCTCCAAGGCAATGCGGCGAGAGCTCGGGAGCAGCAGGTTTAACAGCAGCCCAAGGGCTGTTCCAGGGTGCAGCGACCGACGACTGCTCCAATGCTTAATCCGGGGCACAGAAAACAGCGAAACCCTTAAATCTGAAGCACAGAAAACATCACAACCCTTAATCGGAAGCACAGAAAACGTCACAACCCTTAATCAGAAGCACAGAAAACGTCACACCGCCACCTGCGCTTCCTCTCCTCCGAAGCACCGATCTGGTCCTGCCACCGAAGAAACAATACGACCGAGGAGCAACAAATAACCTTTATTTGCATGACTCACACCGCAACTTTCTTTCTCATTTCCACCAGAGTCTTCTGTCACCAACCTGCCTTTTAGCTCAAGAAAGGACATTTTCCAGAGACGAAAAACTCAAGCCAACAAATTCACATAATAAAAACTGGTTTGGGGTAAAAAAAAAAAAAAAATCATAATAAAAATCAGTCAGAATCCATACACATCCATACCCTCCAGATGTCCAGTTTTGGCCAAGACACAGAGCTCTAGGCAGAGATCAGCATCAGAAGAACCAGTGAGATGACAGCTAACCGCGTCAGCATTTGCTGGACATAATGCAATACACCCACACCCAAGCAATATTAAATCCAGAAGACATTGTTCCTAGTTCAGACTTTACTAGCCTAATAGAAAGAGCCGCAGTGGCGTAGCGTAGCCAACCTCTTTAGAGATTTTAAATTATATTTGCTTCAGAACTGGGTTTAGAGAGGAAATACCTTAAGTCATCTTCCCTGGAGCCACGCTACGCAGAGAACACAAATTAGCAGAAATGAAAAAGGCAGGAGAGCTTTTTAGCTGCATTTCTTTTGTGTGTCGGTCAAGGGGTTTGTGGCTGCTCATTTCTACCTTCGGCCCAAGCCTCCAGACACTTCCCTCTCCCAGCACCGGCTCAGCCACCACCTACGGACAGGCACGGCGAAGATTCAAGTCAGGACCACATATTCCACGTTTATGGAAAGCAGAATTACTACAGAGCTACTTACTTGTGTGAGGGGAGTCCAGGTGAAAACATGCCATCGCACAGGCCCAAGAGGTGACTCTCATGTTCATAAAGCAAACGCTAGCACTGAGCACACCGAGCGGAAAGCAGAAGCTTTGGGAAGGACCTCCTCAAGTAAAGGTAACGGAGAATTTCTAAGATCCTCCCTTCAGCAAAAGCGGGATTTTCAGGTCCTCACACACACAAGGAGGGTGTCAGGAAGCAGCGGGAAGTGGTTATTTCTGGTTCCACAAGGCATTTTTTTGTTCTGGGACAGCTTCAGTTGTCTGGTTCTCATCTGTTCTGGATGAGCACACGAGAGCCACGCATGTGCTTGTCTCATGTGCAGGGCTTTCTATTGCATCAGCTTCTTAACCCAGTTATTCTTACTTGTTCCTATTCAACATTAACAAATATTGCAGTATTTAATTGACATAGCAACCGGCTGCACCACGGCCTGGGAAAAGGCGATCAGAGGGAAGGCTGTGGTCAGGGACCGGGCAGTCGGGCATCTCAAGGGACCATGGTGGCATTCAAACCGCTGCTTAAGCGACGGCGACACCGAAGACCATGGAGCTGCACAAACAGACAGAGCAGCACCAGGAAAAAATGAGCATTTCAGCAAGTAGCGTAGACAAATTTTATAGGAGCACTATTTCTATCCTTTCCTAAGATAGTACGCTGGAAAAAAAAAAAAAAAAAGCCTGAAAATATTTGGAAATGCGGTTACGCATTCCCTTGCCCTACTCTGGGACAGCAAAGCTTATCCTGTCCCAAATCCTCAGTATGCTCAACGCAAGAACACCCAGTTTCCTCCACTTCTGCTGGGGGGCTTCAGTTCTGGAAAGGAGTTCATTATATCTCCCATTTGTCTGAAGTCCAGAGGCCTGCCTTCTCCAATTTTTTTCTTTCTAAAATGACTAGACAACACATTCAAAGGAGAAACAATTCAAAAACCTTTAACTTGGGGGCTTTGAGCAACCTAGTCTAGCAGGAGGTGTCCCTGCCCAGGGCAGGGGGGTGGAATGAGATGGATCTTTAAGATTCCTTCCAACCCGAACCATTCTATGACAACTGTTTCCAGGTATTTAGAATAAATACATTTTCAAGGAACTTGAGCTTCACAAGCTAGAGCTGGAGTTATCCCCTTAGCAAGCAGCTCTGGGGTATTCCCGAGTTCCCAGCTGGAAGCAAAACACAGCAGGAAACCAGACATTATCACACTAACCGCCTCCTCCTGGTCCTCTTACCAACTGCCTTCTCCCCACCTGATGACGATCTACCCAATTAAGCATGGATGAATCAAGAACATTCACAGACCAAGACCTGGAATAAAGAACTCACCACCACAGCAAAATCCAAATGCAAACCTCAGCTCCTGTTCTCCACCAGTGAGGTCTCCCACACGAAGAGCCAATAAACCAGTCTGGCTACTCTCCTGCAAGGTGAAATGAAGATGGTGCTGTTTTTACGCGCTAACGAGAGGGACGGAGCCATTCTGCCTCTTCTCTTTGAAGAGTGAAAATGGATGAACGTGACCTTCCTCAGAGGCAGCCTTGTAGAGGACACACACTTACCCGATCCGAGAAGCAATGCTTCACCAACAGGACGCTTCTCCATCTGTCCCCAAGAAAAAATTCCTGAAAGGAAAAATTTCCTCCTTCAGTTAAAGTCCTTGGTTAGAAGGAAAACAGTTAATCGTCTTATTGTCTTCTTTTGAGGCACCATTTCCACAGGAAGTAAGAGACACTGCACTGCAAACCACCACCAAAAAGGCTTTCATATAAATGATAATTTTATTGTAAATAAAACGATACATTGGCCTGGCTTTGCACTGCAAGCCCCCGGTCGGTATATATAGACTACTGGTTCAAGGTCTTCTGCACAATCCAGGTTAAAGCAATTTCTCCCTGCTCTGCACAGTTTAAGTCAGACAGGTATTGACAGACAAGAAAGTCCTTCTCTCCATTTCTCAGCTGCCCCTTAGGCACGTCTGCCTTTTCTAACTGGGAAATTCTGAGCTGCTCAGTGAGATTTGCTCCTAAACAAGGCTGGAATTTAAAGACCTGAAGCCCAAACTCCATTAAACCACAGAGGACACCTACATTTTTTATTTTTTTTTTCTTTTTTTCTGAAAATTAAAGACATACTCAATACTCCCAGCTCCAAGGGCAGGTACCAAGGCGACAGCCACAGGACTCTAAATCCTGAAATCTATAAAACCTTTCCATCCAGCAGCTATTAACCTAAGCACCAAATCACTGGGATCTCACTCAGCCCCCCTGTACGGCTCTAAGTATCTGGCCTTTGCCTACCAGCGAAAGCTCATACAGCAGGGGTGTCTATATTTACGGAGGTTTCACAAGTTCTCCTGGCTCTCTGGGCACTTGGAAATACCATGTGGCACCCGAGCAGGTACCAATTTCCCTCTCGGTCAATTTCTTTTGGTAATTAATGGCAATGGGAACCGTTTGGAGCTTCTTTGAGTCCTTTGGAATACTCCTCCAAAAATATGAAAAAAAAAAAAAAAAAAAAATCAAATTGCTGCAACCTACTGCCACCAGAACAGGCAAAGATCAGGTTTACCGGAGAAGAAGCAAATAACCTGGAATGCACAGAATCGTCACACCGAGCCCAAAATGCCAAGTTTGTTTCCTAACAAGCTCAGGGACAGTCAAATCCCCCATTCCCCCAAGGTTATCTCTGCTGGGAATCTCAGACGTTATCCTGGTCACAGTTCCAACTGGTCCAGGATAACGAGACTCCTGTAAGATAGTTTTCTTCACATAGAACATTCTCCATTTCTGCAGCACCTTCCATCGAGGATCCCACATAGTCACTACACATCCCTGTCTGGAAGGAACAGCAGAAAACACAAAGTGACATTTGGAATGGACACAACAGCTTACTGTTAGCCTGGCACTCTTCCTCCCCTCTCCCCCAGATGAGTTTATTCCCAGTTTTTTCAAATTCTGCCAGGCTAAAGAGGCCAGATGTAATTCAATTTAGAGAGATAATTACATTTATGTCCATGTGAAACTTTTCTGCTGCCAGGGCCGTGTTAAGAGACTGTAGTATAATTGTCGGCCCCAAGCTTATTCACTGTAGCAGTGGACTTAGGCATCCAGATCTTCCTTTGCCATAATCGGGAGGGCTGTGAGGAAACAAAGAACGCATTTTGGCTTGGCTCTACTCGTTATAAACCATCAGCAAATTCTCTGCAAAACCAGCTGCTTTTTTTTCCTTTTTAAATTCATAAAGGCGTCAAATTTATTCCCATCCTCCCCCCTTACCCCGTAACAGTCGATATATATAAAAATCACCAAATATGATCTTTTACGATATAAATAAAAAAAAAAAAAAAAAGTATGAGGCATCACCGTTTACATGATGTAAAAAGAGCTAAAAAAGAGCGATATAAACTACATTCATAAAAGTGCATCTCCAAACATACAAGTAATGCTTTGGCTTGTTCCTGTGCCGAACGGGTGGCATTGGGTCAGGTACTGGAATACGAGAAGTCCAAGCTGGCACCCCATGTTCTCTGTCGCTGTACAATCGCTATTTACTTTCATTACTACGGCCTGGAATACAAGTGTATACACAGAGGAGGCACATCTCAGCATAGGTGGTGGGAAGGACCAGAAGCTCTGGCGGGGAGAGGACTGAGCCCATCAGTCCACGATGCTCTTTGCTCTGCTCTGGAACAGCCTTCCATGACGCATATGAGGTAAAAGCCACAACAGATCCTGAGGATTTAGTTGCTTTGAAAACATTGGAAGTTACACCATTTCCTCATGCCCTATTCTCTCCCAAAACACGACGTGCGGGATAGCAAGGAAAAGAAGGTCGCAATTTGGTGAGGACAAGCCAAGGGTAGAGAGAAACCTACGCAGACAGGATCACCGCGCTCCCGATTGCTGCTGGACGTCCGCATGGCAAAGCGTGATGAGTAGAACATTCCAATCTTTGGTATATTTAGGTGCTAGCTACAAGGCCTGAAGAGCCCCACCGGAGTGCTGACCACCCTACTTCTGTCATCGAGACTACAGGAATGATTCCACATTCCTCCGCAGCATTCACAGCCATTTACGCCACGGCGAAGTGGTGTAAAAAGCTCCCTAAACCAGAGTAGTAGTGTCATGTCCTCACATCCCTTCGGTGCAAGCGACAGCGAAGTGCAGGCCAAAAGTTGGGCCACGTGTCTTGACAATTTGGAGTCAAGTTCCAGGTTTGGAAAAGATAATAGAAGTGCTCTCACTAGAATTAAATAAATTATGGAACAAGGGCTTTCAGAAAAGATCTACCCCTAAGTGCCCGCAACCTAAACAGTGCATCCTTGTAGTAGTGCAGGAGAGCCTGAAAGTGAAACCAACGCTATCTCGCTTTCACCGATTACACATCGCTCTGAGTCTGGCACAGGAAAAACACTTCAGATTGTTAAACCCTTTCAGGGCTTTTGGTTGTTTGGGTTTTGTTTTTTTTTTTTAAGGTTCTTTTTTCCCCTCTTTTCATTTTTTCATTAAACACGATATTTATCACGTGTTCAAGGAGCTTGGTTTCATTAAAACTTGTCTTTTCCTGCTACAAGCATTCACTTAAAACTGTTAATTTTACTGCATTATGAAAGCAATTTTCAAGTTTTCTTTGGGGGGGGGGGAAGAGCTGGAGGCATGTGGATCTTTAACGTGGTTTCCAATGCAAGAGCAGAACACCTTTAGCGTTGCTCTATAAAGCAGGATTTTAGCTAATAACACATTTGTTTTCCTTAGTTCCACTTCACACAGGTAACTTCTAATTACTCTACGAATCCCCAGTTAAAAACTGCTGCTCTTTTACGAGTGAAACAAGGACTCGGCGCCCCAGTCGACATACAGTATTCGAGGCCAGTAAGCCATCAGGAACCCAGTTCTCAGAGATGTGGTACCTTTTACACGCAAAATCACTCGGATACATTTTGCTGGTACCTGCATGGGGATCCCCAGTTCATTTTAGAAATACGCTAGCATAACAAATGTTCTCTCTGGTTCACCGTTTGACTTAACTCGTACAACAGCTTATTTAAATAGGGCCCTAACGATTTATGGAAACCTTAAATGAACTCTTGCACACCTGTAAAACAAAACACACACAATGAATGAAGGGTTGAGCTTGATTCTAGCTTACTGTGCACAAGTACAACTAGTGTCCAGCAAATTCTCCACGTGAAAAATCCCATTTTCCATTAAGCCAGGTCCTCAGAGAAACACATAAGCTTTTCCTGAAGTAAATTCCTGGGCACCAGATGAACTCTCTTTGGTTTAAGGGATGGTAAATAGTTACCAGCCCAAAAGATCGGTGCAACAGAAAGTTGTTCTGCAGAACTCCCTTCCAGAAGGGTTTTGTTTAGACCCAGCAGGCCCAGGGAGATGAAGCCGGAGCACGGATTTGTTGGCTATGAGGACACAAACTAACCGGCACTGTCTTAATGCCAGGACAGATCAAGCCTTGGAAATCAAGCTCTGGATTTTCTAATGTCAGTGGGAGAGGCCTTATCTCAGGCCCCGGAGTGATTGCATTCTGCTGAAACTTTTCTGATTATCCTGACATTTAGCTAGAAAGACCTCCCTCACCCCCCACCCAAAAATCCATGGTTTCATTATAAAATAACACTATTCACATACTTTTGAATCAATATTTTCTGAACACCTTCAGATGCTGAATACTTAAGAAGAAAAATATATAATTATATAGCGAGCGCATGCTCAATGACACATGGCTTTTTGCTGGATTCATGTACTACAGATGCCTCTAAAGCCCTAGCAGTCTGGAAAACAGCGACCCACACGCGGAAAGCTGGTCTGGATGGCTGTTGCACGTTTCTGTTCTGAAGAGTGTAGCTCTTCCAGTTCCCACTTTGGTTCAGATTTCTCCTGTGTTCACGCAGTGAGACGCTTCTTCAAGATTCCCATTCTGGAGCCTGCAGAAAACATGCAGCCAGCTGCAATTTCACATCAAGGTAACCAGGGCAAAAATGCAGCTCTGTTTGGACAGCTGTCAGTAGAATAAACATTAGTCCAGCAAACAAAGGTATCAGGCACAAGAGCAGACACTAGGTTCCTTGGCGTAGTTTCCCCAAAGGACTAGGACAGCTGAGTTGGCATTTTGAAGATGCAGCACCACAACGGGCAGTTGCAACTAGACCAGACGGGGCACCGAAAGCCCAGCAGGAGCTGCGAGCAAGGGAGGTAATTCAGTACTGGAGCTGTGCAAACTGATGTCTGAGCAGCTCTTCAGCAGAGGGTCTGTGCCTGGCTTCCACAAAGATCTGCTTTAGAAAGTCCCGGCAATGTTCTGATATGTGAGAGGGGAGCTGGGGGTTGGTTGGTTGGGTGGCGATTTTGAAAATGGCTGCCATGGCTTCGTACTCTGCCCAGGGGGGTTTCTCCGTCAGCATTTCCACGACAGTACAACCGAGGCTCCTGGAAAAGCACACGGGGGGGGAAAAATAACAAAGTGAGAATTGACTCACACAATAATGCACAGTGTTCAGAGAGAACTTCCAAGCAGCCAACGTGAAGGTACAGCTCTGCTCTGAAAACAGCTATAAAATGCCTTTGTGCTCAGCAAAGCCCGTGTGTGCGCAGAGCCTGAGCCAGACCTGCCAACGTCGCTGCTTTTCCTACTGTCAGGCTTGCAGGAAAGCGCTGAGACAGGGAGGCTGCTTTCCACCGCGGTTCTCTCTGCACTGAGAGCCGTGAAGCGCCATCTGCCCAGCTCGCCCTTCCTCAAATTCTGCTCTCAGTAACCATCTGTGTTAACGACAGGGGACAAGGGCACACGAGAGGTCCCCGAAGGCGCCGTTTGACCTCAGTGGTGTTTTGGGTGCTGCTCTTATATTTCAAAGGCTGACTTGCAAGGTAGAAAATGTACTTTTTAACCACGGTCCAGTGAACCGCAGCTGGCCGACCCCACAAAGCCATTTCGGGAAAATCCCTTTTCAGTGCACAGCCCCAGAAAAAAAAAAAACCAAACCTAAGATCTCCACTCCACAAGAAACCACGTATCATAGACAATCAAAAAGTAATTAAAGCCTTACCAGCTCCAAACTGAGAAGGCAGCAAGTTGAAATGCCAGTAGGCAGACGCGTCATTAATGTTAAGGCAAAACTCCCAGTAAAATTAATGGGTCTCCGCAGGCTAATTCAAGGCAAGACCGTGATTACGGGGACGGACATGGCTGAGCCACCTTTCCGAAGCAAGTGTGACAGCAATGCTTTCCCAGGGAAGATGGGTTTCTGTAGTACTGCGGTGATTTGGGTTTTGTTCAAAAAAGGATTAATTGCTTCCTCCAGGCCACAGATTAAGCAAAAGCAGTTAGCGAACTTCTAATATCCAGCCCTGTGTTTTGATCACATAATTCCATTAAAAAGGCAAAACTGCCTCTTCTACCTTTAAACGAAACCCTCTTTTGAAGTGAAAAGCAAAGAAACGACATTTTCAGAGGCAGACTTGCATCAATTGCCAAGACAAGGAAGGAAAGGAATCAAATCCAGCGAATATGCAAGAAATGACTTCTTGACAAGGTTTAAAATCCAACGTGAAAATTTTACGCTGGTTTCCAGCCATTTAAGACTTACTAGAAGAGAGTACAGAAAATGCAAACCATGTGTGCCGAAGTGCTGGGGGTTTGCTCAAGAGCAAGCAGGGATATATTATTGTTTAGACTGATTTATACCGTTTAAGCAGATCCGGTTTCTTTAAGATATTCAGCAAACAGCAGGAATGTTTTTCATGTCAAGTCACTCCAGCAATAACAAATAGCTCACATTTTCTGCTATTTAGGAAAAAGAAAATTGGAGAGGGGCCTGCAGCGGTGGCGGAAAGCCAGGTGGCGAGATTTGTTACGTCTTTGAGCCTCTCGGCCATACGCATCCACCCTGGGACTAACGCTGCACTGGAAAATTCTGACCCCCCTAAATAATGATCAGGGTTGTAGGAACTGGAGCCCAGCCAACGGCAGCGTCTCTTTGATGGGAATGGACCGATGTCAGCACCAAGAGGAAATCCACAACTGCAGCAACCCAGGGGGAAGGGCACGTGCTCCATTCTCTCCCCAAGCATCCCAACTGGGAGCGTCTGCGGAACTTAACCCTTTGCATACGAGACAAGTTTCAGCTACGTTTCCACTCCCTGCTTGTACAGGAAATAGCGGAGGTCTTGCTTTAATGTGGAGAGACAAACATACCTTTTGTTGCTGTCATTCAGTTTGGTTTTATAATCTCACCTTTTTAAGGCCTCCAAAACTAACATTTTGCTTTTTCCTTTCGATAGAGGCTGTTTCTCGGCTATGCCAACAGCAGCACGGCTACAGTTTCCATTCATGCATTCTGCACATCACCTCTGATCTGACCTGTATCTTCTGTGTTATTCCAGGTTTGCGCATCTTTCCTTTAGAGCTTTGTCAACATACTCAAATTCTATTCCTTTCATTTCCACAGCGTTATCAGCATACCCCTCATTTTATAACAAAATGAATGGACGCTCTCTAAACAACCTTCACTCTCTTTTATGAGGGGTATAAGAAGGATGGAAACCTCACACCAGAAAAAGTCAGAAAACAGAAAATCAGTTATCAGTTCAAGGGACGAATGAGTGGAACTTGCCCCTGAAAAACTAAACGAGCAGTTGTGTGTTGACATGGCCTGTGGCAGGCCACGTCTTGAGTTCAAATCAACTGCTTTGTGTCGCCTTAAACTTTTGATCCAGACAAAATCTGAATTTGGATGTACGAATGACAGAAGGTATATGTCTTATCTTGCTCCAGAAAAGCTGTAAATTGATCTACGGACAGAAAGTTAAAGCCTCACCATACGTCTGCTTTTCTTCCATAGCCTTCTCCGCTGATCACCTCCGGGCTCATCCAATATGGCGTGCCAGTGACAGAGCGGATGCCTGTTCCAGACATACAGATTGTCTGCAGCCGTTTGCTGGCCCCAAAGTCCCCAAGCTTCACATTCCCAGCAGAGTCACGGAGAATATTGGCTCCTGGACAAAAACCAAAGAATTGAGACAGCTGTTTTCATGCAATCCAGCTGTTGGATCTGCAGCCTACAGAGCTGATATCCAACCCAGAAATACCCATGCTCACAGTATGGCTTTTTCCCCATTAAGCCTCAGGTGACCTGCTAAACATCATTGCTTTATTTCAGGCTGTAGACAAGCCAATTGCTAATGGCTGCAAATGGGAAAAACTTCAGGGGAAAAACACAAGGAAGTGAAGGGGGAAGGGAAATGAGAGCTGAGTCAGCAGCGTCATTGTTACACTGCCCGTAAACAGCCCATGCAGGGCCCCCAGGCCAATGGTTCCGATAGCACATAGCTGTGTAGAAAAGGATTTTTTATTGGGATGCTGCTTTGGTGAGCATAACCATCGCTTTCTGGTCAGCTGGGTAACAGATGTAGCTAATTAAACCACTTTGAACTCCTACAATAAACAAGTCAATCTCCACTTTACTTGGTCAGAGGTCCCGAACATGAAGCACCAGGGAAAAAAGCAAACTTAAGAGCTTAGCTAAGCTTAACTAAGGCTTAGACATCAAAAACAATTCTTCCACCAAATCCGCAATAAGATCAAGAACCCTGTGTTGCCATTATCTGGTATGTGCCTATGTGAACTCCTTCTGCCCTCAAATAAAATGCACTTGTGCTGGGAGACAGCTTTATCACTTCACTTCCCCACTGGAAGAGCTGAATCCAGAATAACAAGTCTGTCCATCCAGCACCCTAGAGGCAAGTTAAGTTTGGCTTAGATGGGTGCAAACTAGTGAATAACCCACCAGGTAGGAAATCACTTGGTAAAGAGCACCACGTGAGCAGTATACAAGGTGTTATTCACGAATCAGCAGCTCATTTCCCTTTGCCAGCCTAGAGGGGATGCAATGAAGATTTATGGGCAGGAACAAGAGGATATTTTTCCTGCAGCAACCAACCCTCCTGGTCCCTCTAGAGCATAGAAAAATTTGTGTGGTGTCTGCCACATCTGTTGACATTAACTCTTAAGGAGACTGGCTGGCACCATAGGGTTATATTGGGAAGAGGAAGATTAAGGACTCATCCCAGAGGCTCTACATGGAAGATTAGAGGTTTCTTACACAGAGGAGGCCGGACGGTCTGGTCACAAGCGCCTGAGGTAAGCAGGACTGTCAAAAGCAGGCATGGAGCTCCTATGGCAACAGGGATGCCTACCAGCTGAGAAATACTATTTTGGCCAAGCGGAGAGGAAATCAGAAGGGAATCCACAGGGAAAGGAGTGTGCCTTATGGGGGCAGCGACAGTCAGGCGGCAACTCAGCCTCATTTTGCTGGGGTGTGAGAGGAAGACGAGGAGTTACAGAGGAGCGTTCCTAAGAATTAGAGGCTTTCAGTCATCCTTACTATAACCAACTGCCATGCTCTCAGGTCCTGTAGAGAAAACGGCCCCACTTCCCTTACCCAGTGCAGAAGACAACCTTCCCTAAGGCCTGCACAAGGATATACGACCAAAAGGGGATAACTGAGCAAAGCAACGCTCCGAAGCCCCTGCAAGGATACTGAAATTCTTGACACTTGGTTTCTTTTTACAGAGTTCCTTTAGCAGGTTGTATACACATAAATCACCGTCTGATCTCACCCTTTATGTCCCTGTGCACAATCATGTTGCTGTGAAGGTACGAGACTCCCTCGAGAATCTGGCGAGTGTATTTCCGGGTGACATTTTCCGTGAGAGCACCATACGCCTTCAGCTGGTCTTTCACTGACCCCTGCGCCGAAAGCAAACGGAAGGGATTGGCAAAGAAACGACAAACCACAAATCCTGCAGTCTCCATTCAATTCCCATGAGCTGTGACTGTGTTAGACACTGTTATTCACAGTAGTGAATTCTAGACTCTGCTAAAGCCTTTTTGTGAGGCGCTCAGAGCATCTCGCCCTATGAAGCCCCTTTTAGGAAAAGCAAGGACACGCTTTATGGCAAAATTAGCTTAAGGAGGTTCTGTCTGCTTCCTCCATCCTTGAGCTGTGCTGGTACAACTGCTTGTGAAGACAAGCAATAAAATAGCTCAGCAGACTGACCCGGGTCAGCAGTCTTGCGGGGTCAGTTTTAGCCTAATTTGCTGTACTATATGACTCTGCTAATTCAGTTAGCCCGATTTACAAGTTGGTCCAAGACTGAAGAAAAGAACTGCTGTTAGTGACTAAGAGAATGTGTTTCAAGTACAAGACACTATGAAAAAAACCCAAAGAGGTGGTTTGAGCATAAATAAGAAGAAAGTGGTGGCATTGTAAAGTCAGTATGAAAAAGCAGCATATGGTGGACTACACAGTCAGGGTAATCACAGCAACTAATAATCCAACTAACAAACCCACCCATCTCACTTTATGATCTGCAACTGTGCCTCTCATGTCAGCTCTTACCCCTGGCATGTACTCCATGAAGATGGTCAAGGTCTTCTCTGCTCGATCCCGTAAGCAGCCGTAATACTGAACGATACGTTCATGCTGGAGATTCTTCAGCAGCTGAATTTCACACTCCAGGGCACTCACTTCCTGTGGATGTTGAAGGAGAAAATAAGGTTCTCTCCCCAGGAAATATTCCATCCTAATAAATCTGTCCACGTCACTGGAAAGGTGAGGCCACTACTACACCAAAAAAGTCTAATCCATGGCATTGGCCCTTCCACCTCTTGGGAAAGGCCAACGTTACCAATGCTTCCCATTAATCCTTACTGTATAATAAGCAGGTAAGTATTGGTGCAGAAGCTTTGATAGTTAGAATGCAGGCGGTATCATACATGGATTTAGGACCAGAAAAAGCTTTGTTTCTTGTCTTGATTCTGTCAGCTGAATGGCTTCAGCCAAGCAGGTTAAAGCATTCTTCATGCACAACACAGATATAATCTTCTCATAACTAAGCTGAGGGCAGTAACCATTAATTTCAAGGATGAAAAAGCTCTGAATACAGTTACAGAATTGCTAAGAATCTTCCTGTAGGAACCCCAACCCATTAGGGAGCAAGAGCACACGTCCTAAGAGTTCCTAAACATCTTTTGTCACCCAGTCTGTTCTGATTCACGCTGATGATTTTGCTTGAATCAACCTTAGAAATGGCTTCCTCTCTTACTTACTTCAAAGAACCTGCAGCTATGCACGTGAAACCGATTCTCTGCTTTATTCCTGCCACAGACAACAGGGTATCACGGCGCCAAGGCAAAAAAGCTATCCAACAATTCCAGGCTGAATCAGAGATTTTTTTTGCCCGGGAACTGTATCAGGTTCTTGCTGAATCCAGGGAATTAACAGGTGGAACATCAAAGGTACCGGAGCACAAGGATTTATGGAAAAAGGAACGATGTTTTCCCCCAAATTAGTCCCACTTAACTCTCCACTCCTGCTGCTGGAAGGTGCCAGGTTCCCTTCTCTCGCTCTGGGAGAGGATGCCGCTCTTCAAGAGCAAGGACCCGGCTGCCGCACAGATGCACAGAACCACAGGGAGTTCCTGAATCGGGCCAACTGATAGTTTAAGGCTTGGAGTTTCAGTGCCATCAAAATACATTCCAGCCTGTTCTTCCTTTGCTCAGAGTTACTGTCTGATTTATAACAGAGACATGGTAAAACTTAGAACTTACCGAGTTAGGACTTACCTCGGCACCAACACCCCACATGAAATCAGAATAATTAAATCTTTAGGGATCAGTTATTCCAGCTCAAAGTGAATTTGTTCAGTATTGGGGACTGGTACATTGTTAAAACACTAGCAAAGAACCTAACAGAGCTCTGGCTGCATCCATTGCGCAGGAAGTCGTGTGCTGACCTATAATTTCAAGGTGCCCCTTTCCATCTCCACTATTTCTAATGTGTTCTCGACTAATTTACGCACCACAGTTCAGTTTATTTTGAGGACAGGGACAATTCAGAAGCAGAAACTGGTAATTACTACACTTGATACAGGACCTACCATGTAAGCCCAGAAAGTGGATTTTGCAAGTGCATGCAGCTTTTTTGTTTAAAAAAGAAAAAAAAGTTCTAGTCTTTCTGGGTTTAGTTTCATTCACATCCATGTCTAACCAGGAACACAGGGCAGTCTAGTATTCCTCAAGTAACCTGGCAACAAACCAAAAAAGCTGAGAAGGGAGAGCCAAAAACGAAGCCAGAAAATGGATTTTAGTTTCAGGCTGGAGTTAATAATACGGAAAAGTAATTTTTAAATGACTCTTATTCCTCTTCACATGACTTGAAACCCTAGTACAAACTAAATAAGATACTAGCTTTCGAGGACAGACAGATACAGGCAATTTACAGCATCTCAAAGTCTGCATAATGAATTTTAGAAGCTACGATGAGAATTACCTTGCTTGTTTCAGGACTCTCTGGGTCAAACTGGACCTGCTTAGCTGCAAGCTCTCTGCCCGTGTCCACATCATAGCACAAATACACACGGCCAAAGGCACCCTGGCCCAGCAGTTTTCCTCGTCGCCAGTTTATTGGAGCACTCGGAGCTAAAAAAGACCAGTAACAATTTCTCTTTTGGTTATACTATTTAAAGGTAATGGTGACCTTTTCAAAGATCAATCCCCCTGAGACTGGGATTGAAACAGATATTTTGCAGTTGAAGAAACAGACGTGAGGCACTCTCCCGGTATAAGGGAGTCAGCGGCAGAAATCTGAACAGAATCCAACCATTCAGACTCTCAGGACCTGCTGACTCATGTCCCATTAAAACAAAACCGCGAGACATTTTGCAAAGATATACTATAGACAAGTTATTCAATGAGGCTGATGAAATTTCATTCCACCAGCAGAGTGGATTCTACAACATCCCTATCTTAAGAGATGAGGCAGCAATTAAACAGCGTCTTCCAAGCCTTGATCTGTAGTTACTACATGCAGCGGATGAAGAGGAGCTGGATCAGCCTTGCTAAATCAATCCCACTCAGCTGGGAATGACTGTTAAGCTTCTGGGGCAACTTGAAGGACATTATTTCTGAGTTCTTTGCCAAACATTGGTTACTTCAGGGTTCCTTCTCCCGCTAGGAGGATTTCACTGCAAGGCTATCTCTACACCAGAAAAATTAGAAGTCGTAATTCCCTACTAGAAACTGATAAGGTAAGGGCTATAACATAAGCAGAGCACAGATATCTTCTTTGCCTGCTGAACAATCAGACTCTAATAAAAATAGACACGCGAACCAGCTAACGCAGCCACCTCCAATACCCCAGCAGGAGGTTACGTCAGCAGGGAATTACGAGTTCTCATTGTTCTACTGCACTGGCGAGGGCACTGCACAAGCAGCAGTCCCCCGACCCAGAGATTAACACCTGAACCCAGTTTTCCAGATGGCACAACATACTGCTCTAAGACCAGTTCTTTAGTTCTAACTTTAAAAACAACGCCACCAGACACACGCAGTGCAATGCATCCGATTACGTTGTTTCTAATAAGAAACTCTAAAAACAAAGACAGGAACCAGCCATCTGGACAGTGTGAAAATACAGAAGATCTGAGAGATTAGCTTTGCCATGTCTAATTTAATCAGATTTACTGCCAGTTGGCGTTTTAGTGTGTTGCTTACTTTGCTGCATTAATGTCTTCATTTTAATCCTTAAATTACTGCACGGGATATCTGAAGTTCATCAGTAATGATTTATGTTCCATTTCTTTTCTCCGTAATATAAAGTTCCTCAGAAAACAACCCAGGAATGCTATTAATACAGAAGTAAATCTTTCTACTAAGGAGCAAGTGAAATAAATACAGCCCTTAATGAGTAAAATAACTGTAATCCACAAGCCTGACTACAAATGTTAATGTATCAAGAAAATAAACAAGCTTGTCTGACCCTTAAGAACCCTGTAGATCACCTAGATCCAATCAACTTTGAGTTTTTTTTTTCCTTCTTTGCCGAATTTCCAATGCTTTCTACAGGAAAGGCCAGCTCCCAGTGCAAGACTACATATTCTCAGAAGAAAAAGAGGACCTGTCTTACAGGTGAGAGAGACTGGTCTCAAAACACAGCCATGTAAGTATGTGGTTTTGAATGGCTTGTTAAAAATCAAGCTATGGTGATATATTGGGTCTGGAGTTCATCTCTAAAAGCCTTTCTTGCCCGTAAGCCCAGGAGGTGTTTCCCCAGTTATCATCACCAGGGTGACTGCTTACATTTGGTGGGAATGTTCCTCTCCTGCACACCAAGGGCGTTTTCGCTGTCGGCACTCCGCAGGCGCCCCCGGGGGTCCAGGTACTGCAACGCCAGGCCCAGGTTTTCTCCGTTGGTGCTTAAGGAACGACTTGAAGGGACCAAGGTGAAAAGATTCCCTTGGTGACGTCGTATCCGGGGAAATGTCCTCCGGCCTGGGGAGAAAAAGTACATTTTTTTAAATAGCGAAACAGCGTATGCTTACGAGTGGAAGGTAATGGCTGGAGGTTATGCAAGGAAGAGAGGGGAGAGAAAAAAAACGTGTTCTGGTCTGTTCCCATGGAGTAGAATCTACTGCCAAACACGCAAGATGCAAAAATATAACAGTTCAGGGCTGATGCTGCTTGAGTACAGTACAGCTTTGGATCATTCCCAAAGTAGAAGGGAGAGAACACTTTGTAATGCCCTCAATGCAGTAGTGCGAGATCTAAGCTTGCCTTCCAAAGCAAAAATCCGGTTTACAGGCTACCACACAAGCTCCGAGGCTTGGTAACAACTACACAGACAGAATGGCTTTCTAGGTAACATGCCTGAACTTGCAAATAAAAATGATAAACAGAGATTATGACAACCCGCACCTCTTATGAAACTCTGAGAAATTAATTTGCATAAAGCCATCTGATGAGCAGAGATGTGATTCTTTAAGTCTCTCGTTTATTTAAAAGACCCAGAAGCAAGTTTGCATTGCGAATTAGCAAAGTATAACGAATCCCTGAGGTAGGAACCCACTATGTGTGGCCAAGGCTACTAACTATGTCCACTGCTCAACACCAGCAGTCACCGATCAGCCTGGATTTCCCCAGAAAGGGCAAAGTAAACAAAGAATTGCAAACAGCCATCACAGGTTGCTACAAAATGTGGCACCATGCATGGTAGCATTAACTCCAGCAGGAACTGCGAAGACCAGAGCACTTCCAGACTCTTCAACTAGGAGTGACACTCGCTCCTGGAGGTTGACGTTGCCTCAGCTTCTTTTTCAAGCCTGGAATTGAAGGTCCGAAACCAACTCACCATCGTTGTAGTCTTTGTGCTGCATGGAGACATTATAGCGCCGAGGGTAGGTCCCACCTTTCCCTGCTTTGTCATAGATCTGATTCTCACGCTCTGGAACGAGATGCAAAGACAGAAGTGAGGCTCCTTCAAAAAGTATAGGTACTAATGACAGAATTTTCCTCCAACAGCAGTTTTTTTAGGAAGAGGTAATAAATAACTTCATAGCTTTTCAATCAACATATCCCCAGTTCTTCTATTTATACAATCCCAGCAAGCATGGAGAGTTGCCAGCAAACAGTAGAAAACGTCTGGATCAAATAATCTTTATATTGGACACTGACATACCTGAGAACTCCTGTCTATTATCAGGAAAGCTTTGTGCCCTTGACATCCGTGACTTCCGAAAAGAAGGACTATTAAAGAAAGAAGGCAAGAATAAGTTTTGCTATCTACTGGAGTGAAACCTACAAGGACTTTAAGTAACGGTGATTCTCAAAATGCGTGTCCCTGCAATAATTTCACACCGCATCTGCAAAGCTTAACTCAGGCTAAGCCCCAGCTGGCCAGACTACTTCCCAGTGTGGGCAGTCATCCTTTCTGTTCGGTTTGTGCCATTTATTCAGCAGCTCCCCAGTCTGTGGTCTAAGACCCAGTGCTTCCTTCAGACACGTGAAGTGGAAGGGTAAAACCAAGGCTAGGGAACAGAACAGGGTACTGATTGCAGCACATTGCTCCCAGGGCAGCGGAGAACGGGGACTACTGCCGCCAGTGATTTACCAGGAGGGGTAAGAGTTCCTCTCACGAAAACTTGTGTGCACTTTCCTCTCTACCAGCAGCAGATGAGCCTAAACACAAACACTGCTTACGACTCTCACGTTTCTCCCCAAAAAGCAGGACTCCTCAAGCAAGCCTAAGTATGGCCCCTTGTTTGGCAGAAGGCCTTTAACATCTCTTAAGAGATTGCACAAACTCAATCTGTGCCAAAGCCGTGTTATTCACACTTTTTTTTGTTAACCAGTGTAAATGGAGTAAGCCTGATACAGCTTTAAGACTCTTCCAAACGAGATTCCTTTCCTACCACACAAAGAACAACAGCTGCCCCAGAAGATGCCTCTCCTACAAGGAATAACCAGGAAGGCTCTTTCTCTTTTTCCCCCTCCTCACCTTAGGTCAGGCGAAGGCGGGGAGAAGGACAGGTAACAAATTAGCAATGCCCCCCGCCCCCAATAAACGAATGCACGCATACACACAGGTTAACTCTAAGCGCTTCCTTGTGACTCCATAAACTGGAGCGAGGGAACGGCTACGAAACCAAACCTCAAGTGCTTGACATAAAAGGCATACACTACCTACAGGAATCAGCTTGGAGGAATCTTAAAAACCCGCTAAAGTCCAATATTACAGGTGCTGGGAAGCCACAATCGCTATTCAAATTAATAGGACCTACCGCTGCCCACCAATCTCTCATGCAACACCAACAGCAAAGAAAGGGAAGAAAAAAAGATCTCGAGCATCAGACTATGACAAACTCTTAATCAAAGGAAGAGCCCCCTTATTTACCTTTGGAATTAATATCTTGCAGGACGTAGGAATCTAGTGTAATGATATATTTCTGTAATCTTAGAATAGTTGGGGTTTTTTTAATGAACAAGTAGAGCCTTGTCTAAAAGAGATTTAAATACCCTGCAGCCAGATGTTCTTGGAGCCTGGGCTCCATACAGACGGCACGCTTTAGAACTTTGTATTTATAACATAAAGCTACTGAAGCACAAGTTTGTTGGTGTATGGTTTTTCCAGAAAATAAAACAGCCTTAAGACATTGTTAATTCTCTCTAAGAAATGTATTGGGATATAGGTAGGAAATAAGTTCCTATTTCTCGCCAAGAAAATTTATGAGATGGAAAACAGACTTTTGTGTAAGAACAACTGGCATTTCAATTTGAGGCCTTCAGTTCCTGCCAGCTTGTACATTTGTACCTGTCTGCTGACCTGTCCAAGGACTGACAGCTTCCTGACACCGAGTTTTCGGCACTGCTTAAAGGGTCCAGCATCTGCAACACAGAAGAAATCACACGCTAACATCAGTTCCGTCTAGCACCTGGAAGAGCAAGAGGATCAGAGCCTACTGCTGCTTGCCTGGAGGGTGTCCAGATGAAAAGGGGAGTCTAAAACTATTTGGAATGTACATTTTTCCCTTATCTCCCACAAAAATTATTAAGGACATAGCGAATTTGAGACATTGCTTTAGGTGTCGATGGACTCTGCTGGGAAAAATGAAAGTGTAAGTCAGTCTTGTGCTGCATTTTGATCCCAACTGACTTCAGGAACAGAGTCTCTGCTGGTGCTCCTGCACCGCTGCCTCCACCTGCAAGTCGCCCTTTGCCCTTGCTTCCTACTAGTTTGAATGGAGATCGCAGTTTCAAATGCAAGAGGGTCACACAAACCCGGTAATAGGAAACCTGAGCATACGTGTGTAATGCACACGAAAACTGCACATTCAGAGGTGGAGAGACAATGCCCAAGACACATGGCAACTGCTTCTGGCCGTCCACCAAAGGCTTTGAACTTACACAACTACAAACAAGTCTGAAGCAGAGTTTAAATGAACAAAGCAGTACTAGTAGGTGCTAACGCAACTACAGCCAGTGAACATTCCGGAGTGAAAAAGAGGGCCCGGAGAGCAGCAGAGAGCTCCTTAACAGCTGGACTTACTATTTTTCACCCTAATGCTCATACTTACACACTGTTCATTGGTTTCTGGGATGAATTCGCCTTCACTGTTTATGCTGGTGTAGGACCCCTGCCGAGCAATGCGCTGTTGCCTCTCTGGAACGTACCCAGGAGGTGGTGAACTTCGGCCTGTGTTCTGGGAACCTGGGCCAGAAAGAAGGACATTTTTGATATTTACGCTTACTGAAATGAGACTGCACGTGCATGTACACAAAATCCAAATATTCACCTCTAACGCTAGACCTCTTTGATCACAACAACTCCGGAGTGAACCTTACAGTCCGGACGGATATGGAACCAGGAGGTGCCACGTCAAAAAGCAAATCGTTCAATGAACACCTGTACTGTCATTTTAGCCACTACAAGATTACTGTTGAAGCTTTTAACAGAGCAGCCACCTATTTCTAACCTCTTCTGCTCAACCTTCTGAGCAGGATTTCAGTATCTCAGGGAAGGCAGAGCACCCCAGGAACCCCCAGCTTTTGGGCATGAACTTCACTTCACTGCTGATCTCCACTAAACAAAACGCTTGTCACAGAATCCCAGAATCCCAGACTGGCTGGGGTTGGAAGGGACCTCTGGAGGTCATCCCATCCAACCCCCGGCCAGAGCAGGGTCACCCAGAGCAGGTGGCACAGGAACGTGTCCAGGTGGGGTTGGAATGTCTCCAGAGACGGAGACTCCCCCACCTCTCTGGGCAGCCTGTGCCAGGGCTCTGCCACCCTCACAGCAAAGAGGTTCCTCCTCGTGTTGAGATGGAACTTCCCAGGGGCAAGTTTGTGCCCGTTACCCCTTGTCTTGTCCCCGGGCACCACTGAGAAGAGCCTGGCCCCATCATCCTCACACCCACCCTTGAGTATTTATAAGCATTGATAAGATCCCCCCTCGGTCGCCTTTTTTCCAGGCTGAAGAGACCCAAATCCCTCAGCCTTTCTCCATCAGAGAGGTGTTCCAGTCCCCTCAGCATCTCGGTGGCCCTGTGCTGTCCCCTCTCCAGCAGTTCTCTGTCCTTCTTGAACCAGGGAGCCCAGCATCTGGCCCCAGTGCTCCAGCGGTGGCCTGAGGATGAACCTCCCTCCACCTGCTGGCCACGTTCTTCTTGATGCACCGAGGACACCATCGGCCTTCTTGGCCACAAGGTCCCATCGCTGGCTCACGGGCATCCTGTTGTCCATCAGGAGACTCCCAGGTCTCTTTCCACAGAGCTGCTCTCCAGCAGGTCAGCCCTTGTTGAATTTCATACGGTTCTAGCCTGTCAGGTCTCTCTGTATGGCAGCACAGCCTTCCGGTGTGTCAGCCACCTCCCCAGCTTGTCAGGGCAAGCCGTCTTCTGTCTTGATTATAAGTTTGCCTCAACTGGTATCATTTACCTTGAGTGGCAGTACTATCCCTGCTCGTCATCATCAGCTGAACTAATTACACTGACGCTGAGCAATTCCAATATCACATGGGAGCGCTGTTACCTTTGTAACCTCAAAATTTCTGGTTTACTGAGTGAAAAAATGAAACTGTTGACGGTTGGACTAAATGGTCTGAAAGGTTCCTTCCAACCCAGACAATTCTATGATTCTATGACTAGTTTGGGCAAAACTACATGGGGGTCAATTCTGCAATTTCTGTTAATTGGATGAGATAGCTAGATGGACAGAGAGTACATTTAGGGGCGAAAAGATGAGAAAAGCATTTTAGTCACCTGTTAATAGTACTACCTAAAGAGTTTCTGTTCTGCTACCTACTGAGAGAAACTTCACCCCTAGGGTTTATTTTTTCCTTGCAGATCTCAAAGCAGCTGATACTTTGAGAAACAGGAAGATACAAAATCCCTTTTTGCAGGGACTTATCCACCTGCAGCTCCCACCGAGTCAAACCGCGAGCGCCAAGAAACGCTGTGGTCCAGCCAATCTGCTCAGGGTCACCCATGAAGTCAGAGACAGCGTTTTAAGATCAGCTCTCAAGCTGTGCTCTTTACCATGCTGTCTTTAATTAACTGTGTGTACTCAGGTGCTATGAAAGATGGGTAGAGATCAGCAAATACTCTCCCAAGGAAAATATTTTCTACAGAAGTTATTGTAATAAAGAGTGAAGGTAAACATCAGCAGAAGCTAACTGAAAAGCAGTGCAAACACCTTTCAGAGAAGGAAAAAAAACCCCAACCCAACACTGGCATGGCTTAGAGTGCATGGGGGGGGGGTGAATAATATGCAAAAAAATAATAATAAAGCTACTGCTTAGAGCTACCACCTGATTTTCCAAGCAGTTCTGTGGGGCTCACGTGACATTAGAAGCCAACTGGCGTGGAGATAAACAAGAGAGCGTGCTTTGGGGCGGCACGGAGTCACGGGAGCACACTTTCACTCTTTCCGATGCAATGCCACGGCTGGCCAAAGGGAGCCCAAGTCCCGCTGGCATCGGCCCAGCTGCTATTGTGGAAAGGCCACCACCACTGGGCAGGAAAAGGAAGTCGGTACTAAATCAATGTATATCAAAGGAAGTGAGTGGAAAAAACACATGTGCTGCCAGAATGCTTAGCAATGTTTTGTTTTTTTTTTTTAAATAAAAGTTATCTTTACTTCCAAACCTCTGAATTGGTGACAGCAGGCTTGAGGCCCAACCACTTAAGATGACAGGAACTACACAGATATATCTCCCGCGTGCAAACAAGTTTTGTTGAACGCCGCTTTCGACTTTCATTGCATGATGTGGTATGAATAAGAAAATCTCTGTGCCTGAAATGCTAGCAAACAGGGCTACATTCCTTTTCCAAATCAAAGGTAGGAGAAGAGAAGGAAGAAAGAACTGATTCAAGACTGAGCTATGGCCAAATTATTATCAGACCTCTGACAGAACCAGAGCTCTTCTGGACCTCTTAATCATTTCAGTCTGGTACTCCAACATGTTCAGAAAATAAAACGAATGCTTTCTTGATTGATGAACGACAGGCTGATCAGAAAGCATCCATAAGCTGGGATAAGAGGAAAGAGTCTGTACAACCGAGATACAGAAGGGGCCCCTTATTACTATACAGTTTACCCACGAGCGACACTCGGTACAGTCTGTTAGCTTTGGCATCATTATTTGGATACCTTAGAATGCCAATAAAGGAGAAAGACTTTTTTTATTTTTTTCAAATGAAATATTTTTGGCATTGAATTTGTCTGTGAAAAAAGAAACGTGGTGTTCAGACTTGCATAGATACTGCTGCCTTCTTCACAGGACTGAGGAATGTTGCTCTTTTTATGTATATTAACTTCAAACTGGAAAGGATGGGAAAACCCTTTTTGTCCCAGTTTCAGTCACGTATTTCACAAGCTTTCAGCACTTCTCTGTTTGTTTGTTTGCTACTTCATAAAGGCGAACTGTATAGAAAGGGATCAGCAGCCTCTAGGCAGAATACAACAAGGTTTGCTAGACAAGTCTAGTATTGAGAACTACTGGTCGAGTTCTCAGGTCCTTCCCTGCTGAGCTTCCTCTCCCAATTGCCTTTGGCCAGAACAGCAAGGATTTGTTTCCAGACTAGACCCCCCAATTGGATCTATTATTTGACATTAAGATTGCATCGCAAATACTGTTCTAAAAATCCTGTAATGATTATGCATCAAATTTACACAGCTAATGAAACTGAAACTCTCCGCTTCCACAGAGGGAGCTGGTTTAGAACTTGGAAACAAAACAACTCCGATATTCCCAGCTCTTAATTCTGCCCTCGTGATTTGCAGCACCTGCCATCTGAAACATTAGGTCTGACAAGCCCTAAAATAGCTGTTGTAACAAACACAGCCATCCTCTGCTGCTGTTTCCGGCAAAATTTAGCTTTTCTCAGTCCTAAAGTGAAAGTCATTTCCATAAAACACCACCTTAGGCTCTAGCCTTCATACTGCAGACCCCTATTATTGCTCACCTTCTTCCTGCTCTTCCCCTGCTCGCTCAGTTTCACACCAAGGAGCCAGATTCTAAACCACAGACTTTCTTCTTTTGGATCCAAAAGCCTTTAAAGCAGTATCTTTTCATATAAAAAATTAACAGCTTTGAACATCCTTCAACGATGGATTTGAATACTTCTGCATAGTTATACAGGGGGTTATAACTAACACAGAAACTGGAATGACTCCGATAAATCTACTAGAGATAGAAGTCATAAAAATTACGGGAGTCTTACGTGGACCTGTTCACTAAGCTAACAGAAACACAAAGGCAATGAGACAAAGGTACGTATTCCTCTGACTTTTCTCATTATCTGTTGTGCAGTTGAGCCAGTCACTTAAGATATCAGCCTTGTGCTTTACTCATCTGGTAATCAGGAGAGTGAAAGGTGAGGGAACTCGGTACGTAGGGCACTGGTTAGACATGCAGTGGCAATTCCTGCACTACTAGTGAAATGCTTGATTACAGGAGTGAGGACAGATTCCAAAGCTCAACATTAAAAAAAAACAAAACCCAACAAATCTAGGTTTCATGAACTGAAATTGCCAATCTAAATAAAAAGCTTAATGGACTCGCGTAAGCTTTCCAAGTCTCTAACCTCAATGAATCTGGCTTTAGGACATCCCCTTTAGCAGCTCCTCAGCTGTTCAACAACTTAGCAAGGAACTTTGAAACATTCTATTGTAAACATTTTAAGAGCTTTTGAAAATGAACTGCCTTGTCCTCGAATAACCTTTCCATTTCTCATGGCTTTCATAAAGCTATATACCATAAACACTAGTGCCCAAAAGGTACGTTTCACAAAACAAAGACAAGCAGAAGCGGCAGAAATACTCACTGACAGACAGATGCCTACTTCTGGGTTCTGGCTGCTGATAGGGTATGTTCACATCCCCCACAGACTGGGAAGTTTTAATCCTGACTTGCTTGGGCAGTCCAGAATGGGGTGAAGAACTGGTCTGTTGGGTAAAATGAAAATAAAAAAATTAAAAAAATGAGACTGAGGAGCTCAAGCAGTCTGGCCATAGTTTCAAAAATGTCATTATGTTTAGTAGCAAGAAAGTAGCTAAGAAACAGTTCTAGAGCCTGAAATCTTATTAACTTCACAGAACACAAACAATAAAGGCAGCAAGAGAGCAAGCTTCACAATTACTGTGTAAAACAGGAGTCGAACAACTAGAGCATGCTGCCATCCAGCCTCAAATCGAACGCAGGATTCACAAGTCCCAGTGTTCGTCTTCTATCAGCAGGTACCTATCAAGCCAACTCTCTTTGAGACCAGACCATGGAAGAACCTACAATTTCTATCAGCCTCCTTGGCCAGCAGAGATAAATTACAAATCTTCCACTTTTTCAGAAGCAGTTAGGTAGCAACCTGAGTCCTCACAATTTTTAAAATAGTAAACTGACGATTCAGACAGTCTAAGTGAAAATAAATTCTAGATATTTTAAGAGTGCATAGAGTTTGGAAATGCCAAGATGAATGCTGCTTGTGTTGCTTTTATTCACCCTTCCCTGAATGTACGCAGACATGATCTAATTAAAGATCATTTTTCCACAGTGTCATCTTCCCATCCAAATCAGGAAGAGGAACGACAGGAGGCATGTCAAAGGACTTCTCCTCCACTTGTTGACAACGATGGAAGGGGTAACTCCAGCATGTTTTGTGGGAAGAGGAACTGCAGGATGGTTTTGCAGTTTAGGGCAGTAGGACGCTGCCCAGGAGAATTGTTGCCCTCCTTTGAAATATTTAGCCTTCAGCTTCAGGCAGCCAACACCTCTGTGCTCTCTCCATGGCTGATACAGGGACCGTGGGCTCTCAACGGAGGACTGAACAGGACACCAAGTGTCCAAGGATGGTGCGCTAAGGTCTGAACGTACGGAATACTGTGAAGTGCACATCTCCCCCAAGCAAATGAGATCCTATGCATGTCAAAGCAGGCGCTCAATACTAGCGGACGCGTTCAATTTTAATCTTCTTGTTCCAAAGTACCTAGTTTTACAAGAGGAAATAATATTCTCTTCCTCTTGTGTGTTACAGAATTTAACTAATGTTACCTTACTGTATTCAGATGAACAGAACCAAAGACACCCCAAGGAAATTAATTCTGACTTCTGGAAATTATTTGAGTATGACCGGCAAAGAAGGTGTGAGGCCACACAATCAAAGTATCGAAGAGTTGCTCATTTAATAAGCACTTACCCTTGCACAGAGTAAGGAGGGAGTCTGATTTAAACTGCATACACACTACCATGAAGAGAGTCATGGGAGCCGAAAAAAGGGTGCAGAGGTCACACTATTTATGTGGGCAGTCTGGCTTTAGCACTCTAGGTGTTCAACTTCACCAGTTCCTCCCATTAGTTTCTAAACAGAAAGGACGGACTGACAACAGAAGTGAGTTGCTTGATAAAAGAAAACACAAATGAGCCACAGAAAGAGGCACAAGAAAATTAATATAAATGCTATCACAAACAGAGGCTCTCAGGACTAGTCATACAGCTACTGCTGTAAAGTTAATTTGGTTTATATACATATTTGTGCCAAAGTCACAGCATTACCTTTCCATCCCCAGAAAAAGAAAAGAGCACAACCAAAACAAAATCTGCATCCTGTACTTCAGGAAAAATAATGCTTCCCGCTCCCTCAGTGGGATGAGATCATGCAGCCAAGAAACCTCCTTCAGACTTGTGGGCTTTTGCTTTATCACATGTAGGGCTCTCCTGTCAGGCAACTCAGAGCCGAAGAGGAAGTCGGAGGAGAGGGGGGAAACAGTGGCACTTACTGAAGACTTCGCTGTTTGTTTCTGCTTTGAGCAAAAGAGGAAAAAACAGCTAATAAAAGGACAACACCACAGTACTGGCTACTGGCTGGCGTAGGACGAGATTTACTAGGTGTTTACGGTAGGTAGCTTATGTAAAGTTTAGAGAGTATCATCCAACATCTGATTTGCAGTCTGAAGACACTGAAATTAACAGAGGGCTGTAAAATAGGCTTATTTTACTGTATTATACCAAAAGTTGAGGCCACCTTTTACAGTTTCCTGACAACACAGAACAAAGCCTGACTGCGCTAGGTCAGACCAAAGGCCTTCTTGCCAAGTATTGTCTTCAGAGCAGCCAGAAACAAACGCTTAGGGAAAGGGCACAGGACAAGGAACAGTATCATCCCCTCCTACACCTTTCCAGCTTTTGGCATCCAGTCATTTGGGAAAGGGCAGTTAACACTCCTGAAGGTCTTCGTATTTCTATTAACATGGATTATCAAATTCAAAAATAGAAAGAAACATATTTAAGTTCCCCTGACGGTTCCAACAATTACAGGTGTGATTATTCCAAGAGTTTGAGCTCAGAGTCCACAGAACTTGAACAGGGATGAATGTTGAAGATCGACAAGCTACAACCAATAGGTCTTTCAAGACAAAGCAGTTTTTTGTGTCACACTCTTCAAGAGAATTTGGTAATTTGCAAATAAAATATCTAAACTACTGAGGTCTTTGCCTTGAAAAGCTTTATGACCTTAATTCTGAAAAAAAGACATTGGTAGAGTGAACAAAGTTCTCCAGTCACAGATCAGGAATAAGGGAAACTCTGACTCTTTTTGCCCTCTTCAGCTTGGACTTCAGTTCACTGTTCAAAATGGGCAGCTTCGGGAGCTTGACTTAAAGATTTATCTCATGTTATGATCTTTTCTGCTGAAAAGCGCAAACTACATTGACACTCAGTGCCACAGCCACCTGTGCTATAGGAAGGTGAACCAAGACACAATCAAATTCATCTTAGGTGTGAATACACCACTGTTTAGCTAAAAGCAACTTAGTTTCTACAGAATAAGGCTGGATTCAATGAATTAAGCTACAGAATTGAAAAATCACTGGGAGCCGTCCTCAGGCTTCTCACCCAGGAAAAAAGTGCTAATAGCTTGTCTTCAAGGACAACCTGTGCTTTCTTAAGGCAAGATAATTACACACACTTTCAACACTGTGCTATTAATCAAAGGTAAAAAAAGTTCTCTGCCAACCAAACTCATTAAGTGTTTTCTGAATACAGTCATTGGGTACGTGATATAAAATGGCCTTCATATTACAGCTTAAAAAGCTGCAATGTTTTAGTCCTTGAACAGCTGCCGAAGCCAGGAAAAGAAAAAAAAGAAAAAAGAAAAAAAAGATACCTATAACTAAGCCAAAGCAAAGAGGATAAACATATGCATTCGTGTTTGTGAAGAGTGATTTTACTAATCCCTGCTACTCTGAGGTAAGGCTACCATCATGTTTCAGAGACTTAAGGGTAAAAACCTTCATTTTGTTGCAGTCACAGAAGTTGTTACCTACATGGTTTCTGTCCTGAGACAGCAATAATATTCTAAGGCTTTTCACATTAGAGCTTCGGTCTAAGAGATCTATTGCTTTATCCAGGTCATCTTGATTTTTCAAAGGAATAGACAGCTGAAAAATAAAGAACAGGAAAAAAAAAATCATTAGAAAAGACAGAAAAAATAAGTCACGTTCCACAATAGGTATTCCAACAAACATTAGAAAAAGAAAAAAAACAACACAGAATATAAGATAGGATTCTGATTGCTTAATTATTCCACAAATTTTCATTACAATACTGTATTACTGTCCTTTTTAACAAGATTTTCCTCGCACGCCATCAGAGAAATGGATGACCCTATGCAAATTTCTCTAAAGCACCATCCCTAAAAATATTAATTGCTACCTGACTTTGTTGCTTGCAAAGAACAAGTCAGACACAGGCCCCTGACTGCCTGATGAGAACACTGTCTCAGAATACTTATGAATCCGGACCTAACGAGCAAGTGAAAATTGGGTTTCAGGTAGAGACTAGTAGGAAGAAGATTAAGCCTTTTAAAGAGGGAATCAAAGAAGAATTTAAAACTTGCTAGTAAGACCCCATGAAATTATTCTCAGACGCTCTCTATTCTACAGCCCACTCACATCTCCAAACGTGTTATTAACACTGAAGAACCCCTCTATTTTTGTCCGACTCCAAGTGGTGAATGGGAGTTGCATCTCTCTCATTAGGGATGCAGCCCCAAAGGGTGGGAGGGCAACACCACAACAGAAAACCCAAGGCAAAACCAGGGCATCCAGAACAAGAAAGCTAACAAAATACTTTAGATTATTAACCGGGGCTACCCAGTTCCTCAGAGACCAGCGCCATTCCCCATGTCACTTTGCTTTACCAATGCCAGTGTCCCCAGCTCCCCTACAGCATCTCGTACCAGCGAGCCTCCCCTGCTCTCTAACTCCCCTTGTTCGCCTCGTAGCTGGGCAAGGAGCAGAGAGTGTTGCAGCCAGCAGGAGGTAAACGTCCTCCAAAGGCTGGATGGCTGCTGATGGTCAGCAGTCAAACAACACAAACAACACCGGCCCTGCTATCGGGCAGCTGAAGAAATGGCTCTGGGACTGCCTGCAGTCCTCAGGCTGTATATATATTGGCCTGCAATAGCTGCATTCAACGGTAAAAATACCTCAGCTTCTTTTTTTTTACTTCCCCAAGAGTCTCCCAAACAATACCAGTACAAAGAAGCAAGATGCTGCTGCTCGTACGATGCACACTGTGTGAGGTTTTGTCAGTATCAGCATGTTTTCCTCTGGAGGAGAGCAATTCAACTATGGTTTGTATTAGAGGGAAGAACTGAAAATTAAATTTAAGGGTACAGAATTTGGGATGGGAAAAGGAGGTTTCATCCAGAGAGAGCATTACATGTTCTGAGCGCTCATAACGACACTCTGTACCTCATTGTTCATGTAGTGGAGATCCAGTGGCTGCCCAAAGGCTGTTTTCACTTTCTGTTGCACGTCTTCATAGCGCACGGGACGGACAAATGGGATAATTCTGGAACCAAAGAGAATCACTGATTAAATTCAGAGATATACTTGACAACGCAATTGGATTAGACAGCTGAACCATTAAAAACACATTTGAATGTTCTCCCTTCATCCTCACGCAGGTAGCGAACCTTTCTAATTTGAACTGATATTAACTATTGTAGCAAGGAATTCTTGATCTCTGATCCATTTCCAAGTGGTTTGTCAAAATGCAATGTTCAACTGAAGATTTCAAATAGAATGCCTTTATCCCTGGATAGAAAAGTATCCTTTACTGAGTAAATTTCTTTCATGTAACAGGATACAAATCTCCTATGCACTTTGGCTTAAAGAACACTGCCTCAGGCACAAAACACAAACAAATACATCCAGTGAGAGTTGAATTAAAAGCTGCAGAAGGCCCACAGAACAAAACAGTATTTGGTTTAAGTACTCCAGTAGCCGAACTCGCAACTCACTCCCTAAAAATTTCCAGAACGCGTTCCAGTTGAAAGGTTTCAACAAACATTCCCAGAGCAAAGTTAGTCCTGACCTCCTGCGGGAAGGCACCAGCAGGACACAAAGGAATCTGAAAGCCCTCTCTCCCAAAGGTGGCCTGTGGTGTTAGCTCCACGTTACCCTCAGCTCAGACATCTCCCAACACCCGAGTCACAGACTCACTACACCGTCTCTGCAGTTATCCCTCAAATCCTGCGCAACACAGCAGGGGCTTTTTCTCAAGAGTCAATGGCAAATCTAACTGTAATTCTGCAACCATTTCTTGTTCATGGCTTGCTTTATTTAAAAAATTCGTGGTTTTTTTTTTTTAATTACAGAGACCTACTAGATCAAAATGTAAATACTGCTTCAGCTGTAATAGCAACGGCACAGCTGACTTGCAATAATTCAAAATATTCATAAAAGACAGATATCTAAGACAGAATACTCATATAAGGGTGATCAGTCTCATCCCCTCATGCTTCCTTCCTCATGAGTATTCTTCATACGTAATGCATCTCTGGGCACCTTCACCAACTGACTGACACACAAAATATGCACAAATGTAAGTTATTCTCATCACTTTCCTAAGCCCAGACCTTGTGACACACCAAACCCCCAATTCTAGCCCTCAGCTGTTTCCTCGCCAGCTGAATGGCAGGAGTTTTGGACTTCACGACACAAACGGCCTCAAGAAATCCAACCTGGCAACCGGCACAGCTGTCCCAGGGGAACCCTGCAGAACCCTGTGGCATGTGCATGCTTTGCAGAAAACGACAGTATACTTTCCTTTGTTGGGTTTTTATTACTGTTTTGCCTACCTTGGAATAGAAACTCTAATGGTTTAGGCAAAGTAGTAAGATGAAGTTCCAGCAAAGCATCTAAAACTGTTCATTTTGCTGAAATGTTCTTCTGTAGGAAGTGGCCAAGTACTCAGAAAGTCGCTACCTTGATGGCTGTGGAAAAGGAAGATTTTCACCCTCTTCAGAAGAATCAGCGAGTAAAATATCCTGGGTCACGAACTAGAGGATTCAAGCATGAACTGTAGTTTCCAACCCACTGTTGTAGCAAACCAAGGACATCTACTGCTCAGAAACCCGCTTTTCATCTCTCTGCAGCCCAAGGCCCAGATGGTTGGTTCTTCCTGCCTTGGGGCTCCTGCAACTAGACTTCTCGCCATCTGCTTCCACGGGCCACGAGACCACACCACGTCTCCACTACCGGCAAGTGAAACACAGAGCTCGGGGCCACAGCTGGCAGCCACCAGCCTCCTGCAAGCTCCGAGACCCCTCGGATAGCTGCGGGCCTCACTGCTGCCACTTGGAACAACTCCGCTTTGCCATGGCTGAAATGCTGCCACAAAAAGCTTCTTTATCAGCACCACTTCGCAATTTTGCCATCAGGCAGAAATAGGAAGACCTGAATGGACCACAGAAACTCAAGATCCATCTTGCTCACTAGGACAACTCTCTGAGCTCACCAAAACCCCAAATCACCTCTGGGGAAGCTCACACAAGCTCGTGCTGAATCCATGCTTTAGACAGAAGGGTTAGCTTCCAAAACCTCCATCCAGCTGCTTTGCCAGCACTCAGTATCCTTTCACGATATGCAGCTTTTGTTTTAAATAGCTCTAGTGTTAGCTGGCTTCCTTAGCCCCTTCCCAGGAAGGGTTCATCTTGCTACCAGACCTTCAACATTCAGCTATTTAGATATAATTGTTAAAAAGCAGCCCACAATAACATTTTCTACATATTCCTAAGAAACCCATCCATGAAATTATAGTACTCTGGCACCGTACAAACGTAATTTAGCTCTCAGTTGAACCGAAGTCCCTTATAAAGGCTTCCATTCTACACTCAATGCATTAAAAAGCAGAGCTGTTCTCAGGTGCCACAAATTCTATTAGTTTAAAAACTCCGTGCACTCTTCTAACACAAAATCATGGACTGCAGGGTTTAAGGAGCCCATTCCTGCCTGACCACCTTAAATATTTGTGGTTAGATCTGGCAGCTCCTCTGAAACCAAGCACACACACTTACATTCTCGGTGCAAGCTTGCTGTCTGTAACTGCATACCACTTTGGGAATGGGGAATTCAGGCGAGCGTAACTGCATAATTAGACTAACACACAATCAACCTTTTCATTTTAATGTTACTGCAGAAAAAAAACCACCTTTCTTCTCCCCTGAGCTCTGTGCCATCTTAAATGCCCTTGAGCAGAAGACGTGCAAGATGATAGGACTGTGGTGACAAGATTTTGCTTCCAAGTTACCTTGTCCTAACACAGTATCACAAGAAATCGTGACATGTCACACAGTGGGTCTGTTGTAGTCCACACAATGCCTGTGACACAGCAGAATGCTGAGAAGATCTGGCTGATAAAGGCAGCATCAGATCCCAGCTACAATTACTTTTGTATTTTCTCCTCGAGGCCCAAAAGTCAGGTTTTTTTAGTGACAGAATTCACCACGTAGTGCTTTGGTGAATGAAACAGTTCAATTTTTGAGGAAGACTTTACAAATTATCCTCTGCCGCCTGCTTTATCAACGAAGAATGACTCCACTTTTCTGTTTTAATAAAAATCCCTTTATTTTAAAGAGGAGGATACTTGAGGAGGAGCTTAAGCAGCTCAGCCAGTAACCTCTGCTGCTAACAATTAGGATCACTACATACAACTTGCACTGTTGCACTATCAACAGTAAACTTGCATTTTATCATGAAACCATGAACTACTTCATGTTGAAAGTACTGTCTGGGATGGGAGAAACGAAAGCATTCCCATAGGATGTCTCTGAAGAGCAGCATATAAATTCATGCTTACAATTCAATTAATTTCTTCGGAAAAAGGAAACCAGAACCCGCATCAAGATCCCTTTTTCCCCTCAGCGAGAGCTCGCGAGCAGCCTCAAAGCGGCTGCAAACAAGTTTGGAGCCTTTCTGTACGTTTACACAGCCCCTCAACAGCCACATCAGGAGTTCCTCTCAATGAGATGGCAGGTAAGGAGCTTTTTGAGACCTACTTTGAAATGTCCAGGTAATTTTATTCATTGGAAACAACACTGCAAACATGGAAAATGCTAATCAAGTCAATTCTGGTTTTTGTAAAAGAAAGTGTCTCAAAACTAAGTATCAGAGGAAATAACAAGGAAACTTTTAGACCAATGAAAAAGTCTTCCCTGGCTGTATCTGTTGCCCAGTCACAGCAGGACAGGGATAGTGACAGGTCATCAGGAAGTGAGAAACTAGAAAAGAATGACACCGATTTGATCAGTTTCATTTGGTTTTAGTTAAATGAAACAAACAGGGAACACATCTGAAATAAGCCTATCAGGTTGAATTTATTTCAGGCTGGACAGCTTTTTAATATTACCGCAACTCACTTACAAATAGATACTATGAAAACAAATCAAAGCAAAGTGTTCTATGACACACTGATTTTTAAAAATAACCAAGTTGTGTATGACCTGTTTGCCTTTACTGTGTGTTTTTCATTCAGGAGGAAGGAAAGTGAAGCCAACAAAACATTTAACCTGGATTGCTAATGACTAAATTATTCTGCTAAGCAAAGAACCGAAGTAGCGAAGACAGACTTACCGCCTTTCCCCGTTATGTTCAAACTTTATCCTTACATCATTCTGCAGAAGAAAGAACAACAGGTTAGTTCACAACGAAATTCTGGCATAGGTAAAAGCACACAAGCGGATCATAATAATGATTTTAAGGCCCAAACACAAAGCAGGTCGATTTGTGATTGCCAGAACCTAGGTCCCACAGCTTTCTCCATGGAAGCTGAAGCAGACTGGGGACAGAAAGTGGCTGATATGGGAACCCAGCACCATGAGGAATGAAGAAGTTGCTAAAGGAGAAAGAGAAGGATAGGGGTAAAAACTAGTTGTAATTTTTATTAACTGTCACTTAAACAGAGGACACTGAAATATACTTTAAGGAAAAATCAGTCCATCTTTAACACTGCTTGGCAAAAATCTGAAGTTGAGTCCAGCTGAATATTCATCTGAACTGAAGCTAATTTTCTTTGTGCATTCTCAAAGTAAACATATTCTATGGCAAAAATGAGACAGGCAGAGAATGTGCTACATTCTTTATTTTTAAGGCACAGACTAAATCTCTGTTTTTGCAAAAACGCAGCCCCTGAAACTCAAACTATGAAGCTGCAAACAAGTTAACGATGTGTCATCTTTATAAGTGCAAAGGGGTCACCATCCATATCTGGCAGATGGTTAAAAGCACTGACCGCGCAACCTGTGTGTTCCACTGTAAACTCAGGAGATGTTGCGTGGCACGGAAGAGTCAACACGCTGAACTTTCAACTCTGGAGATCAAAGTTCAAATCCCAATTTAGGTCACAAAGATAAAAATAAAAGGGAAAAATCTGCTCTGATAAGACTCCATAATTTCTGCTGCACAATTTATGTGATTGGAATAGATTAAGCCATCTGTGAAAGCCTGAGACAATAGGCAATCATACATCTAGGAACTTCAAAAAAATGTGGCCAGGAAATGCTCTTTAGCTAGAGGAAGTATCTGGCAGGCCTAGTGGTCAAGAATGCAGTTCAAAGGGACCCGTGCAATCACTGCGAGTACACAGTATTCCCAGTATTCCTGCAGCGATACTGTAGGTACAGAATTGATCATGACAAACGAGCTTCCCAATCAGAGCGACAATCCCCTGCAGGTGAGTAATTCACACATAACTACCAAAGATGTTTTCTCCGATGTGGGAAGAGAAAGAACACACCCTAGAATGACACCAAAATGAAGAAAACTCTAAAGAACACATTTTAATTGAACAGTAAAAGAAAAATGCAACAAACAGCATAGGAATAATCAACTATAAAAGATGTCCACCAGCCAACTACTGTTGAAACAGCTGTTGCTTAGACAAAATGGATGGAGGAATGATCCCTTTATATTAGGATTTTCAGGGAAGTAAGGCTCTAGATCTTTTTTTTTTAATGCTATACTATTCCATGTAGTCCAATCTAAGGGAACTAAACTGGACTGTTTGGATTAAATTCAACCAAGCTAATTTTTCAGATTAGATTTCTGACCTCAAGATGTGTTTTAGGTCACGAAACAGCTAAGTGACAAAGCTCTCACTAGTTAAAATTAGACAACACTAAAAGATCTTCAGAGTTCTTTGGAAACCTTTCTTCAACTTGCTGGTACCCGAGCAAACTAAAAGATCCTTCTCAACAGCACTGCACGCTTTCAAATGTGTAATTTGTGACACGGGGAAAGGTGGAGTGGAATCTGGCATCTATCTCCTGTGACTTTTCCAAAAGGATCAGACTTTGGCCATTCACATCTATTTTTCAAAGATCCAAGAAAAGATATTCAAAGTGATCTTAGTGTTTACAATTCAGAGAGAAGCTAGAGGAGTTAAACATCTACTGTTGTTTCCTTTGAAAGCAGTGAACCTATCACCTATATAAACCACTTTTTAAAGCAACTCATATAAACTGTCCTAAGAGACGAGTAAGAAAGCAAATCCAAGTTTAGTACTTCAGTGTTCCAGTTCTGTGATGCAGTGTCATAAATAATGATTACAGATTTTAGTTTAAGACATCTCTGAATTTACGTTTCAAAGTGATTTGGAAAGGATTTTGTACTACTCCATCTACAGATTTGTCCAGCACATTCGAGGAAATCCCAGATCCCAGCTGAACAAGTAGATTATGAGCAGACAAAGCATAAGGAAGAGACAGACATGAACTTTAAAGCCCACTCTAAAAAGCTTAAGCCTGTAATAGGAATATAACCGGAAAGAGTTATTTTACTGATATAGGTAACTTCTCCTGTTAATGTTAGTCTAGCTGCCAGTAACTTGATTTAAGTTTTTAAGACAGTAATGAACAAACAATTCTTCACTGAAATTGCTGCTTTGGCATTGAAGTATTTCATTCAAATGACAGAGCAATATTATTCTGTCCGTCCTTTCTGCCAGAAAGTCAACGTAATAGTCTTCTCTACAAAATCTCTAGCGATGTCAGAAGAACCTAGAGAGACTTTCACGTATTGGCCCTGACACTTAATACCTCGGGAAAAGTATTTCTTTTGGAAAAATGGACTTCATACCCCCATACCCAAATAAGGGTTAGTTTTGTTCCCCTCTTCACGAGACAGATGACTGGGTAACTCCAGGCAACCCTCCCCGTTAGACACCTGTAAATAGCTGTTCCCTTTTTCACCAAAGCAAGGTCATTACAGTTTCACTAAAGCCAGGCCTTTCAGACAATCCCCTTCGCTGTTCTTGGATCAACTTCAGTTTGACTACCTTTTATCGGGTTCTCCATTCTGCATTCACATGCAGTCTGAACCACGTGAAGATGAGACCAGCATTAGTTCATTATCCAACACGCTGCTTTACGCAGCTTTAAACTGCAGTGGCCGCCTTTTGCACCAGAAATGGAAATACTTGTTTCCTGTTCATCGTTATGCTGCTCAGTTCCCTGTTTCCTTTCGAATTTAAGTTTTACTTCCACTACAATGAAAAGCGCATCATACTGCTACATCATGACACAGTCAGCAAAGAAAGGCTTTCCTGGCCTCCCACATCTGCTTAAATTCTGTAAAGGTCACTGCACACAACTTAAAAACATGCTCCTAATTTATAATTGCTAATATTGAATGGGAAATCAGTTTTCTTACCGGAATTTTTTTTTCTTCCACTGCAGAGGCACACTGGTTTGTTATTGCAGGGCTGCCCAAGAGGGGTGGACTGCTGGCATTGTGTTTTTTCTTTAAAAATAATAAAGTAATTTAAAAAAATGGCAATATGACCGTGAAACCAGAAAACTACTTGGTAAACTTTTTAGCTAATCTACAGAGATCAAATCCCAACAAAAACGCGTGTGGGAAGAAGGCAGAATACTAAGACGTTGCGAATTATCAAAACTGTGCCCTCCCTAGACCATAAAGGTTATGTAAATAAAATAATTAACAAGTAAGAATAGGGATCTAATCCACTGGGGTGCTTCAGCAGTCAGAAGCACAAGGCAGAACGCAGGCAGCAGACCCGCTGTCACCTCCTCTGTCCCTTCTGCCTCCAGGTAACCATTTCAAGTACTCATTAAATGGCCTGTTACCTGTTTGTTCGAGTGAGCAGTGTCTTTATTCTTCATGGTATCATATCCAGGCAGTCTGTGACGTCGGCCCATCTGGAGGGCTACCAGGTCCTTCATGATGGATTTCAAGGCCTCTTGTTCATCTGTGATGCACAAGAATTTTAGTAGTAAGTCACCTGGGTGGATACCAGCCGTAACACGTCCGCGCTTGTTTTCTGCTGGCTCACAGAAAGACAATCCTCCTTAGGATCTTTGCAAATACACTGTAATTTCATTTAGTCATAAAAAGCCCAAAGTTAATCTTATATCATGAAGTAGTAAACAGACGGATACATTTTAAGTCACTTGTCCAATGTTCCAAAAGGATGTGGCCATAGTAAAGTTCAGAATAAATATCCCTGGCCCCTGGTTCGGTTCAAATTGCTTCACAACAAACAATACAAGTTGGACAGATTTGCTAGATCATCATAGGTCATTTAGGAAGGACAAATTGACGTGCTTCTGCCAAGGAAAACCCGGTAAGAATCTGTTCTTTCCAATTTTATATCCTGTTAACTTAGAATTCTTGCTTGCTAGTGGAACAAACCACGGCCAGTAGAAAGAAAAATGAAAATCTGGACAAAGAGTCATCTTAGAATCTCTCTGAATTCAAATCCGCTTGCACTGATTTCCCCAACACATTCCTCTCTTCCCCCAAAACAAACTGATGGAACAAAGTTCAAACCATTTAATGAGACTTCAAGATCTACTGAACAGATTCAAATCTCACAGCATTAAGAACTGTCTCCTGGCAGAGTATAATGCAGCAGGTTCAACTCAAGGCTTCTTGCAAACGCAGGAAAACAAAAAAACACACATTGGAATAATTCTTATACATACTACTGGTTGAAAATTACTTTCTGAGGCTAAGATGCCTGATGTAACAAATTTAAAGTGTTCTTCCATTGCTTGTTAGTTTTGAGGACAGAAGTGGTATTCAGCAAAACTTTGTATGAAGTCTAGAGAAAAAAAAAGACACAAAAGGAGAGAAATGCATAGGAGCTGGGCTGTGATGGATACTAGCATAAAGTAAGGTCCAAGAGCTACTGAAAACAAGCGTAACAATCCTGAATTCCTCGATACTGCAAGAGGGAAAAAAGCTGACAGGTGAAGTTTGGTTCAAAAGGGGACTGCAATAGCTGCTTCACTCCTGGGTGCTGTGCCATCAACTGCCACCAACCAACAAAGCAGCGTCAGACGCTGCCGCGCAGACGATCTGCTACTGGCACACTCACACCTATGGATTGCGGGGCTGCTGTTTCACATAGCAAGACTCCAATATCCGAGTTTTTAGGGATAAAGTGTTGTTTCCTCAGCAAATAATAGATCCAGTTAAATCCTTCCTGATACTGAGGCACAAGTGAAATTTGAAGCAGTGATTAGATCAGCTCTGAACATGCCCAGAAGAACCACCTGCCCTTTCTAAAGAGTCTGGCTGGACTTGACTAACAGTTTTGGATAGAAAGCTTTTTTTTTTTTTTGACAACTAGAACTTTTGAAAGTGATGCAAACCAGAAAATGCATAAATGAGGTTATCACATCCCTACTCGTGTGACCGTGTATCAGGTGTGCAGTGTTGCTACAGTCCTCCTGTCTTCCCAAAGTCCTTAAACACGTCACTTTGATGTGCCTGAATAGAATTTTGAATAGAATCAGAATTTTTGAAGCTGATTTGTAAATAACTGAAACTTGATTTTAAAAATCCAGCATGGCTACACACTGGTTCTTGCTCCATGGCACTGGTTTGGATGGGTAACGGCTTACATTTGGAAGTGTTGTCCCAGGAACAGCTGCTGTGCATAATGACGGACTGTTTCACATCTGTATTCCTCTGTACAGGGGACTCATTGGGACTATTTGTTTCTTCAATTTCATGTTAGGCATTTGTTCATGAGTGTCTCTCAATGAAGCTTATGTTTTATGCAGAAGTCTGGGTTCATAATTAATCAATGTCTGAATAACAAACAAAATTTTTGTAATGCTTAAAGATGACAGATGTGGGACATGTACAGCTCCTACAGCCTGCAGGGAGTGAATGCTACCAAAATTTAGAAGCAAAAAAAAAAAAAAAAAAAAAAGGAGGGGGGGAGTACACCTATTTGTAAGGGGGCAACATTTTAAAAAGTCCCAGTCAGGACAAAAGTCACACTAACGTTACCTTTGGTACAAAAAATAGTTTCTGCCCAGAAGGACCCAGAAGGTCTGCTGTAGCTTTTTGAGAATACCAAGCACGAGAGCAGAGGGACTTCCACCACGGACTCCAGTATGTACTACCAGAAAACCAGAAACATCAAGGGGATGATTCTTCAACCAGGCTATAGAGGGGAAAGGAAAGAAATCTCCCAACGCATTTGCAGAAGGTGTTAATTAGAGTAAAACTCTTTAAAAAAGGAGAACAGAGCAGTGAAAATAGAGTTACTTGAAAAAAGCCAAAATCAAAACCCACCAGATCTCTGCTGTCCAAGACAAGCCAAATGAGACAATACCTACATTGTGGTCGTGGAGAAGGGAGAGCACTCCTTGAAATTCCAACTGCATGCAAAAGAAGCGAGGGGTATAAGTAACACAACCAAAGCAAGAGGTTGCTTTTTGAAAAGCACATCAGCCAAAGGAAATAATTGCTAGGCTCTATCTCAGCACTAAGTAACCCCTTGTGGGTGAAAATGTGAAAAACCAGTTGTGAACGAAGTGAGAGCTCCAGGTAACTAAGAGCACAACTTTACTTTTTTACCTTTTTTTTTTTTTTTTTTTAAATTGTTTCCAACTTTACATTTGAATGTTTAACCTTTTACCTTACTGGAGCGTCTCCAATTTACTCTCATGCTTTCATCTTGTTTGATATTAAGCATAGCCTATGAGTTACCTGGCAGACAGAGACTAGAACTCTGCACAACAAAATATTCCAAGTTACGGACTGGCATATCCCTGGAGTGCCTACCACCCAAAACATGCCGTGAAGAGCTGGGATACAAGTTTTCCACTACAGCACAGTTTGGGTTTGGCCAGATACCAGGAGGATGAAGAAGAGCTTGTCTTGGCAGAGTTCCTTTGGGCAAGAAGGAAAACAGCTATGAAAGCAGTTTATAACTAAGCACTCATGACAAGAAATCAAGTCAGTCAAAGAATACGTCTACGAATAAGAATTCGCATCTAAACAGTACGGCACATCACTTGAAAATAAGGACCAATGGTTACGATGCAATCGTGGGCTACAGGTGTTTGATCCCAAAACCCAGGGATATAGTGTATAAAGTCAGCTCGTAGCGCCACATTTGTGTGAGGAAGTGGGCAAAGAGGACACGCGTCTAACCGATCTATCCATCTCTTAATAAAGACTGTAGCTCATCTACATAGTGAATTTGTTTATTAGCTAAGGCAACTCGTGAATTTACAAGAAGCTAAGACATTAAACTCTTAAGGGCAGCATCTGGCATCTAAAGCCCAGCTAGTCCACTGCCGGGTCTGTATCTCGCTCACTGTAAACTCAGTTTCCTCCGCAGACAAGTGCTAATGCTGAAATCTTACTTACAACCATGCAAAAAGGAATTCCTAATGTGCTATCAAAGGCTGACAGAACAACTTCAGGTGAATTTGAAGCTTACGTGATTATAAATTTTTTAGTAGTCTGACACTAAGCTGCTGGCTCCCTAGTACCAAAACATTCCCTGTGTAATTCATCCTTATGTTGGTGAGGTAAGAAACGAAGGAGAATTTATCATTTTAAAACATAAAATTAATGCCAAAAATTTATCTGAACTTATGTATGGAAAAAATGTTTCCGTTTAGGACAGCACTGCGATAGATTTAATGTTGAGAAGCATGAATACTTCTTTATTTCCATCAAAATAGAGGATTTCCATAGATTGACTTTAAAGAAGCATGTGCAGCAGCATCGCATTAATCACACAATGCAAAAGTTATTACAAATGAGAAGTAGGCAATGTTTGAAGCGCACTGAGAGACCCTGTTTTGCTAGGTCTCCAGTAGGTCTGGGAAACACAGTTCTGCTTTGTGCGGGAAAGATGTTGTCCAGGAAATGCTTTTCATGTTTTAAAAACTACACTCAAGGATTTTTATAACATCGATAAAAGGGAACTGCTACTCACAGAAAAAGCTATTCCTCTGCATAAAGCATTTATTTCAACTAATAGGTGGTTTATTACACAGGTCTGAGCAAGCCAGTGTATTTGCTGTGGCAGGAATGGAAACAGTTTTGAAAAAAAATCACGAAGTTCAAACACAGTAAAAGCATCTGCACATTGGTAAAAACAGGAAGTCTGTAAACCCCTATAAACCAGGATGCTATTTTATATAGCATGATAATAGAAGACATGATGCCACATTTGTTTTAAAAGAAAAAAAAAAAAAAGAAAGAAGTGAACAAGTAAGCGTGTGTTTGTTACCTACAACCACAATAGCAAAGTTGATCACTTCTGCAAGTGATCTGCAGATCCAGGAGCAATGAGCGAATTTCACAAGTTCAGAAGACAAACTGAGTCTATGTTAAAGCTCTGAAAAAAGTTTTTTGAAAAAGTTTAATTTTGAGTCCTTCACTGTGGACAGTCTTAGTGGTAACAAAATGCTGGTCTGCCCAATTTTTAGGAAATAGCAAATGACCTGGTCTGTAGACTCAGAAGAGAAATCAGAGTTTCTCTATGAACCTGACCCATGTGGTGCATATTTGGGGCACCTCTTCTCTCGCACAAATTAAAAACCCCAAAGTTTGGGATTTCAGCTGGTCCAAACCTGCCAGCTGAGCCCCGCTCCGGGGTTGTCACCACGGCTGAAGCCCGGCTCTGGGTGCGCGTGCGAGCCAGGGGAAGGAAGTGACACAGGCAGGAAAAAAGAGCAGATCGAGGGAAAGACTCAACTGCAGCTGGGCCGGCAGCGAGCCCTTCGCCCGGGCCTGCCACACACCAGCCAGCCCCAACATCGGTCTCCTCTGTTTCCTGGATATATGAATATTTCTCAGTATTAGAAGCAGGTATCCATATTTTAAAGGCTGGAGAGGAGCTCTCTGTAGGGAAATAAACCTCAGTGACAGCCCCTTCTGTAAGGGCCAGAGAATGACCCTCAGTGAGCTTCAGCCACACCAAAGGAGTAATGACAAACTGCGATGCCAAGCTCTTACTGTCAACCACCCCATGTACCTTTCAGACTAGTTTATGAAAAGCAGAGTGCGATATAGCCTGTTATCCATTATTATTTAGACTATTTGATCCCAATGGTCTAACGAATTTAGATCTTTCCTATCATGAGCGATCCGCTTGCAGCTGTACCCATGATACAACGCAAGCATGCAATGCTACGGTGGAGTGATCCATGAAATTGTAATTATTTTTCATTCTGCACTCCTGTGTTTACAAACACGCGTCCAGTTGCCCTCAGAAAACACTTTCATGGAAATCCAACTTCTTCCTTCTCAACTATTTTAAGCTTATATACCATCTGGCCGGTTCCTTTAGAGAAGACAGGGATCGAGTAATACTATACTCTCTGTAAAAGAGAAGTCTACTGATGGACCTGCATGTATTTGTTGTATTTATGAAATCAAAGTGAAGTACAAAGGAAATGAAGTTGTTTTACTTTTGCTTTGAGCAACAATTGCAATGCTTCATGAATTTACAATGTAAATACAAGAACTAATTATGCACATGGACTAAATAACAAAGGACAGTCTCAGAAAACTAAACTTAGTTGGAGGGAAGAAATACAAAAGTGGTAGCCCACAAACCATGCAACTCAGCACTTAACGACAGCAATAGTAACTCTCTTGCCAGTATGCAAATATGGGTAAGTTCTGGTTTAGAGCAATTAAATTTTTAGTTCTAGTACATGAGACCCCTCTTTAAACTGAAAAGGGAATGAAGTAACACAAAACAAACCCTCCATATGCAGTTCTTTATACAAGACATACAGTCCAAAAGAATTAATCATTCAAATTCAGTCATGGCAACTTCTGATAGCACCATTTTACTCTTGAAAAAGAGTTTCTCTAACTCCTTGGCTTGTTTTTACATGTTATTGTCTGGGTTAAGTACAGCAAATTGGAACTCAATGGAAGCTTCATAGAGAAAACGCTATTTTGATAGACTCCCAAGCTACAATTAATACCATAGGAAAAAATTTCCAATTAAGTTTAAGCACGTACATTCCCGGCTCAAAAACAAGCAACCTGATTTTTTTTTTTTTTTTTTTTTTTTTTTTTTTTAACAGGCAGCAAACCCTCCCTCACCCCCTAGGCCTGACCGACCGATCCTCAGTCACTCTCTTCTGGCCAATTTTAGTAAAAACCCGCGGTGGGGCCGTCCGTGCTCGGGGCGCAGCCGGGGCTCCCCGCGCCTTCCAGCCCTGCACGTTTACTGAAAGATTTAAAAGAAAACCCTCGAAAATACACCGGTTTCCGCGCTGACGGTGGCCCCGCTACCGACCGATGGACCCACCCCGGGGGAACGGAGCTGCCGCCGGCCACGTCCGGCCCCGTCCCCCGGAGGCCGCGCACCGAGGGGGGTCCCGTTCCCCCTCTCCAGCCCCGAGAGGCCCGGCCGCGGCCCGCCCCCTCCGCCGCAGGCCCCTGAGGGCCCCGCCGAGGCCCGTTCACCCCCGCCGCCGCTCTCACCCATCTCGGCGGGCGTCGGGCCCGCGCCCGGCGGCGCGCTGAGGGACGGGGCTGTCACCGCCGCGGCTCCATGGCGGCCGGGCCGAGGGGGAGGGCTCACAGCCGCCGCCACATTCCCAGGCCCCGCGCCGCCGCCTCCTTCCGGCGGCCGCGCTCCGGGTGCCGCCGCGGCGGCGGGGGTGGGAGGGGGCACGGGCGGTCCCGGTCGCTCCCCGCCGCCGCCGCCGCCTCAGGGCGCCCGGGGCCGCGAGCAAAACAAACCGCTCGGCGGCCGCCGCGCCGCCGCCGCCGCCTGCCAATCACAGGGGCCGACCCGCCGCCGCCCACCAATCCGCGCCCCCGAGCCACCCACCCGACGGCGTCGCTGGCCAATCGACGTGCGAAGAGACGCGCCGCCCGCCCCACCCGCCGCCAATCACGGAGGCCCGTTCCGCTGGCGGGTTAGCCCCGCCCCCTCCCCGACACTGGGCGGGAGCAGTTCAGACACCGCCTTCAGCGCGCTGCCAATCAGGGTGACGGGCGGCCCTGAGGCCCCGCCCCCTCCGCCGGGTTCTGGAGCCGGGGTGTGCCGCTTGGTCCTAGAGCCCGCCCGGCCCGGAACGAAGCCCGTCCTCCACTGCGGGCAGCCAGCGTCACCCCATCCGCATCCCACCGCCCTCCACATCCAGGTCAGCCCTTCGCCACTATTTCGGGTGGGCATCAAAGTGTCCTGGAGGAGGGAACACGTCCCAGGCACACTGACGCTGCTGGCTTGCTCTTCTCACAAGCAGAGCTCAGCACTGACTTTAATTCTTGCTTGAAAAGCACCTTTTTAAAAAGGGGGGCGGAGGGGGACACAAACCCAACCAAAACCAGTTCAAAAGTTAAAAAGCCCAAAAGACACTGAACGCAGGATTCTTTTTGTTTCAAAAGAAAAGTGTGAGTGAGTTTCCCAGCGCAGCACCCAGGCCAGTTGCCGCAAGAGATGTTATCTTCCAGACGCTGTTCTAATAAAAAAATCCTCTTAACCACCCCACCTTGACTGGCCCCAGGCCATCACACGTCCCCCACAGACTGCAATAAGTAACAAATGTCAAAGTCAAAGAATAAACACCTCTTCTGCTTTTTAAGCCTTCAAAACCACTATTCCCTTTTCTCCGCAGCCACGCTGTTTCTAAGCGCGGTAATCACTTCTAGAGCTCTTCCAGTTACCCAATGTGAAAGTCACGTTCTGGATCCATCCTGCAGGAGTGAATTCTAGGCTAGAGTTCAGCATCTCCTCCCCTTTCATTTAGGAGTTTATCTTAATGAGAAAGCATTTTTGTTAGAAGTGGAACTGCTGACCTGCTGCATTCACTCACTTGACATAAGGCATTCGATGACAGTTTTTTTTCAGCTTTAGCATTTCGGTTTGTCAAGCCAACTGGGACACGCAGACCATAAGCAGAACACATTCTCGCTAAAAAGCTCACCAGTGACGCTAAATACAAACAACTTTGAGGGGGAAAAGCCCCAAAACAAACCAAAGATGCCACGCAATACATTTTCATAGTTTTTAGGGCAAAGGAGGACTGCTGTGATTGCCCAATGTAACCCTGAAATCATACTCAAAGTTCATAAACTGTGTTTAAATCAAATCGTACCTTTTGAAGTGACATCCAGGCTTCAGCTGCTCCTTCCCAGCTCCTGCTTCCATTCCACCTGCAGGATGATATTTTTTTTACAGTGTGGGGTTTTTTTTTTTGTTTGTTTTTTTTTTTTTTGTTTTTTTGCAAGGGGGACAACGGAGGGGTTTTTGTATTTTTAAAAAGAAGTACGGCCCTTCTTCCCTGGCTCGGCACCGGCCACCCTGCTGCTGGGAAAGCCACCTCGAGCAGATGGCTTTAGCAGCTGCTTTTCAATCTGGCAAACGTCTCGCAGCAAGTGTATTGTTTTTTAAGTGGTTTTGCTCGCAAGCAACACAGCAGCAATGTCAAAGAGGTTATATCAACTGGATAAGCCACACAAAGAAGAAAACTGGATTGGAGTGGGAAATGTCTCAAAAGGGTGGGCAAGTGCAGGAATCTAAAACCCTCACCCCAGGAGGAATTCAGGACTTAGCCAAAGCATGACAACAATAGCTGTGATATCACTAATTTATATATTTTTTTAACTGTCTAGATCTCACAGTGTCATACTAGGTAGACACGCAAATCCGTAAAGGAATGCTTAGGTCAACAGATCCGGCCTCTCTAGAGCAAGAAGCCGTGGACAAAGCCAAAAATCTAACTTCGAAGCCAGCCCGCTTGGAGCAGGAGGCTGGGCTAGATGACTTCATAGATTCCACCTTGAAGTTCGCATTTTAAAACCAGACTCTGATGCTGTTAGTGTTTAGACTTCCCTTTTTTCAGTCCCTCCTGTCTTACCGCTCCAATGCTAGAAAAGCGTTTCTAGCTTTCCTGTCTATTCGATCCCATTTTCGTGCCCAGCTTACAGCCATTTGTTTTCATGTCAAGATTATCCTTTTACCTAATCCTTTCCTCTTCCCTGGTATTTTCTCTCTAAATACATCAAGAAGATAATCATATCTCCTTTCAGGCTTCATTGTCACAGACAAGTAAGCCACTCTCTCTCCATAATACAAGCTTTGTATTTGTGGTATCTTCCTGCTGCCTTTTTTTACCCCTGTTCCAATTTGAATTCCTCTCTCGTGTTTGACAGCATCATTATTGCTCTTGGACCAACTTTTCTACATGATTTTTCACAGCTTCATGGTGGCTCATCCCTATCCTTTATCAACTAGTAAATCCCAGCTTCCTTTCCTCACTGATTTCCAAGAAGTGAAAAAAACTCTTCGCATCCTCCGCAAATTTCTCTTCGCCCCTAAATTCACAGCCTTGCACTTTCTGCTGCTACATTTCATCTCATCTCTATTTCTCACTCTTCAAAGTCATCAGTTCTCTAAGATATTCTAGTTCCCTCGTATTATTGAAGCCTCCCACTTTTGTTCCTCAACAAATTTAATTATCACGCTCGCTTTTTGTGCCAAGGTCATTATAAAAAGGCTTCAGCGAGATTACTCTTGGGACCAGAACTCAAGGAATTCAGTATTAATTCTCCACCGCACCAGCCCTGATGTCAAAACACTCCATCGTCACCTTACCATTTGGTATTTTTGTATGTCTTCCAGTTCTTTTGTGTTTGAACATAAAAATTCTCAGTTGAAGTTCTGTTAAGTGAGACCGATTGCATGTCCTTCGTGTAGAAACTTGGCTTACTTAAGCCCAAAAGATACTAGACCAGCTAGTAGCAGCCTGTGACAGCGAGCCAGGCGTTCCCGGCAGACGGTAGGGGACAGCCACCCTGGGAAAACACGCTCTTTCCATCTCCGACTGCCTGGAACATCTGGATTTTACTGAAGCTTTTTTTCCTCCTTTGACAAATTGAAATAGAGTACTTTGTCCTTACCAGTTCATCACCTCACCCACCCAGCAAGCCTCATGTCTAAGCCAGCAATTTTCATCTGCCAGTTTGTGGTTCTATTCTCATTTTACAGCCATTATCACCACACTATCCATATGCGAGTGCCATTAGGCCTTTTTTTTTGGGCCATTAGGCCTTTCCCCCACTGCCCCACACAAACTGGTACACCCTTCTCGAACCAGAATCAAAGATTCTGCCAAAATAGGTGCCCGTATTTTGTATAACCTGAGAAAAAAAAATATGAATAATTCATTTTTTTGCCTTTACTGTCTACTTAACGCTATACTAGTTTTGTGCATAAGAATCAGGTTATTTGTTTCACCAATAACACTATGGTACAAGCTGATATTCTGTGGTTTTCCACCCAGATTGCCCACATCCTTTCAGAGCCGCGGCTTTCAAGAAGAGAAGCTTCACTCCTGTAAACGTCAATGACAAAACATACTTAATTCTTCAACTTAAAGCTATTCAAATTGTTTGAGAGCACTTCATATAAAATCATCAGTAAAGATATTCACTGAGACTCTCCGGGAGCTACTATGTTTATAGTTAGCCCATTTGTTTTAAAGGAACTTTATAGAGGCCTAATTGTTTAATGCCGTCACGCAGCATTAAGCAAGAAAAGGAAACGTAATCCCTATTTTAGGGATTAGAAGGCATTGCACAGCGAGCCAGTGACTTGTTAAAAGTTACACAGGAAGTCTGGAGTAGACCTTTGGGATTTAACTCCTGGCATCTTTTCCCAGTCTCGTAATCGCTATGCCATCATCTTATTTTCTATTTTGGTAGTATTCCCATTTTCTGAAGCATACCTGCCTGACTCAAAGAGCCTCTTCTCCTTGCTATCAGATGTACTATTTCTTCTTTCCTTCCCGTTCCCCTTCTTGTTTAGGTAGACACATCCTTCCTGGGGAGCTGAGCAGTCTCCAGTCTCAGCCCTGGCCCATGCCAAAACTTCCTTATTCCACATCTCCGACTCCGCAGCCAGAGACACTGAACAGCGAGAAGAAATAAAAATGGAAGGAGCGGAGGAGCAGAAACCCTGGAAATCTTCAAAGGATGCACATAAGTGTTCTGCGCTCTTTTCTGCGGATCTGAGAGAAGAGTAATCTCACCGATTCCGGGCAGTTCTGCTTCTGCTAACACTTGCGTTCTCCGCTTTGGAAAACAAAGTTAATGGAAAACTAACATCCATTATCCAACTTCAGGAGAGCGTGGCAGAATATATATTGGCCAAACCTTACTCCACCTCCAGCAGGACATATCAACTGCCTGAAACTCCTTAAAAAACACGTGTGGAGCCCTTTTCCCAGCCCCTGCTGCCTACCTGTCCTGTGCCGCTGCCCAGCCTGCGCCTCTCCTGCTGCTGACAGCACTCCAGCAGAGGGGGCTCTGAACCCGTCTGGTTAAAAAACCAGGAGCCATTCTGCTTGTGGAACGGGCAAAACTAAAGAGAAGGAAGAGGGGGAAGGATATTAAAAATATTGTATGTTTTTAGCTCATTACTTGCGCCCGAGCTGGCAGTCCGGACTGTTTATGGAGCAGTACTCATGAAAAAGCACAAGATTAAATGCTTGTTACAGTGTCAGGGCTTCAAATCATCCGAGAGATCACTTTTTAATCTACACCTATGCGTAGTATATTCTGTTACCGTGGAGGATTTAATTTTCAAGTATTTTCAAGCCACTTACTGATCAGTGATTAATTATGTGCTTTTCACTTAAGACTGGTATCAGAGAAGAAGTGGCTTTCCCGGGATCACAGAGCAAGTCAGCCCTGCCAGATGTCAGCTGTTCCCTAGTATTTACAAAAGGCAGAGAACTTCTCCTTGTCTCTTTTTCTCCCTATATTCCTCTACGGGACGTTACGGCACTTGTTTTGCCACAGTGACAGGCAACCCGTTTCTCCTATCATCTACCGGCTCCTGACCTTTTGCACTAGCAGCTCCAATTTGCAGAATTTGCTTTCTTCCACCAGAGCGAAAGCTGAGAAAGTTTCTTTGAAGAATTCTGAAGCACAGATCCAGGGGGGAAAAGAGGAAAAAAAAAAGTCTAGGGGGATGTAAATACATTTCTAGGGTAAAAGACAAACAATTATTCAAAGGAACGCATCTGTTCCAAATATGGATTACTAGAACAAAGTCCATATATAGCTTAAAAACCCTGTAGCATCTTTACAGGCAAGTCTTTCCACTGTGGTCATGAAGCTTAATAAGCTTTTATTTCAAAGCCAGTACACAAAGAATTAGAGAGGAATCCTATGTTGTCAGACAACAGCTTAGTTGAACTAGAGTTAATCTAAATACTGAAGCCATCAGTCCTGCTCACCAAGGTCTGAGGTAAAAGCAAATTTCCGAGTTGTGCCACATTATTCCTTTCTAGGTTCCAGTTCCAGCAGCGACGACACCAGTGACTGAGCCTGTAAAGAAAACACCCTTTAACAGAGGTCAACCATACACAGGAGAGACTTAGAAGCTAAATAACTGCCTAATTGCTTTGTCTTCAACTTGCCTGTATTCAAAAAACCTCAGAGACCAATTATTTGAATTAGAAAATAAATAAATCCCTCTTCCCCTCATCTGAAAAACCAGAAACATGCAGGCAGATAATTACCATTTTGTTGTGTAGGTAACAAGCACGATGCGAAGAAGCTGGAAAACAAGCACTAACGCCACCAATACGCAGGGACCACGCAGAAGGTTTGCTTTAAGAAAGTAAATGCGGGTGCACTTGAAATATTAACCAACTTCTCTTGTGGGCGGGTTCCTAACAATACAATTTTTCAGAGTAACTTGCAACTTAAAGAGTTGCTAGAATGAGCAAGTTTGGTTATCAGGAGGATGAGAGACTAATACACTTCAAGACAAGATAAAGCGATCGCCCTCCCTTTTACAGCCGTAAACTTCTTCCGAGATACACAAAGCCTATTTGAAGGAGTTCCCTGCTCACCCCGCCAGGTACCAGTTTTTAACTCACCACACAGTGAACTGCAGTCAATCTACAAATGTTCCATTTTTATTACAAAGTATGAAAGGCAGAAAATACTGTACCTAATACACAGGAGGCTGAAACTTAGAAAGAAGGTTAAAAAATCTGAATAAAACTACATAGGAAGCAGGAAATAGCATAAAAGGATGCAACATTCCACTTTCAAGCGATTTCAGAAAATTGCCTTAAAATTTACAGAGTTTCAACAATATGGTTCCACAACTCAGGTGTTAAAATCCATTATAACAAAACCTTTTGTATTTTCTCCATAAAAATAAGGGAATATAGGGACACTGCAGTTATCCATGTCAACAACATATGTCTGTTGGATAGCAGGATACTAGGATTCCTCTAGGACAGTATAGTAGCGAAGTTGCAAATCTCAATACGGAAGGTGGAGAAAAGAAGGACAGAAGTAAAACTACTATTGCTTTAACATATTTTAGTGAGAACAAGAAGTCAGGAATCTCATATGGATGTTTGTACAATCATGCTACAAAGATTACACCTTCAGGAAATTACCACAACGGGACCGTGAATGGGAAGAGCAGAGGGGAAAACACACAGAAAAGTAAACATCTCCTACTTGACTATTGGTAACAAAAATGCTTCGGCGCAACAGATTTAAATTACATTTTACACTGCTAGCAACCCAAGTTTAAAAAAAACCAAAACGATTAAATAGATTTCGTAATTCATATTTACCAGGTTGTTCAAAAAAAAAAAAGCAAGCAATGCATCGCTTCTCAGCTGTACTAGGACTCTCTCATTCACCGGTTCTTGCATTTCTGCCTTTGTTCAGACTCAACAGACGGATCCTCATCTCTAACAGAAGAGATTTGAGCTGCACGTCTTGCAAACGGGAAAGCAAACTCCAAGGGTTTGTAAGGGTTGTAAGCCCAGCTGCAACACGAGCTTACAGCTACTCATGGACGCAAGATTTTTTTTTTTTCAGGAAATAGCTTATTTCTTAATTTTGTTCGATTTTCTGAAAAGAAATAAGCTTGATGGAATCCACATAGGTTTTTCTATTTATTTTTACGATTATGGAAATTCTAGCTTGATGCTGAGCATCAGAGGCTGCACAAAAGGCCACCGAGATACTTGGCAGACAAAGTTATCATCTCAAAATCAGGCAGCAGCAAGTCTCACAAGCGCCTTTGCCTCCGGAGTCTGCCATGAATCGCTAGATGAGCGTTCAGTGACTGCTATTTCGTTCCTTTTTCAATTACTGTGTTTTGGCGCTGGTGAAAGGTGCTGATCGGAAGTTCTGGAGATCTCTTCCTAAAAATAGGAGTCAGGGGCATGCTAAATGCCTCTCGATATCCTTGAGAATAAGACATTTCTGCATCTCTAAGTAAGCATGAGAAAGTGCTCTTTAAGTGCCACATACAATTAATTCCCTGGATTCTCTGCAAAGACAGGGAGAAACAGGGCCACTGTTGACAGTACCTTGCCCATTCCAGGGCTGATTTTGGACACCACCTTTTAATGTCCGCTGTACAATAAATACAGGCCTCCTCTGGAACATTGGTCTGACAGCAGAAAGCAGAAAATATGTATCAGAGAGAACTTGTATTAACTGACAAGGTAACGCAGCGTGGATTTGAGGCGGCAGGACCATTCTGCTACCCAGCAACGGGAAGACTAAACCCTTCAGTACTTTGACGGAACTGTAACTGCGCAATCTATTGAGCCAAGATCTTACCCTTGCTGCCGTTCATCCTTTTCGGTACGTCCTGAAAGAGTTAAACCATCACTAACATAAGGAACGGACAAGTTCAAGAATTTAAGTTGTGTGAATTTACAGACAGCACCCACAACTTTTTTTTCTCTATCACAAAAATAAGTTATCCAAAGAATCCAGCTCCATCTTTACACAACCAACCTGCCACTACTGCCGCCACGTTCAGATGGCAGAAAAGAGGGTTCCCAAATGCGTCAAGTTCCTAAGCAAAGCGAAAGGGACTCTCGGGGAAACAAGCAGCACTACGTTACTTAGATTGGCCTTGCAAGATTGTGTCAGCCTCAGAAAACAGAGCTTCAGTTTAAAATTAACAATGTTGTCAAGCGCTCACATTTTTGGTGTTCAGTAGAAACAGATGAGGGTGCACTAGACACCGACGACCATAGCCAGTTTAGGATTTCGGTGACTGTTGTATTTAACGTTTTATACAGAACATAGACAAACGCCTACCATAAAAGGGCCGAGGAAGAGATGACTCTCTCCCTAATCTTACCAAAAATATACTTGTTAAAGTGCCATCTGCAAGAGAACAAAACAGACACACTCAGCTTTCTTCCTTTACATTTAAAACAAGCACAAGAGCATCTGCGAATTCTAATATATCGGACTCCTCCCCTCACCTAGTCGCTGGCAGGCAGTGATCTGCAGTTGAGACCGATGCAGCTTTCTCACTGCAACACCAGGCAAAAATAGATCTTTTTACTATTATCCAGAACATTCAGGAGAGTAATTACAGCTAAGTTTTGAAAGGATCATTAACTTTGACTTATGAGAGGCAATGCCTCCCCCGTTAAGTACATTTCAAGGTTCCACAAGGAACAACCTGTATTATCAGTCTCCTTTCGTAGCATTCTTTAAAACCACTGTGTTTTCTTTCTAAATAGATTGTCAAAGCACTCAAATCCTTGCCTTTTAAATCCCTGCACACAGAAGTACAATTCCCATAGATGCAACCTACCACAGCCCATTTCTTTTAGACAATTAACAGACTTGGCGTACTACACGCTAATTTGACATCCAACGTGTTTTCTGTAGCTTTTCACCTCACTAATGAGTCTTACATGATCAAGATCTCCTGGTGGAGAGCCAATGTACTAGCAACAGGCTGTCCACATAATAGTAGGATTCCATGGAAAGCTTGGTTTAAACAGAACATAACAACCAAACAATAGCTTAGTATCTTGAATTAATCAACTGGAGAAATGAAACAGAACTGCTTCAGTCAGAGAAAAAATATTTCTATCCCAGAATCAGTCTTGCCTGTACCAACAATAGCATGTGATTTTCTGCTTTGCTAACCTCACTGGTGCTCAGGCTTTTCCCTTAATATTCCTTTATACTCAAGGGATACGAGGCATTTGAAAGCAGTTGCTCTGCATCCTCTGCTTGTGCAGTAAGCACTAAAAAACTGAGATCAAATATCAAGGTATTTATTTTCATAAACTGGAAAAAAATAATGCTTCTGAGGGCTTTACACCCAACATAATTGAATGTTAAGCAGCTGAAATACGATAAACTGTATCTCCTGATTTGCAGGCAACAATGACAATTCTCAGCGTTTTATTTTATCTTGCAAATAAACTTGAACCAGCAAGTAGACAGTTCGCTCCCTTCCACTGTGGCAGCAGGCGCTGGCAAAAGGGCACCGAAGTCTCTCACTTCCTCCTCTATGTGGAAGTGCCATTTGCACTACAGAACATCTCACCCATGAGGATTTTCATGTCTTTTCAGTCATTAACCTTTCAAGTGACTTCTTTGAAAAGAAGCTATTTTAAGTAGCATTTCCCTGTTCCAAAACAGCCTCTAGTGATTTCAAATGTAATTTCATATGAAGAATGACAACGGATTATGCCCAAAGCAATATGTTACAGACCTAGAAGGTAGCCCAACTGGCTAAACAAACAGGATACAGGCTTATTTAGAATCCACTGGAGCCTACACCATTCCTTCGCTTGCCTTTGATGAGTTTGGAATGAGCCCCCAATTCCACAAATGAACTTTAAGCAGTTTTATGGATGGAAGGACTGACACTGGATCCTCTTCAGGGTTGTAACAGGACTGTTCTCCAACAGTAGCAAAAACTACCTGGCTATTCAGACTATTAGCCCCTTTATACATGTTCTCTTATCATCTTAGAGTAACAGATTGTATTCCTCTAGGAATAAAACTCATTTGCATTTTAGTATAGCCTACGGAGTTTTTTTAGTGACTTCACTTTTAACGAAACTATCTTATGTCTTTCTTAAAGCACAATTCTACAGTTGCAAAAGATGCATTTTGAAGCTAAGCAACAGATGCATTCATCCTTTACTCATGCCATCTATACAAAAATGAGACTTTGAAGCATAAAGGGGACTACAGAAAGTCCTAGTATTACAAGTAGTTCCTTCTTGGTAACACAGCATATTATGCCTACCGTTTGTAATTAAACAGTACATGACAAGCCTGTGTACATATTTTTATAAGAGTATCTAAAGCTGTGAATGCCATTATATGCTTCTGCTAAGAAAAACCTAAAGTTCACGGAAGTATTTTCCGGTTTAAGATGAAGTGCTGTTGTAAGAAGTGATAACCCAATTGCCTGGCTAACACTGTTCTGACATCTAGATCAAATCTGTCTGTGGAATACACTACTCTCAGCTCTGCTGCTAATAAGAAAAAACGACCTTCAAGTCAAATCAAGCTTTCCGTCAGAAATCCCCCAACTGACCACAGAATGCCATTGGCAAAACATGAGCTTGAACCATGTTAGAGTCTCTTGGTTCTCTGATATTAAAAGAGGTGATGGAATAAAGCTGTCCCTAATGAATTCTTATCAAATTCACAAGGCAGCGCTTTTCTGAGCTCCATGTTGAGAAGCAGCCTGTAGAAGCACATTTCTGTATCCAGAATGACAAAACTTTTCAAATTCTGTTCTGTATTTGACAGCGCTTTCAGTGACAGCTTCACTGGTTCACAGCAATCGCTTTTCCCAACTTGCCTTTCCTGCATAAACTGACAAGATTCAGGTTTGCCGGTGTCCTACTATTTGTAACGCTGCCTCTAGTTGCAGGTGAATAGTCATTAGGTGGAAAGACAATTTTGATAGTTTCTGACACTTACATCAAAACTCAGCTGGGACAGCCTTTACAGACCAGCTACGCTTGTCATGTCTTCATTGGGAGAGTACCGCGGAGCATTCAGCCGATAGCTATGTTATCAAAGATTTTTATCTTGCCTAATCCACTCAGCTTTGATTGAAAAGTACCACTGTAGAGCGATGCACCATTCAAAACAGAAACAGAAGCCCTTGGGCACATCCCCAAAAGATAGGAGGATGACAAGTGCTAAACCGTAGCCTCTATGGCACTGTTTCTTTCCTTTTAAACCCATCGTTGTGCATTACATTAGGGAATAATTTCTTTCAGAGAAACAGCTTTCATTTGGATAGTGGACCAGCTTTTCCAACTCATCTCGCTCATTCAACAAGACCTGACAGTACAAAGCAAATACACTTCGGAAAAAAGATTGCTTGTCATTCCTTTCAAGAATTCCCAGGAACACAGGCCAAACACAAAGAAGCTCCAAGGTACAGGCTAACCACAAAATCTTGCTCATATTATTTGCCAATCAAGTGAGCTACAAGGTGTGAAACCATTTTATTTTGGTTTAGATAGTAAGTCTTCCGAGGGGAAATAATCTGATTGGAAGTGTAAATCCCAAGACCATTACAAATCACATTTTTTTCAGGAGTCGTTTAACCTCCGGGAGCTTAAGTCATGCACGTATCTTCTTTCTGAAACCTATTAGCATTCTGTCAGCTAACTCAACTGCAGGATACACACAAATTCAGTTATAATTTAAAAATAAGGCCTACCATAGTAACAACTGCCTCTAGCATCAGAAAAGTGTAAAGAAGTTGTGCAACAAGTACTCGTACTTCACAGCACCAGAAAATTCTGCCCAGGTAACCAGGTATAGAGAGCCAAGGCAACAGTTAATTCTGGCAGGCCTTTACTGCCAGGGAGCCCGCAGCGTTATCGTGATTTGTATCAACGAACAGATCCTCTTTTGGGCATATGGAAGTGGATCACATATCAAAAGTAAGAATCAGGGAGAAAAACCTTACTCAATAGAAAGTTAGCCCAATATATAAAAACCATACAAATGTTTAAACAGTTTAGAGGCAGCAACAACAGGAATGATAAAGATTCCTGCCAAGGTGGCCGTTAACATCAATGTCTTTTTCCCCACCTTGTTTTGCACTTGCATCTATTAAACTAGTTGGGCGTGCTGCCTCAGCTGGCTGACAAACACAGGGACATATGCAGCAACTTAAGCGCCTGCAAGCTTATTAATACAGTCAACAAACAAATATACAGAACTTTAACTGAGGGAAGAAACAAACAAAAAAAGAAAACCAGAACCCAGAAGGTCCAAGAGGCTCAGCACGTCTCTGCATTTTAGAGTCTTGGAGAGACAGGAGACACCTGCCATTGATTCTTGTAACAGTTTCTTGTAACAGTAGATGCAAAGCAACAACAGATACTGGCCACTTGTGTTGTTCTTACTTTAGAGGGGAGGGGAAATTATACAGCCCTGCCTCATTGTGGCATGAAGCAGTTAATGTTACACTCTCAAAATCTCCAGGCAGTTGTTGTAGCAGATAGCTATCCAGTCTGGCTGAGTTGATGCCCACTGTACATTGTTGATTTCTCCCTCTGCTGTATAGGCCAGGATAGGGTCCTCAATGGCACGAGGCATTTGCTGGATGTCCCAGATGAGAGCCTGATGGTCATCCGCTGCAAATGGAGGAGAAAATCATAGGTAGAATCAAGGTATAACGAGATCTCCACATGTGACTACTAACAGGCATAAAGTCCAAGAAGCTCTACAGGATATGGCTGTTGCAGTCCTGATGAGTGTCCAAGCCAGAGATACAATTGTACAACTATGCTCCAAAAAAAAAAAAAAGAAGCTTGGATCATTACACATTATCCAGGACAGAGCTGAAAAACAAATGATAGGTGGAACTCATATCAACTGTAAACATTTAAGAACTAGATTGCAAAAAACCTAAAGAGCATTAAAATAATATAGCTTAGCCAAAGCAGATGCACAGTTTGGGCACTGGGCTCACTACTTCCACACAATAAGCTCCAGTAGGTGTCTATTTCCATGAAAATTCTAGGAAAGTCACTAGTAAAGGGCTTTAAACTACACGTATTTTTTAGCAAAGGGCAGGCAGAGAACTGCACAAGCTTTTGGAGAGAGAAGATTTTGCAAACGCAGTGAAAGACTCACAGAGACTCACCAACACAGCGGGACAGGGATGGATCACACTCACCTGCTGTACAAATGTGGCAGGAAGAATGAGGTGCCCAAGCAATTCCATTTACACACGCTCTGTGGTTGTTTAACCTGGCAACAGGAGTGCAGGGAACTCTGACATCTAGAATCACAACCTGCAGAAACAAAACCCAACCAAATGAATAATTTAAATTTTTTATTTGTTCTTCAGAAAATCAAATATTTTGAGCCAAAGCTATAAATACAGTCTTTTCCTAAAGGATGTGCTTGGCAAGCAAACACTCTTCTCAAAGAATAGCTTCTCGCTGGTCAGCGTGTCTCAAAAGCAGTCGGACCTCACAACAAGGGCTTGTGACTTACACAACAAGGACAAACAAATTACGCTTCCCTGAAGTGGCACTGGTGACAAACTAAGATACACCGCCTTGTGTGCTGAATCAAGAACAAGGTGAGTGAACACTTGCAGTTAAGATATTACGTGAAAACTATTGCTCAACTGGCTCACAGACCCCTCTTAAAAACCAGATGAAGTACATACAAGCCACAGAGATCTTCAAGTTTATAATGCCAAAGTTATTTCTTTAACTCCTACTGAAGTTAGTGCACTAAGAATTCGTCCTTAATCATTTTTCATGTCACTTACTGACACTGCCCCTTAGCTCTTTAAAGAGCTAATTACTATCAAGCCACCTCCCCAAAAAAAGAAAAATCACAACCACTAGCACCTACAGAAGATGAGCTGCCCCCTTACCTCCATGCCATCCATGGCCATTGTAGCAAGATAGTTGGGATCCTGCTTATTCCAGCAGAGACGCAGCAATGGGTGGTGCTGTGGATCCTCATAAATTATGGTGCTGTGTTCCAGATGACGGAGGTCGAACATCCTCACCGAGCCATCTGCACCAACTGAAGCAAACATATCTCTCCCACCACCGGCACGGCTAAATGCTATGTCATACACCTGCTCAGTAACAAGACAGAGAAAAACATAACCTTAGTTTTAGTGAGCACACTGCCCCTTAATTTGCAGTGAAATGGATTTGATATATGGATAGACGATCCAGTTGCGATATATTCTGTCACATATTTCACGTCCCTAGCAAGTTTTTAGTTACTACACTTGCCAAGAGGAGGGGGAAAAAAACTTAAGGGTTATGTCATTATAGGATCATTCACTGGAACTAAATATATTGATTTCCCAGACGCAGATTTTTTTATATTCATTGCTGAAAAGTAACATTATGTTCAAATGAAAGATTCTTGCAAGTTTTTTTTATTGCCTTTGATATGCAATTGATTTCAACTCCAGTCAGACGTTTTACTTCATTTTTCTAAAATATTCTGGAGCATAATCTAGTAAACCAAGTATATTCTCAACTCCAGATTCTATGATGAGTAAACAGAGTAGTTTTGATAGCTAATAGTATAGTTTTAGTTTGGTACTCAAAACGGTATATCTTAATCTTAGGTAAATTATCTTTTTGGATCATTAGATTTTTCAAGAAAAAGGGGGAAACCAGAAAAGTTCTGTTTCTACCGCTTAAAAAAATATACGATGTAGACAGTCAAAAAAAAACCATCACCTCTTTGTCATGCGCAATAAGCTGGGTCTTCACATGGCCAGAGACCAGATTTACTCTTCCCAGAACCTGGCCTGTCTCCAGACCCCAAATTGTGCAGGTTGTGTCAATACTAGAGGTACCTGAAACAAAAACACTTCTGTTAGAAAAATTAATATTCTCACAAATTATTTAATCGCTTACTGGATTAATGCAATATCCTCTGGCATCTACAGATCAAACCAGCTACAAGAACAGCATACAATTAAAATCAAGAATGTCAAACAGCTCACAGTCTACCACGCATTTAAATGACCCAAATCTTTTAGCTGCAGAAAGAGTCTTCCACACAGGAATAAAGTGTAAATAGCTCATGTCTGCTTCAATCTATTCAGAAGCCTTATGCAATACTGAGATGAACTTTTCCATCCTGTAAGTCTCATGTGCATGTCAAAACCAAAATTCAGTCTTAGTGTTGCAATAGCACATTTTGATTAATTGATTGTTTCTGTGGACTGAAGGTGGGGCTAGCAGTAAAGCTCTTAAGAGATGAGAGATGCAACAGACGAAAAATAAATCATGTAGTAAATAATTACTAAGACATATTATCACTGGTAATCTCTGAGCAAATCCCCCTGACATAAATGGCTGTACTCTTCTGGGAAACAAACCTCTGCTGGATCAGTCATCTTGGATTCACAATTTGTCCCATAGGCTATAATTAAGCCTTAAGCACTCAGCCCCCTCCTCCAACTGATTTAAGGGATCCTGGCTTTACTCCGGCAGCTGAAACTGCTTCACAAAAGAAAAAGCTCGGTACATAGTTTTCTATCCACTCCAGAACACACTGAAATAAGCGGAGTTCATTTTCATCATCACTTGGCACTACAACAATAGCTTCCCAGCCCTGAAGACTCAGACTATCTGCAAATAAGGAACACCCCCAATCCAACCTAAGTGACCCATTCTGTACTGGACAGGGCACCTTTCAAGACAAAAAAGTCTCAATGAACTGCCTCTTTTTTTTTTTTTAAATTTTTAACCTAAGACAATGGCAGTTTCTATAATGCAGAAGGTTGTCCACTCGTTAGTTATTGAATTAATCCGTGACATGCAACGACACAGCAGTCAGGGCCTAGACTTCACCAGACTAAATTCAAAAGCATGTCTTTTCCATGCGAAAAACGTAGCATTTTGTCAGTCTCACCTAGAAGGTAAGGATCCACTTCATTCCAGTCAAATGATGTTAGTGGAGCACAGAAATCAGAGTTCTTGTTATTGTTCAGCAAACACTCCAGCCGGGTCTCTGTTTCACCCACCTTTAGAAAAAGCAAAACATCTGACTTAAATAGCAACATCACATGACTTGTTCCACTTGCACTTCCAAAACATAAGGTGTTAATCCTGGGTTTCTTTCCTCTCAGCTTTACATCCTAAAGCTCTGGAAAACACAATCACCATCTCTATCTTCAATGAGGCGATTAAAACAGCAACTACCATCATAATTCTGCTTCTCCTACAGTCTTCATGTTTCGGTCACATTCCTGCTGTTAAGAAAACAAGTTATCAAGTGCTCTGACTTGTTTTTATGTCTTAACCTCCACACTGTAGCGAGAGCAGGATACCCGGAAAGGAAAACAACTCACTCAAAAAAGAATCTGGGGTCCAGTGAAAATGAGATCAATATGCAACACAATTAATATCGTGGTTTATCTTTTTCTGTTTACTCACTCTCCACACGCGCAGATAGTCACCACTGGTTGCCAACAGGTCCGGATAAACTCCCTTGGTGTCTGGGATCCACATAAGCTTTGTGGTAGGGTAGGGGTGATCAAAGGTGTTCCTGCAAATGAATTCTGAGCTCTCTTCATCCAAACCAACAAGCTGCACCTGTAAGAAGCCATATTTAAAAGAAAGCGTTTTATCAAAATACTTATTTATGATTAAAGCATTAAGACTGAGTGTATTTCAGAAGGACACCTTCTGTAACCTCAAGGACAATATAAAAGGACCATCATGCCAATGGAATGAGAAATCGTTAAAGCTTTGCTTCCTAGCTGGGGCATGTAAGCAAAGCAAAGTATACATAATGACCACAGCGCCTTGAAGAGATGATCTCAAATGAATTGAAATCAAATCCTAAAGCATTAAAGACCACCCTTCTCTTTTCCACATCGCAAAGCCCAGTTTAAATCACAGACTTAAACTGCACAAACATTATTCCAAGTCATCTTTAACTGAACTGATGCTGACAATGTCGTCTTCAGAGAGCAGGACAAACTGTGATTTGCACAACAACCCCCCCCAATTAAAGCCCCTCTCACAGGGTTTTTGGCTATAACCCTGCAGATTGTGTCAGATCATATCAGCCAGCTGCCAAACTGTTTTCAGCATCACGTTAACTAAAACGTTCTGTCACAACTGCACAAAATTAAGATACAGATTAATCACATCACAGAGTCAGAAAGTAAAATAGAATTCAAACTTAAAGAAGAATTGGGAAGCTAAAATATTTACATAATTATTCAAATGTTTTGTGTGAGAAGGCCAAGAAAACAGGTCTGCTGAAAGATTCTAGGTAACTGAACTCCAAATTAGGTTTTTTGCACAGTAATGTGACAGTGGGAAGGACTAACTTGCGAGAGAGATGCAAGACAGAGCAAACAAGAAACTATCTCCACATAGCTTGGCGATGACAACACCTGAAGTAATGCTTGCAGTCTCAGACATTATGTTATTAGAAAAATATTGACATGTCAGAAAGTGTTCATAGAACAATATGGTGCTGGGAGGATATGTTTAACCTAGCAGTGACTACCAGACCTAAACAGGATGAACGCCCCACTGTGTTAAATGCTGTTCAAACACAAACATTATGGGGACAACTCACTACAGTTACTTTGGAAGCTGCTCAGGGCAGGAACTTCCTAGTACTTTCCACACAGCAGCTTCCTCCTGGAAACAGTGGTTTAATGGACTTTTTCCTAAGATGTTTATCTGGAAAAATCCTAAATATTCTGGGATAAGCAATTTGGTTAATGGACTACACAGTTAAACTCGATCAGAAGTATACCTTTTTTTCCCCCCCTGCATAACAGAAAAACAACAAATGCTTCAATGGATCTTAAACTATAACATCAGCAGTTATAAGCCCATTTAGAGATGCTGTTAAATGCAAACCTCGCCCCCTGCCACAATGAGAAGATCCATCCTTTTCACCCCATAACAAACCCCGAAAGACGTATCCAACTATGCTTCTAAAAACTCTGTATTTGTCTGTCTTGCACTCTCTTTATTACAGCTACTCATTATACTTCACACCAGTATGAATCAGTCAAGAATCTCCCAGTCTTCTGAAATGATTGACAAATAGCTTTCTAACTCCGTTAGGGATCAGAAATACTAAGCGGATTTTACAAAGGAAACAAGTTGTCCTTGGTGATAGAAAATCTTGTGGCGAGGTCAGGATCAGAAGACCAATGACCTCTAATCATTTCTTCTCCTTTGCTTATGCTGTTTTCATCTCAATATTGAGTGCGTTAAGCCTACACAAAGCGATCAATGTACTCATAACCAGAAGCAAATCTCAAGCTGCAAAGGACCCACTTTCATTGGTGTGAATTTATATATTCCTGCCCTGCATGTTCATGCTTAACCCCTCCCCAGACCTGAAGAAAAAGCAATGACTGTGTAGCAAACCAGTATCTTTTTAGGTGCAGGCCCGGTTAGAGAACAAAAATTACATTCGCAACACTAGAGCTCCTGGCAACTGCTGAAGATCAGGTGTCTGACACCGATTGTCAGACCTGGCAGCAGCCTGTGCTAACTCTGAGCAGGAAGCATTGGGCTGCCCAGAGATAGGAGCAGAAAATACTGCTTGAGAAGCTCTGTTCTTTCCTAGCTCAGCATATTCAAAGCCATGACTCTTCTCTTCGTACTTGATCACGTACAGCGATTACAGCATCCCTCTATTCATCCTCTTGGGCAGGCTGAACGCAAGGAGAAGGAACGATGGAATTATTTTCAGGATGCTGATTATATTAGAGCCCTGCCTCTCCCTCCTGCAAGCGAGGAAAGATTTGCTGCTGCCAGCTACTGCACGAAGGAGTTCCTGAAGTCCAGCCCAGCTAGGACTGGGGTGATGCTAACAGAAATTGTGTCGGTCTGGACACAATTTGAACCATTCTACATCTACTTGTAACTCATTCCAGTGGGAAAATGAGGACCGGTGTGTTCAGCCTCCATTAGTTTTACAATTATGCTACAACAGTAGCAAGGAGTGCTAAATAATTATTTGTTTCTCCAATACATGAAGATATGCTAAACTTGGATGTGCATTTTCCTATCATAATCCAAGCCTTTATTAACTTAAGGCTTAATCGCAACAGTGCATCTGAGTCAAGAAGTGCCTTTAATCGGCATTTCTTAACTTCCCAAAAAATTGCATCTCTCCAACATGATCCAAAAGAAGCAGACACAGAAATAAACAATGCAGAATTTGGTAACAGCTTGCTTCTTTTTCTTGCGTGGTTTGTGGATCAGTGAAGTAAGTTCATAGTTTTTTTAAAATGTACTGTATTCCTTTAATCTAATTAGTAACAACTAAGAATGACACTTCACAATTATTTTAGGGTCATGTACAATCAGAAAGATCTCACTGCACCAATTAATCTTCAACATGCAATCAATTTTTCTTTGTAACTCTAAACGTTACAGGAAAAAAATAACCCTCTGGTAAAACAGCCGCCCTGGACACTCTTTGATTCCAGGCACTGTTCAGGAGAAGGTGGCAGCCTGGGAAGCACGTGGTCATAACCTCTCAGTTCACTCCAGTGATGGGAATGAGTGGGTGGCATACAGCATCACCCTCTACTGTTTTCTGAACTGGTCACCATTTTTTTCTTGCAGAATCCCAAAATCAGCCTTTCCTAATGTTTTCCACAGCTTGCTCCTGATCCATGAAGCCATAGTCAGGAGCCTGCGAAACAGCATTATCAGGGAGATTTATGAACGCCTTCGTTCCCTCCCATTACACCAGTGACCCATGACACATTATAAAGGCTGACAGCAGTTTCCTAACCCAAGAAGTTCAGGAAACACTACCCCAAATAATTTTAGTTCTACCAACAGAAACAAGTCATCTCTCTTCTTGTACCAGTGATTTGATCAGCAAAGGTCTACAACCTGAAACAAGCCTCCTTTGGGGTTCAAACAGTTCTTGGCAACTAGCTTTCTGATATACTACACAGCTTGTTTAGTGTGGGGGTTGACAGAGGTTAGAAGAGTCTGGGAATTAGGGATAGTAGTAAATTGGCAGTCAATAGATTTGAGTTCCCCACAAAACAGAGGTGTCAACAGCCATTTTATACATGTAACCCGTAAGTACTTCAAGCTCTGGCAATTACTACAGAAACAGAAAATCGGAGACAAATGAGACAAGAATCTCTCCTCTCTCTTTCACTGCAATTCCCTCACAGTGAGCACTTCTGCTGCAACAAACAGTGCATTAAGTCTTTTTAAAAGCATCTTTTAAAAAAAAAAAACAAAACAAACTACAACAGAAGAGTCATAAGAAAAAAAGTATATACACTTATTCAGTTAGATTTCAAGCAAGCTAAAATTGCTATTCCAGACTATTTTTTTTAAGTATGTTAAGGGTAAGGAAGAAATCCAGTTATTTGGAACAAACCATTGCAACATCAGAACAGAAATGTTGTCTGGAGCTTGTCAGAAACCTCTAAAGATTATGAGTGCAAAGAGAAAGTTGAAATGAATATGAGCTTTCATTACCCTTTTAATTAGTGCCAACGGTACCTGTAAGTGTATTTTGATGTCAGAAGCCGGCAATATAAAACATCTCAACTGTGAAGGGCAAATTATGCAGGAGGACAAAGCTTTCACACATGCCCTGTAAAAATCTTAAATTTCTGCTTACCCCAGAAGTCAGGTTGTAAAACCAACAGCTCCAGGCCCTTTCCAGCACAATGCTATGGACTACTTAAACAGGGCAACTTTGGTTCTCTCCCTTTGTTCCTTTAGTTATACTATTTAGACAGACAGAAGCTGGAGATGGAAGAGTTTACAACGAGTGTGCATCTAGCACAAGCGTACAGTATTGTCCAAGAGTCCCAGTCTGGAGCATGAAGCCATTCCCTGAATGTTTCATTATCCTCCAAAAGATTCAGCAAAGCTGTGAGAGTCATAGTAAGACATCATAAGACAGCGCAGATGAAACACCACTCCCCAGCTTGTTTTGGTCCCCAAAGTAAAGGGGACAACATCAATACTCTAAGCAATAACGCTTGCATTTACCCAAGACAGCTCACTGTTAACTATCTTCCTACAGTGGAAGGCTGTACTGAAAGCACTATAAAAACCAGCAAACAAGAAAACCACAAAGAAAACCCACCGCTCTTTGAAATATCAGAGACGCAGCAAAACCTCTCAGCAAAGCAAAGGTTATGTTCCACTGCGTTTATTGTACAACTTTAATTTTTAATCATACATCATCTTTATTTCTATAGCAGCAGCAGCACCCAGACTAGCATCTCATTCTCATACAATTAGTTTCCATCTCTTTACACCACGTAGATCTCATAAGCATGTGGGGCTTACATGGACTGAAGCCAACAGAATAGTTATTCCTGAAGCTCAGAGGTCAGGAGAAGCCCTGGGGAATATTTACAGACAGCAGTAATTCACATAGTCCTACAAAATTCCTGTCTGCAAAATGTGAGCATAAAGGGTAGAAAAGAGAGGAGTTGACTCAACTGCTTTACACTTGAAGCCTGAAGTGAAAAGCAGACCTGATCACACTGTAATAGAGAGCAACCCTAGGGAATGGTCCAAACTTAAGGAGGTAAAGGCAACATAAACGCATATGCTCTTATTAGCCAACTCTACCACTTCTAAACAAACAACCGTTTGCAAGTTTGTTATTTTAGCTTCTCAGAGTACATACTACAATAACATTTTCAAGTTGGTCTTCAAACAAATGAAAAGTTTTCAAGCTCAGGGACCTGCCTTTCCCCAGCAGTACTGCCAGAACCACAAGAGTGCTCACCAGCATAAGGAGACAACTCATACGCAGCCAACTCATTCCGGCTGAACAACAACATGCTCAGGAGAAGTATCATGTCTAGGACTGCTGCAGTAACTTAACCACTCAGAGATGTCACCCCCGCCTTACTGTCACCCCCTCTCATTATATCCTTGCACAAAGCCCAATCCCCAACACCAACTTTCTGACATTTTCTGCAATCCCCATTATGCAGCTTGACAAAGCTACAAAGCACACACGCTATAAACACACAAAGCTGTATTTGCAAAATCTTAGTTTCATACAAATTTCAGGATGCTCTATAGCTATGCCCATTTCCTCATCTCTTTTCCATTTACAGGAATTCATTATATCAGACTAGCACATTAAAGTCTGTTCAGAAATGACTGCACAAGTGTTTGGAGAGGTGAACACGTAGTCTCTATTACCCATGTAAGGTTCTCCGCTTGTATCTGGCAGGGAAACACTGAAGATATAATCTCATGCCTCATTACACCCCTGTTCTCAGAGAAAAGTAAAGGTACTGAGGAATCAGTGAAAGTGGTTTATATATTTATGAAAAAAGTTATCACACGGAAGTCTTCCACAGCAAGAAACTATAATGAGAATGGCACATTTCTAACACAGCCTCAGACACCCTGTATATGTGCAAACTTTAGTCCTGGCCATAAACTTTATTTCAGACTGGAAAAAAAGCCAGGTATGCTCAAGCGAGGGGACCTTCCCGGCTGAGGTGCAGCCAGCAGCACCACCCATGGCTCTTCCCACCCTCAGTCCCTCAGTGTCCCAACAGCTAAGGAGTCACAGGAAGGAATCCAGCCGGAATCCAGGCCGGCACCCTGCGCTTCAGGGATACACCTGAAGGCTCTACACAGCTCCCAGCGCCCAGGGCAAGGCAGGAGGACTCCCTCCGGCCACACCACCCGTTGGGGCCCGGCCCGGGGACGGGGAGTCGCTTAAACCACCGGAATGAAGATGGTCGGCCCCCTCCTCCCCCCTCACTCTGCTCCGGCCCCGACGCCCGATACCGGTATGGCCAGGCCCTGCCGCCGCCGCTCCCCACCTTGTTGTTATACTCCTCCACGAAGCTTCCCAGCGCCAGACGGAACCGCTTGTCCGGCCGGACGCTCCAGTTCATGGCGTACACGGTCCAGGGCGCCTCATATTTGTAGATCTCCTTCCGCTTCCCGTGCAGCGACATGGCTCGGCCGAGGGGGCCCCGGGCGGCGGCGGGGCTGAGGGGGGCAGCGGGCTTGGCCGAGGGGGGCCCCGGGTTGGGCTGGGAAGGGAGCGATGGGCCCGACTGGAGGGAGCGGGATGGCGGAGCGGGCCGGGGGAGAGGCGGAGCGGTGCCGGAGAGGTGGCGGGGAGCGGGGGAGGCCGCAGCACGGCGCCGCGCCCCCAGGCCCGGCTCCAGACCCCGGCGGCAGCAGGAGCAGCGCGGAGGCCGTTTGGGATTCGGCCCCTCACACAACGGGAACGGAAGCCACGCGGGGCGCCCCGCCCACTGTGTGCGGGTTGGCTGTATTGCCTGTCACTTAGAATCCGGGGCATCTATTGGGTGGTTTGCCCGTCCGTTTGGCCCTCTTCGGTCTTCTATTGGTTGCTTTGCCCTTCATTCCAAGCGGACGCTCACCCTCTGTCTGGGATAACCTACCGTTGCGTTTGACCCCGCCCCGGGGGGAGGCCATGCTCGTTCTCGGCATCTTACTGGCTACCAGGGGTCGCAGTGGCGCCAGGCGGGATCTTGAGCCCTTACCGATAACCGATTGGCTGGAAGCGGTGTCAGTCACGTCAGCCCGAGGCGGGCGGGGGGCTCTCAGGCGCACCCTGGGGCCGGGGGTTCGAGTCCCGTCTCTGCCCAGTGGCGGGCGGGGACGGGCTTGCCTTGTCTCTAATTAACTGCAATTTAATGATGGGGTTTTATTTTTGGTAGCACACAGCAGCATTGGCATGTGCCCGGTGCCTTACTCCGGGAAGGGGCGTTGGCTTCCCAGGGAGCTCCTGCCTGGAGCAGGGCAGGCTGAGGCTCAGTGCCTGGCTCAAGCCCCCGCCGGCAGCTCAGCTCCCTCATGACAGGGCCAGTGGGTGCCCCGGGCCCCTGCATGGGATGCAAGCGCTCCCCAGGGGCTGTGCACCTCCTGGGAAGGCCTCGAGGCCTGCTGGCTCTCTAGGCCGAGGCACGGCAGGGAGAGAAGGTGTCCTGGCCGCTGCCAGCCAAAACTGGGCTGGCCCCGGTTATAAATAGCCCCTTTCTGGGACTGTGCCGGCCTGGGGCCTGGGCAGGGGCTGCCGGCTGGTTTTTGCCCCGCCATGGAGAGAGATCAGCTGGGGAGAGGCAGGTTTAACCCCCCGCTGAGGGCAAGGGGTCTGTCCTCACCTCTTGTGGCCTCTTATGGGCCATCCTGGGTCTGGCCCTCCTGAAGGAGCAGCCCCATTTGGACGGGATCCGTGTGCCTTTTCAGCGAGGGATGTAGCTTGGGCTCTAGGTATGGCTGTGCTCATCCAAAGTCCCGCTTGCTGCCAGGACTCTTAGTGTAATCTTTGCCTGAGGTATATTTGCGACGTCGTTTCTTACATGCAGGAGAACAGCAGCAAGCTGGTCTTGTAGAAGAGCCTTGGCAAATAGCTACTGAGCTTGGACTGCATCCTATTGGGAAGGAATTGCCCAACAAAGCCCCTCCAGACCCCATCCTTGACCGGCACGTGGGCTCTGTTAGCCCCACACTCCCTGGGTGAAGCAACTAGGTTTGACCACAGCCTCTTCGGGGGTCTTTGCAGATTAGCACCTGCCAGAGATGAATTCACGGAGGCTCCCAACAAACACAGCTGTAATCCACGTTAGGTGCCAAAAACATCTTTATTAGCAAAGTGTACACTAAAACTCCAGAGAAAGAGATGCTCACAGTTTTACTACTCTCAAAGGGAGCTCGATACATTACTTGAGCAGGCGGCCTAGGACTGTCACAGCATCTAACCGAACGGCAAGGTGGCAGTGCTAAGTAGGCTTCTCCTACGGGGGATGCTGCGGGAGTCTGCTGGGGAAAGGGCTGGGGAGGAGGAAGCATCTATCAAACCTTTATCAAAAGAGAGAAGGTGGGAGGAAGGGCTGGAGGTGAGGTGTTTGGGGCTTTTCGGCTTTCTGGGATTGTGCTTTTTTTTGAGTTTTGTGCTTTATGCCGAGGCCAGTGACCAGTTGGGTTTATCTGGGGAGTCAGTTGTGGGATGTGTGTTGGGGTTTGCAAGGCGCGATCAGCCTTGCTGGAGAAGTCAGTGCCCTAGGACTCATGCTGAAGCATGCTGAAGTGGCAGGGGCTGTTGGCCCTTAGTTTCTCGTGGCAGTCAAGTAGGACAAGGATAGCTTCTTTCCTCTGTCCTTGTCCTGGGCTTCCCCCCTGCAGCTCCCCCCAGTGCCACACTGTGGAGATCTCCTCCTCCTCTGGTGACTACCCGTTCTGTAATGCCCACAGGCTCCGCCGGGCTAAGCCCGGTACCAACGCAATGGTCCCTGCTCCAAAGAGCTGACAGCAAAGTGGCCTCGCAGCTAAGAGCCATGGATTTGCTCTCCTCTGGTCGCTGTGGCTCACTTGGCTTGCGCCGTTCTTGAGAGGAAGCCTTGGCAAGGAAGAGGCGGTGGGTACCGTTTGGCCTAGCCAGCTTGTTGGTGGCCGTAAGAAAGAACTGCTCTGGGTTCACTATAATGTGCAAATGAAATCTACTCTATGGGAACCGCTGGAAAACGTTGACCTTGGAAGCCAGCCACTCTACGCTTCCTTTCACGGTGGCAGAAGACAGCTACAAATTATACCCCTGAGCCATTGGCATTGTCCTCCGTCTTACCCTTGCAGTCAGAATCAACATCAACTGACTGAGCTCGCAGTTGAGGTTCCTCTTGACTTGCTTCGCAGCCCCCACATCTCTAACTTCCAGGAAGCACTGGGTCGGAGAGGTGTCTCTGAATGTCCTGGTGCTCGGAGGATGCCTCCAAGTGCTCAGGGAGGGAAGGGAAACGAGAGCCCCGGAAGAGTCCCTGGGTATTTGCTGCCTCTTGGTGGGGAGGCTCTGGGTTCGGGAGAGGCGGGGAATGGTGCTCCTGCTCGGAGTAGACCGTCATGGTTTCATCAGATGCCACAGTGAGGTGCATCCCGCTTGACAAGGAGTCCCTGGATTTCAAGTGGAACTTTTCTACCTCCGTGTAGTTCGGGCTCTGGTGGGAAACGAGGAATGAGGTGGGTTATGTCAAAAGCAAAACAAAGTAGCCACGCTCTCTCCTCACCCCATCAGGCCCCCAAAATGTTATTTTTTGCCTGAGGAAGCCTCAGAGCAGAGGAACCCACTCCCCTCCCTACTGATGGGGCAACCTGGTAGTGCTGGAGATGGCAGGCTGCGCCCCAAGATCAGCGATGTACTGGGCAGAAGCATCTCTAGGTAGACCTACTCCCATTTCAAGACCCCTGGGCTTTGCCTGGGGACAAAGAGCTTGGCTGTGCTTTGCCTGCAGGGAGGGCGGAGGCACCTGCTGGCCTTCCAGGACCTGTCTGCGAGGGGCAGAAGGAAGCTTGGCTGGTGCTGAGCCAGGAGGGGTGGCCTTACCTGCTCTGGGGTTGTCGGCTCCTCGTCCTCCAGGGGCACACAGGGGGTGAGTGGCTCCATGCTCCGCGGGAGAATGCCGTACATGGCCAGGTTGTGGGATGACGGCGAGATGGGGCTGTATGCGGGCGGCACTTGGGACAGCTGGCGCTGCAGGAGCTGGAGGATTATACTAATGTCTGACGACATCCTGGACTCCAGCCTGGGGACAGAGCAGCCCAGCGTTAGCGCAGTGCATCCTGCTGCATCCCACGGGAACCAGACCCATGGCGGGGCAAGGAGGCACTGGGGAGGAGGCGCCGATTCAGCTGCCCGAGGGCAATGATGCTTTGCCTGGTGCTGCTTGGCGAGGTTTTTAGCAGAGCTTCAAACCAGCGCTGCCACAGAGAGATCAATCCTGCTGTCTCTCTACTGCCACGCTCAATCATCCCCTGCCCAATGTTTTGTGCAGCCAAACTGGGATCTGGAGCGGGGAACTGAACAAAGCTAGAACTACCCCGGAGCAGGGAAAAAATTGCAATGGTTAGTTTTAATCTGGATCAATTCTCCAGGCCAGCTGCCCGTGCTGACTGATGAGAGCAAGGCAGGTTGGTGCCAACCATTTTTAACTGAGGAATAGAAGGAAATGGAAAAGTAGAATAAGTCTCTTCCTTCTGCCTTGTCCTTGACTGCAATGAGCAGCCCTGGCAGGAGTGGGCACAACCCCCCTCGCAGGCAGCGGTCCTGGCAGCACTTAGAGAGTGGGTGGGAGATCCAGCCCCTGGCGCCAGGGATGGCGAGACACTGAAATACGTGCGTGGGCTCTGCCGTGAAGTGAACTTAACTTGGGCAGCAGCTGTGGGTGGGAGAGCCAGCCGCTCGTGTGGGTGCTGCCTGGGGCCTTTAAACCCACATCTCCAGTGTGGGCTCTTCCTCCTCATTCAAACATCACTTTTTTTTTTTCTTATTTAGAGGGCAACAATGTGCACGAGGCTCGTTTTCTTGCACAAGAGGATGTTTGCAGCTCTTTGCCACAGGAAGAGGACGCCTGCAAAAGTCTCAGGTCGTGAGCCCGTAGGTGGTTTCATGTCTGCAATTGCATCGAGCTGGGAGGCAGCGGCAAAGTGGCAGATCCCAGGGGTGGTGGTGGGACAGCACCAGACGAGGTGCTGGGCTGCAGCCAGGGCCAGGACTTGCAGTTTGAGAAGCTGCTGCATTTGCAAAGTGCTCCCACCGCTTCCCCAAGGAATGCAGTGTCCCTGGGGGTCAGGAGGTGGCACCTACTGCACACAGACCCCACTGCAGCCACCCCTAGAGAGCAGGAGAAGCTGATGGCCCAGAGTCCCCCTGGGTGCTCTCCAACCCTGTGCCCCGGGGGACCTGCCTACCTGCTGAGCTGGGCCTGCAGGAGCTCCAGCCTGGACTCAATCTGCCCCGGTCTGTAGTCGCTGTGCAGGGGGATGTCCCGTGAGCTGTGTACCAAGGAGATGTGTTGCAAAGGCTCCGGGTGGTGGTTCGGCCTTCCGTCCTCCCAGAAGGTGAACATGTTGGGGATGTCCAGGGGGGTGGCTGGAAGGAGAGGAGACATCTCAGCATTTCTGTCTTGCATCCCCCAGGCCCACTGGCATGGAGGTGCTCCATAGTCCATCACCCAACACGTTTATGGAGAGCCATCACCCATCACCCTGACGTACATGGTGCTCAGGGAGCGTCCATCACCCTAGCACCTGAGGTGCTTGTGGGGATCCATCACCCTGGCACCCAAGGTGCTCATGGACAGTCCATCACACAGGCACCCAACACGCCTATGGCATTTGGCCCCTTGGGGCAGCCCCAAAGGGGTCCCTGGGTGCTAGGAGAAACTGCAGGGCACGGGAAGGACAGAGCAAATACTACTGGGGACAAAAGTCAGCAAAGACAAGCATGGCTTCCCCAAGCTTGGCTCTTCCCCAAGACAAGGCCACCATGCCCAAGCATCTCTCACCCCCTTCCTGCCAGCTTTGTCTGCAACTGTGGGTACCTGCGTAGGACTGGCTGCTCTCCACCGCCTGCTTGCCAACCTCTGTGCCGCCGGCGTTGGTGGTGACGAGGCTGAGTGTGGGCAGAGCAAAGTCATCCTTTTTGGATGTGGGGAAGGGCTCAGCTTTTGTAGGGCTGCCAGTCTTGGCCTCGTCGTCACTGGTCTGGGAGCAGGGAGTGGTGCTGCTGCCCAGGTCATCCCACTGGTCCTTACTCAGCGGGTCCTGCGGGTTGGTGAGCTCTGAGTAGGTGTGATACTGCTCTGCATCAGAGATGCCTGTGTCTGGGTCTGTGGGGCAGCACAACAGGTTAATTTGGGGAGGACCGCACATGGCAAAATCAGCCCCCATCCCCTCTAGGGTGCCCATAGGGCTGGGGCATCCTAAGAAGAGGGAGGGAAGACAGCGTGGGTGCCCCCAGGGTGGGGACATACTGGTCTGCAGGGATGGAGGCACTGACAGTCACCTCTGCTTTGGGGTGCCTGCTAGGGCAGTAATTAAATGATGATCCCGCTCCCCAGCCCTGCAAACCAGGCTCTGCCGACGCTGTGGGACTCACCAGGCTTGTTGGGCTGGCAAAGGGAATGCTTGCGTCGGCGCGCCCGCCGGTAGGTGCAGTCATATTCCTCACTGAGTGGTGAGCGGGGAACGCTGTCTGCCTGAGGGATGAGAGGGGCTGGTCACCAGGGCAAGGGTGCCATGTCCCATCCAGGGGTACCAAGGCCCATCCGTGGATGCCATGTCCCATCCACAGGTGCCACATCCCATCCATGGGTGCCACGGCCCTGGGTGCCATGGGGGCTACAGCCCATTCAGCATCCTCCTAGGGCTGGTCTCCAGCCATCTCTGGCTCTCCATCACTGCCCTGTCCCTCACAGTGACTCCTGGACCAGTGGCATAGCTCAAGGGATCCTAGAGGCTGGCCTGGGTGCTCTGAGACTGAGTTGAGGGTGTCAGGGCAATGGGGAGGGAAGGGGCACCCTGAAGTGGGGCAGGATGTCCTGGGGTGGGAATGGACATAGAGGGAATTTGAATTTCTTTACTGTCTTGCCAGGCAAATGTCTCTGAAAAAATACCAGGAAAGGACAAAGTCCAGTCATAAAGTTTAAGAGTCAAACAGCAATGTAAAAAATGCTCCAAGCCTTCCATGCATCACAAACCCGATTATTTAAAAAGGACTGAGTGAGGAGCACCTGTTGACACCCTTGCTTCAGCCCTCCCACTTGCCAAATTTAAGGCATTGACCAGATCCCTCCCTGGGACAGCCCTGGCACTCACATCTCGCAGGTTAAAGGTGATCTCTAAGTTGCTCCAGAAATTGTCAGAGAAGGCTGGGTACATGTCCAAGACCTCCAGCAGGTCCTCTCGCTGGATCTTGTGCAAGTCACAGTAGGTCAGAGCCCTCACGTCGGCATTGGACTTCCCTGGGCGGGCATAGAGGCTGATGGGCTCCCCAAAGATGTCATTCTTCCCTGTGCCAACAGAAAGCTCATTAGGGGGAGGTGGGCACCCATGCCAGTTCCAGGAGTTCCAGACTTCATTTTGGGGCTCAAGGACAAGGGGACGCCCAGCAACCTCGACACTGATTGTGGACGCTGGGGTTTATGCTATGAAAGCCATCACTGGTGGGGAGACTGAACCAGGGCAGTGGGTCATCAGTGATGGCTGGGGACTGCTGAGCTGTCCTCACTCCCCTGCTCTCCGCACTACTTTGTGGTCTCTTCCTGGCATTTACAGGGGATCCTCCACCCCCTGTCCACTGGTGTGGCCACCAGCCAGAGGCTGAGGAACCGCCTTCCCTTCTCCAGGACATGGAGAAGTCCTTCACCCCTCCCCTGCCACCCTTTGTCCCCTGCTCATCACCCTTCACCCACCACCCTTCTCCCCTTGCCCATCACCCCTTGCCCTCCCAGAAGGAAGGACTTTTCCACCTAAGATGGCCACCACAATGTCTTCCCGGAGGATCTCAATGGAGCCCCGGGAGATGAAGTAGAGTGTGGTGAGGACATCTCCGTAGTGCACCAGGGTGTCTCCGGGCGGTGCATGAGTCGTCTTGAACTTCATGGCCAGAGCGCGCAGGCAGCCTTTGCTGGCTCCTCGGAAAGCCTTGCAGTTCTGGAGCAGCGTGCGGTTGAGGTGAAGGCAGATGTCTGCCTGCAGGCAGTCGGGGAAACCCTTCAGCACCTGCAAAGAGCGAGGGAGAGATGCCATCATAGAATCATAGAATCTTCATGGTTGGAAGGGACCTTTGAGATCATCAAGACCAACCATACACACACAGAAAAAACCACCCTACAATCTCTGCCATTAGAGCATGCCCTGAAGTGCCAAATCTACACGTTTCTTAAATACCTCTAGGGATGGTGACTCAACCCCCGCCCTGGGCAGGCTGGTCCAGTGCTTGACCACTCTTTCAGTAAAGTAATTCTTCCTAATATCTAACCTAAACCTCCCCTGCCGCAGCTTCAGACCCTTTCCTCTGGTCCTGTCATTATTCACTTGAGAGAAGAGGCCAACACCCACCTCTCTCCACCCTCCTTTCAGGTAGTTGTAGAGGGCAATGAGGCCACCGTTCCCAGCAAGGATGGCCGTGACAGCCCCGGGAGGCTGTGTGACATGCAGCGTGACATGGCGGGGCCAAATGGGGAGTCTCCGAGCCCAGAAAGCCAAAGCTGGGGACATCTTCTGATCTTCCCTTGGTGGACGCCTGCCTGCCTGTCCCTGGCTTGTATTGCACGCTGCCGGGGATGAGAGCACTCCCGGACAATAAATAATAACAACCAGATCAATCTATTTATACCCACTGGTGGCATATTCCCCTTTTCATCTTTCCGCCCACTAATCTTGGCTGAATGAGAGCACAAACTGGTAACGAGGTGCTGTCCTAATTAAGCAGCACCTGCCTGAATGCCAAGAAGCAGCACAGGCCAGCTGTGTGCAGCAACAGCTAAATATACCCGTGGCAAATACCTCGTGTTGAACAAAAGCTAAATCTGAAGGTGAAATCAAGGTAAAACTCGCAATATGGAAAAAGCCGCTGCCACCAATGGCTCATGGTGCCAGGGTAAAAGCTACTGGGTTTGGGTTTTTTTTGGAGAGCAGCATATGGCCCCAGGGTCCCCCTTGCTCTCTTCTCACTTCCCGCTGGTGGCCAAATCTGGGACAACCAGGCTGGGGCTGGTGAGCACGGCTCATTCCCAGCTCCGTCATGATCTCACAGGCTGGCAGCAGTGCCTTAGTTTCCCTACTGGGAAATCGGGGGCGGATGAATTGATCGGGCCGTGGGATGATTGATTAGATCATATTGCATCTCAGCAGCATCCAGCAGGAATCGGTGTGAGCAGCGGCACGTCCAAGCCGCAAGCTCATCTTGTCGCAGGGGATTTGTGACCTGGGTTTGCACTAAGCCAGGAGAGCCTGTGCTTGGTAGGGTGCCACGGCTTTGCTTCTCGTTATTGCCACTGATGTCCAGCCCAGGGTGTCTCCTCCAGGGGAGAGGTTTAACCTGAAGCTCTCCCAGCAGCAAACTTCCAAATGCTGCCCAGTTGTTTAATGAGGCAGCAGCAGCTGAAGACGGAAAGGTTGAATTCATGCGAATCCATGTCCCAGTAGTGCCCAAGGATGGAGAAGGACCAAGTCTTAGGAAAAAGGGGAGCATGAGCTGGGAACAAGCGGGCTAATGGTCTGCCCAGGGCAGAGAGACAGGGAGTACCAGGTCCCATCTCTCTCCTTGCCTTGTCCGTTCTCATTCCTCTCTCTGCCTCACAGCCAGAACGTTTGTGCTCTGGACCCCGCAGCCGGGAGCTGAGTCCTGCCACCTCGGCCCCAGCCCGGGACTCCCCGGCTGAGCCCCCTCCTCACCCCCACAGTGTCCCGCTGCCGTTGGCACAAGCCTCCCTGCCAGGCTCGGAGACACGGCGCCTCTCCAGCGCGGCTCCGCCATTGATCCCCCCTTTGCTAACAAACAGCTGCCTCTCTGGGCTCTAATTAAAATGGATCGAGGTTTATTTAAATGCCCTCCTTTCCCTGCCGCTGAGAGCGGGATGCACTTTGCTTAGCAACCGGCAGTGTGGAGAGGAGCTGGATCGATACCGGCTCCGCGTCTCTGTGACACCAACAGACACCGGCCTGAAAGTGCTTGGCGCCGATGGGGGCTCTGAGCTCCTCACCAGCATGCCGGCTCCAAACCCGCTCTCCAGCCAAGAAATGCCGTCATAGCCCTGGAAGATGGCTATGTGGAGGGATGTGGGGGACAGAGGGAGAGAAGGAGAAAGGGGATGCAGGAGGCAGACGGGCAGACAGACTCTGTCTCCGGCCTCCCAAGTCCTTTCCTGCCTCCTCTCCACTCTGGTTGGAAGGATGGAAAAGTTTGGGTGAACCCAGAGCTGGATTCTGGGTCATTCAGGACGAGGTGCCATGAGGACATGGGACCTCCCCGCCCTGTACTCACCGCATTCATGTCGATGCCGTTGGTGTAGGACCAGGCGTGCTGGAAATACTCCTCCAGGCGCTGGCGCAGGGGGTTGGGGATCTGGTGGAAGCGGATGAACTCCTTAACCCGCAGCATCTGTGTGTGGTAGCGGGCCGTGCCCGAGTACAGGCGTTGGATGATGGCGGAGACGTTGCCGAAGATGCTGGCATACATCAGAGCTGCAACGAGAGGGCAGGACTCAGCAGGACACGGGGAGACGGGTGTCCAACAACCTCAGACCTGGAACCAGCAGGTTTCCAAAGCCCCTATCTACCATGGACCCAAAACCAGTGGGTTTCTGAAATCTGTATTTCTATCTATCTCCCCATCCGCTGGTCTGTGCAGAAGAGGCACAGGCAGAGGGAGATGCTCTCGTAAAACCCCACATTCTACAACCTGGTGGGTATCTCCCTGTTTCTCCCCAGAGCAGCCCCTCCAACCTCCAAGGCAAGGATGGGGACAGCGGGACACGGGCAGACACTCACAGCCAATAAGCATGACACAGATGGAGAAGATCTTCTCCGAGTTGGTGTTGGGTGAGACGTTGCCGAACCCCACGCTGGTGAGGCTGCTGAAGGTGAAGTAGAGGGCAGTGACATATTTATCCTTGATGGATGGGCCAGAGGAGAGGTCGCTGTCGTTGTAGCGCTTGCCAATCTGGTCACCCAGGTTGTCCAGCCAGCCGATCTTGTGCTCCATGTAGGGCCGTTCCACATTGCCGATGGCGTACCAGATGCAGGCTAGCCAGTGGGCGATGAGGGCAAAGGTGCACATGAGCAGGAAGAGCACGGCTGCTCCATACTCAGAGTAGCGGTCCAGCTTGCGGGCCACGCGGACCAGGCGCAGCAACCGCGCGGTCTTCAGGAGGCCAATGAGGGTGGTGGTCTGCAAAGCAGAGGTGAGAAACCTCAGGGACAAGCAGGAGATAAATCTGGCCAAAGGCCTAGCCATGCTCTCTTTGAAGGATAAAAATGCACTTCTAGAGCGTGAATCACCTCATCCTGGAGATGACATCTGAAATAGGTTAGATGAATCATGCCACAGAAAGGGCAGTTTCCCTCCGCTGACTATAAAGGGAACAAGCCCTGGGATTACAGGTGAGAAAGTGAGAGGAGCCAAGGTCAACCTCATGTTTCCTGATGGTTCCTCACCTTGCCAACTGATGCTCCCAAAGCAGCTGCCTTCCACCCCATCCCACAGGCTCTCAGCCGAGGTGGGGCCTCCAGGTAGTGCAGTAACCACAGGGGCCACCCTATTGCCAACGTTTTGAGTCTGGCTGGCAATGCAACCCCAAATTTGGCCTCACTGGCGTGTGAGTCCAGTCCCTAAAATGAGCTCTTACCTCCCAATTAGACACTCTCTTAGCACTTACAGTGGGGTCTGTGTGGCTGTTCTGACCCTACTAAATAATATCTCGGGTCCCAGCTGCTTAATAAAAATCTCTAATGACATCCTTGCCCATCCCTCTGACTAGCCACCCTCTCCTTGCAGATCTATCCATCCACTGCTTATACCAAGTGATCCATATCCCTTTTTCTTTCCTATACATCGCTCCCCATCCACCCATGAGTCCCCTCTTGTCCCTGTGGACCTCCAAGCCCCGCCTGTACCTCATCAGATCCGGAGCGGAAGATGAGCAGGTCAAAGGGGATGGCGGCAACCATGTCGATGAGGAACCATCCCTTGAAGTAGTGGATGGCGATCTTGCCAGGGTGGCTCACCACCTCGTCATTGATGTTGACGTAGGTGGTACGGAAGTTGATGACAATGTCCACGATGAACATGATGTCCACAATGAGGTCAATGATGTTGAGTGGGTCACAGGAGTAGCTGCAGTCCCAGCGCTTCTCCTCCACCTGCTCCTCGTTGAGCAGGAAGGCAGCCGAGTAAGGGGTGAAGACAGCTGTGTAGATGACCAGCAGGAGGATGAGCCAGTCCCACACAGCCTTGAAGGGACTGTAGTGCAGGATGGTCCATCGGTGGATGCGTGGTGCCTGCAGCTTGTACTCGGGAAGGACATCAGCACCCAGGGACAGGACCTGCCGGGAGATAGGTGTGAGAAGGACACAAAGAGAGGTTGGATAAGGCCAGGAGCCAGGCAAGGGCCTCCCATGTGCTGGTAGGGCAGCGAGGAGCATGCAGTGGGTTTCCTACACCCTTTTCACCTTTGTCACCTTCATGTGTGCTTGTCCAGGAGGCCACAAGGTGATTTGCCCATTATGGCTGACGCCAAGCCCAGCTCCTCGTCAATCTCTAATGCCCAGAGCACTGGGGCAAGCATTTTCCTGCTTTATGCCTTTCAGACCCTACCATTCTGGCAGGGAGGAAAGTGCCTCCTGCAATGCCTCCTTGTGCCCTCAGCTCTGTGCCACCACCCCAGGAGCTGCTGGGTGTCCCTGGCACGGGGCTCTGGGGAAAGCAAACCTGGAGGTGCAGTCCCACGGCTGTGGCGTGGCTCTGAAGGTGAAGGCACATTAGGCATCCCACAAGCCTTGCACGGTGCCTTTCTCAGCCCCAGCAGGGACCTTCCCCTTGATGTCCTTCTGGCACAGCTGTCCTCCAAGCAGAGGGGACAGCTTGGGCCACCCACAGCAAAGCCTGACCTTGGTCAATGCCCGTTTCCCATCCAAGCATCCCCAGGGAGGGGGTGACCTGTGGCCAACAACGTGCAAACACCATCTCATGCGCGCAGGCACCCTTCCATATTGTTATGTGTCCCTAGGTCTGTCTGCCCTCACGGGGACATGTTTCCACGGCACCAGTGAGTCCCCACACAACCCAGCTCCCCCTTCCAGGACCAACGCCAGCTCCTGGTGGGCTCTGAAGCCACCCTGGGGACACAAAGCAAAGTGCTGGGGACCAGGAGGGCTGGGTCAGTCCCGCTTTGGATGCTGAGAGATGATGGCATGAAGGGGCTTATTTGGAGCTGGGGACAGCTGGAACCCCCCTGCCTGACCCTGCTGCTCTGTTGTCCCCTGGGTGTCCCCGTGGTGCTGGCCATCAGTGACACCTGCAGAGGAGGGCGAGGGGCACTTCGGTGCCCCCTCCCCATGCTGAGCCCCCAGCTAAAAGAATGCTTTGTGCCACGCTGTGAAGGAGAGGAGGGAGGATGCCTCACATGCCCCGAGGCCATGGTGATGGGCACACCACGATTCTGGCAACAGATCTGGAAGAAGGGCCTGATCCTTCTTGCACTGACACCCACCTTGTTCAAGGGTTCGAGGGCTTCCCAAGGGCTTCTGGTGCTGCAACACAGAGCAGATCCAGCCCTGCAGCCCTGTCCCACCACGAGCAGCCGCTCCCACGTCCCACAGCCCCGAGACATTGGTGGGTCCCGCGCCCTGGGGGTGTCCCCAGCTCCTACCTGCCTGCAGCTTGCCCGGCGCCCCATGCGGCAGCTGACTCTCGAAGTCCGGGTGTCCACCATGGGGGCCCCCAACCCCGCGCGCCCAGGCAGTGACCGGCACGGCGGACGCAGCACTGGGGCTGCAGCATCGCCCACGCAAGCACGCATGCACTTGGACGGGCGGGTGGGAGACATGCGGCTGCAAAGGGCATTCGGGAGCCCGGCGTGGATTAATCAAACCAAATCAATGCTGGGGCCCCCGTGGGGACGAGAGCACCAATGGGGCAGCGGGAGCTGCCGACGTCGCTGGCGGATGGAGAGGGGAGGGATTGGAAAAAGTGACCCAAACGCAATCGTTGCGGAGGGGAATGAGGCAGGCGCGGGGCTTGGGGACCAGCTCCTGCGGGGACAGTGGGGAAGGGGACAAGGAGATGCCGGTAAAATGCTCAGCCCCAAAGCTCAGACATGTCCAGCAGACCCGAGATGGGGTCCTACACCTTATGTCTGGGAAAACCAGCAATGCCCCCACCCTCAGCAGCCGAATCCCCTCGTCCTGCCTGGCCAGAAGCAGCTCTGTGGGGCCAGTCCTGAAGTTGGGCCCCCAAATGCTGCTCCCCATGCTGGGATGCCTGCCCTGCCCCTCCTCCCTGCTCCTGGCACCCGGCTCCTGCAGCAGAAGCAAAAGCAAGTCAAGCCCTGTTGTTTTCTAGGCAGGAATTAATAAAAAACCACAACCCCAAAGATTTGAGGCAGAAAAGGGAAAAGAAAGCCCCAAAAAGTGCAGCAAAACCAACGCAGAGCCAGGGAGCAGCTGCAGCCTTGTCCCTCTCTGCCCTTGGGGATGGGGAGGGCTGCCGGTGGCACCCTTGGGTGGCCTGGATGGCATCGGGAATCTCCATGGGTGGCAGTGCCAGGTGCCCCCCGTGGTGATCCCGCTGGGTGCCCCTTCCCTCTTCCCCTTCCCCTGCACTTACCGGCTTCAGCTGCAGCCGCAGGCTCATGGTACAGGGTGCTGGGTGCTGGCTGCGGGGTACTGGGTGCTGGGTGCCGGGCGGCAAGGGAGGGAGCAAGGCAGCTGCGGGAGGGAGGAGGAGGAGGGAGGGAGGAGGGAGCAGGGTGCGTGCGGGCTGTGGGCGATGGAGGGGGGAGGCTCCCCCGGCCCTGACTAAACCCAGGCCCTTGCTTTGCCCCGTGGGGCCTCCTTTGCCCCGTGCTGGGGATGGGGATGGGGAGGGGGACACCAAGGTGTGGAGGGCAGCCACGCCGGAGCCACCAGGAGACCCTCAAGCACAAGGGGCTGGGCAGGATCAGGCCCATGGTGCTGGCTGCAGGCAGGCACTGACCCAGTGGCCCTCCTGGCACGTATCCTGGCACAACTCAGCCCCCCCATTCCTGTCCCCAGCACCCTCCTGCCCAGCTCCACCACCAGCCGCTGCCCACAGGGCAGTTTGGGGGGGACTGGCAGAGGTGCCACCAACAAGGTAGGACCCCGGCCTGGTGGCACTGACCCCACGGTGTCCCCATGTGCCTCCAGCTGTGCCCCGGAGCCCCAGCCTGGGCAGGCTGAGCCCGGCACATTCATTGCACTTGTGACCTGCCCTGCCTGCCTACTCATTGTGGGGCCCGACCACCCGACCAGCCCGTGTCTGCCTCTCCTTGCCCGCCAGCGGTATTTTTAGATGCCGTTAGCGGCGTCTGGCCGCTGTCTCTGCCTCACCCGTGAATTATTTAGCGGCCAGGGGCGGGGAGCCATGGCTTGGCGGGAGGCGTGGGGGACGTTGAGGTGAGGACAGGCAGGACGCCCGGGGCTCCCGATGCCATGGGGAGATGTGGCAGGGAGGAGAGGTCCATGCCACCCCATCCCATCCCACCCTATCCCATCTGGAGATGTAATGCGAAGGGAAGATCGACCTTTGTGGGTGCCGCATGGCTGCACCGCGGGGCCCTGCAGCCACCACCCGTCAGCTCCCATCCCGTCACCCCGCAATCAGCTAATGACCCCGCATCGAGCAGCTGGTGCCACTGTGCCAGCGTCACCCCAGCACGCAGCAGTGGTCCCCAGTGTGCAGGTGTCTCTTGTGATGGGGACAGGGCATGGCGACGGCTTGCCATCCCCCTGAGGTGTTCAGGAGCTGATCCTGTGTCACTGTGGTCACCCCCAGATCAGAGGGACTGGGACGAAGGGGACAACAAGCCTAAAAACTGCTCCATGCCATGGGGGAGCAGGGAGCCTGTCTGCCGTGCACGGAGGCTGCGAGGGTAAAGGTTTGCTGGCACCGAGACGGGAGGAAAATCCCACAGAGCATCCCACTCTGAAGGAGAAAACTGTCAAGCCCGGAGACTTTTCTGGGGTCAGATGGCTGCATTTTCATTAAAATGGCCCTCGGCTGCTGCTGGCGACGGTGGGAGGTGCCCTTAGATGTGTTTTGTACATCGTGGCTCTCCTGTGCCTCAGTTTCCCCAGTGGCAAGAGCTCCCTACTCGGGACTGCAGGATACAGCAGCACCTTTGACACACGCTGATGTCCGTGCGTCCTCCGTGGTGACAGTACAGTGCCACGCATGTCCCTTTCGGTGACAGTGCACTGCCACAAGCGTTCCCCGCAGTGACAGGGCAGTGTCGCACGTGTTGGTGACAGTGCAGTGCCACCTGCTGTCTCCCAGGGGATCCTGTGGCCCTCGGCATGGCCACCCGTGCTCCTGGTGTGGGGTCCCCGGCCGGGCACCTCAGGGCCAGAGCCTCCCCCACCAACAAAGCCACACGCATGTACAAACATGCAAACACTTGTGTCCCCTTCAAGGCCACCATCACACCATGACACCATGCTGGTGTTCCCCTGGCCACAAATTACCAGAAACACTGATTTAAGGGGAAAAAAGAGCATTTCGACCATTCAGAGGAAAAGAGAAAAAATCAAACACAAGGATATTGGCATTTCCTAGGATGGAGACTCCAGGTATCACTGCCCTCTTGGCTCCTCTCCTCCAAAACCACAGGAACGGCTGTGACTGTACCCTGGTGGCAGCACCACCACCCCACCACTGCCTTGGTGGTATCTCACTGCCCACGTACCTGTGTGACCTTCTCGGTGACGTTCTGGGTGCGCTCCATCACCTTGTGGGGAGCAATTATCTCGATCTCCGTGGTGGAGCCCGAGCGGTGCTTCTCCAGGTTGAACTCCACAAAGTTGAGTGTGAACTGGGGGATCTGGCTGATGGTCCGGTACTTCATGAGGTCCGAGTCCGAGGTGGAGTTCGGGGGATTGGGTTTGACGTGGGAAGCCTCTGAAATAGGACGCAGAGGAGCGTTGAGAAGGGCAGTGTGAGAAAGGGCCAATCCGTAGAGCCCTGGCCTCAGCATAGGACATCCAGGAGCTGGGGACCACTACAAGGTGCCACCAGAAGGTACCAATGTCTGCCTGGCCGTAAAGGCTTGGCTTCTTCAGGGTGGCTCAGACATGGGATACCCAACGCCAGATGCCCAAGAGGGGGCTGCTTTTCAGACACATCACCCATCTTTTCACCATTAAACCTCCTTCAGGGGGCTCAGACCAGCTGCCAAAATACAGAGGCACCCAATACCCTTTACTACCCCAGAAGACTGTGGTAGGCTGGGGACCAGCCCCAGTGAGACCCACCAGGAAGGGATGCCAAAACTGGCATGAAAACAGATGAAGGAGGAGGTGGGTCTCCTCCACCCTTGCATGTCAGCCTGACCAGCATAGCTCCTTGAGCTTCTGCCTTGGTTTTTGGCCACCAAACTGAGCCAGGACCTGGATGATGTTCCCACTTGGATGTATCCTCCATCCACAGGCTCCAAGTAGGGAGGCTGGAGCTTTCCCTTGAAGAAGAGCTGTAGTGGGGCTGGATCCCGGCAGTTTTCCCTGGGGAACTGCCTCTCTGGGTCATCCCAGTGCAGGACGAGGGAGGAAGCCCTAGAGGTGGTCGGCTCATGGTCAGTCTTATGGCAATGTGTAGTCATGGAAGGGAGCATGGACCCACACCCAGGGCTTCAGGAACATCCCCAAGCACCGTAACCAGTGTGTCCTGACCTCTCTACCTCCTACAGGCAGGGCAGGGTTAGATTTTCAGTTGTCTGCCCTTTCTATCCCTTGCACTCTAACATTGACCCAAGAGGTGGACCCATGGCAGGAGGTGTCCGAGGACATTGTGAAGGCACCCAGTGAGCACCAGCCATCTTGATGCCACCCTTCTCCTCCCTGCCCATTCCCCTTCCCTGCCTCTACGTTGTGTCCCCTCCTGAGGGTCTGCAATCTGTGACAATTTGAGGATCGTGATCCCCCACCCTGTTTTCTCAAGCCAGACGCTGCAGACTGATCTCTCTCCACCCCCAATTACTGAGGCTTCTCTTGCCTGACCTCAATCTTATTTGTCATCATCTCCATCATGAGAACGAGAGGTCTGGACAGGAAAATCATGGTGGAGACAGGTTTCCTTCAGCCCTACAGAGTGGCCTGGGTGGTGTCTTGTCCACCTCCAACACATGGACACAGCTCACGCTGTACATGCCTGCAGACCCCTTCCTTCCCTCCCAGGGAGGTGGGATGGCATCATGATGCCCCTCATGTGGGGAAGCCAAACACAACTTCATGCGGTCGCACATCTCAGGCACAACACCACGGATGGCTCTACCCAAAGAGCAGGACCTGCCTACGCAGGGAATCACATGGAGAGCAGTGGGTTCTGGGGAGAAGACCCCAGCTTATCTCCACTTTGCAGAGGGAAAAGCAGTGCAGAGTAAGAGACCTCCCCCCCGCGACGTGCCGGGGCCATCGCCCGGGACCGTGGCTCCCGCAGTAGGACCAACAACTCCAGGGTTTTTCCCCTACCTGAGTTTGCCCTCCTTTCCCTGAATTTTCTCTGGAATTCAGACCTCGCAGCCTCAAAGTTGTCCAAGGAGGAGACCCTGCGGAGGCTGTGGAAGCTGCCCCCAGGGCGAGACCGAAAGAAACCCCATGCAGAGTACGACCCTCGTGGGCCCAGCAAGGGAGGCTCTTGTTTCGGGGACGAGTGTTGTAGGGTGGGGTCGGCCTCCAGGCTCGGCCTCCGCTCCTTTTCCAGGAGGGATTCGGTCTCTGACTGCACACAGTTCTCCTTGGGCGATGTCTTCAAGTCCCTCAAAATCAGGGAGTCACCACCAGGCTTTAAGACAGCCAGGAGAAAGCGTTTTATTAGAAGGAGTCCTCGCGTGCTGGGGGGGGGAAAGGGGGGAGCCGGGGAAGGTAAGAGGAGGGACAGAGGGCCGGGAAGCGCTGCGGTTCCTGAGGTCACCTCCAACCGGGACCAGGACCTGCTTTGCGGTGGGGCGACCGAGTCCTCGGGCACTTGGCAGCTCCTACCTCCTGCGAGCTCCCACCGGAGGCTGGGCGGCCGCGGGGCGGTTTGCAAGGCGATGCTGCGTAGCTGGGAAGCAGGCCAGAGCAAGAAGAGAAGAGGAGACCCTAGAGATAGGCTTGCCTGGAGTACCTGCCTCGCCATGCGCTTTTCCGAGGTGTCCCTGCGTCCCACCACTGGACCTGCCCTTCCCTCACCCACTGCAAGAGCTCAGGCCACCACCGAGGGCTGGTGCCCAGGGTCCTGTGCTGGTGTCTATGGGAGGGGATGTGCTCTGCACCAGGAAGCACTGGAGGAGCTGCTGGACTTGCAAATTGGGCCATATGTGGTCCTCCCTCTCCTACAGCACCCCTTGGCCATTGCTAAACTTTTTTTCCTGGAGACCTACAGAGTTTCCAGCCTTTAATGACTTGCGCAATGGGGTGCACAAAACAGCCACCTTCTAGGGCAGAAACCTGTAGGTCTATGCCTGTACCAGTCACACCCACGGGAGGGACTGGGATTTTGCGTGCGTGCCCAAGGCACACTGTGGCACTTCCCACCATCCCTAAGGGCCTTATAGCATCCTTTAGGATGGGGTGCATGGAGGGGATGGCTGCCGGCTGCCCCTGCATCTGCTGGGCTGCCCTGACTTGGACCAGGCTCCACTAAAGTGGTGGGTCATCAGGTTGTCCTCAACACCCAACTTCCATGCGGGTGCACCTGAAACATTGCAGCGCACCGTGCAGCTTCAGACGGGGGTACCCAGGGCCTTTAGCAGCGCTGGTATCTGTAGGAACGACATACCCAGAGCATCTGATAACGCTACAGAAGTCGTCAACTTGCCACTTCAACTTCAACCCCTGAGAAGACAGGCACCATTCACCTCATGAGATCTGTAATTTTGGGAAGCAGCTTTATCCAGGCTGTCTGGATACACTCAGCAGAGCGAGAGCCTGGTGCCTGGGGATGCGTTAGCACAGCAAAAGCCTCCTGCCAACAGCCCTCTGCCTCAAGCTGCAGCATTTCAGAAAACAACACGTCTTTGCCCAGAGGTACCTTGAGCACTTTTGAGAGTCAAGAAGCCACTGAGAACAGCAATCTCTAAAGAGGTCCCGCCAACATTTTTCCAGTCTCGCCATGTCAGCAATGACAGCATCACCCTCCATCATGGAAAGCCCAGTCTTTGCTGAAGGACTAAACCAGAGCCGCCTGTCCCCTGCCAGGAGAACGTGGGGAAATGTGCCCTCTCGAGGTTTGCCTGCAAGTCCCTGCCACTCCCTGCTCCGACCAGACCTGCTCCAGCCTCCTGCAGCCACCAGCACGTCCCCTCCTCGGGGTGGGGACAACTCCCTGGAGCTCCACCACCCTGGACAACTTGCACTACGGAGCGAGACCTTCCTCCCAGCTTCGGCAGCGGCACCCACCAGCTCGGCACATCTCCCGCTCCCGCCACGAGCCACGAGCCACGGCACGTGCCGCACCAGGCTGACCCCAAGGAGCAGCACCGTCTAGCTCTATCCCATGCCACCAAAGCACCGCCGCTCACCGCCAGCCCTCGCTGGGGCCCATGCCCAGCGCTGACGCAGCGCCGGAGCCCCAACCGCCGGGTACGGCCCGAGCCACAGCAGCCGAAGGGGAGCGGGATGGGGAGAGCGGAGGAAGAGCGCTGGGACCTGGCCTGAGGCATGGGCTTATATCAGACAAAGGCTACGGTTACCTTTCCATAGTCAATGGCTACTCCATCAAACTCACTGGTGGGCAGAGAATTCCGCTGGATTGTGAGTCGCCGCAGGGACGGGAGACTAAACTTCAACCTCCTACCTTGACCTTGTTAAAAAGAAAAACAAAACACAAGAGAGACAGATGTAACCTAGCTGCACGTGACGGCCGGAGCGAGATGGGGCAGGGCGGTGGCAGGGGAAGAGGCTACGGAGAATTTTGGGTGGCTTTGGGGGACCTAGGTGCCGCATGGCCCTTCCTCCTCCAACACACTCACTGTTCCCACGCCATCACATCACCGTGTGCTCAAGGGAAACCCTGACCTGGCAGAAAGCACCGCTGGGCGGGAGGAGAGTCCCCTACAACTGCGGATGCAAGACGGGAAAGGTGCAGAGCATCCCTAAGCCGGTTAAAGAGGTTAAAGCCACTTAAAGGATTTGGACCTGGAGGAAATCGAGCCTCTAAATCTCCTTGGTGGGACTTGGTGGGGAAAAAAAACACGCGAAAGAGACGGTAAGTTAGCAAAGCATTAAAAAAAGTAGTTCTGGCAATTTTGTTCATAGAGTTGTTCTGGATTTTAGGTGAGAGGTGCTGGGCCAAAGAGTGGAGGTCCTTTGCTGCCATCACAGGCAACCAGGAGACCACCTTGACAGAGCCTGGGGCCGAGGCAAGGGCAGCCGGGGCTGCAAGAGGTTGCGAAAGGCGTTCAGGAGAGGAAAGTGCCAGACATGGAGAAGAACCAGCAGTGCCCACAGCGGGACCCAATGCCCCGGGTCGCGACACCCAGTACAAAGTCGCTCATCCTCTTCTAGAGCTGGTTTGTGGGGGAGACGGCGGCCACCTGCTACTACAGGGTTAGTGTGAGCACCCAGGCTCGCACCCCGCTGCCTCGGGGCCCGGGTCAGCCCTGGGCCTCATCCAACCCCCAGCAGCACCAGTCGTACTCACCAACTGGACCAAAACCTTCCCCAGGCAAAACCCAGGGCCGGTGAGCCAAGACCCCGGCGCAAGAGCTGAGCAGAGAAACCCTACGCGGTGACAAGGCTTGGATTAGCTCGGCTTCACCCTACGTTAAAAGTTAAGTTGCCTAAATCCAGCATTAGGTGTTCCTGTGGCTGCCTTCCCCTACGTCTTGTCACCCAGCTTGCGGCAGTACCTCTTGATGGCACAGGGAAGGGATCCCGGGGCACGTGGGACGTGACACGCGATCCGCAAAGGCATCGTCCTCGCTGGGAAAAAGCAGCACGTTGAGGAGCTGTTTGGTTTTGGCAGGATTTGCCCCGACACACCGCCGAGCCGCTCGGGCAGGCTCCCCACCTGCCCAGCTCCCCCCAAATGTCCCCCACGGATGGGGGCACCCGCACGGGCTCCCTCTGCTCGCCCCATCCCTGCCATCCAGAGCAGCCCCTCAGCTGGAAGAAGGAAAGCAGCCGCCTTCCCTTGCACACCAGTGCGCCAGGGACCGGCAGCACAGCCGCCTGCGGCCGTGTAATTAAAGACTGAGTCAGAAAACCCGTGCACGAGAGACCGATCTGGGCTGGCGCCAGCAGCTCTGGCCTTTCCGCACTCCCCGGCGCTGGAGTGGGAAACCTGTGCCACGCTCCTCGGGATGCGCAGCGCAGTCTCCAACAGGCAGGAAAGCAGCAGGTACCCTTTTCTTTTGGGTGCCTTCTGCAGGCCAAGCTACATCTCGGGGTGGGATGGGGTACGGATGCATCATATGTCGAGACGTACTGAGAGGTGAGGGGGCTGCAAAGCAGCCTAATTTTAGGAATTAGGATTTCCTCTGCAGTCCATGCATAGAGGCTAACTGGTACTAAAGCAATACACCAAAAATATGAATCTTGTCACTTCATAGACATGAGAACACGTGCACAGGTTATATATACATTCACACGCATGTGTCCGTAAGCCCCGTGTGCGGATGCCTGGCCTGAGGATATATAAAACCCATCACCACATACAACAGCTCCGCTGGTACCCGCTGCCACGCACGCAAACACCTTAGTGGCTCCGGGATGTATATATGCACCGAGTGTGAATAGATTAAAACTCACATCACCGTACCGATACGACGGGCAGTGTGAAGGGTCTCCGTTGGTCCCCGATGTGGCCCTGGCCCTGGCCCTGGCTTTGGTCCCGCTGTGCCACCCTATGTACCGTAGCATAGAATCATAGCATCGTTTGGGTCGGAAGGGACCATTAAAAGCCATTTAGTCCAACCACGGGCACGGACACCTTCCACTAGACCAGGTTGTTCCAAGCCCCATCCAACCTCACCTGGAATTTTTCCAGGGATGGGGCATCCACCACCTCTCTGGGCAACCTGGGCCAGGGTCTCACCACCCTCAGTGTAAAAGAATTCTTCCTTATGGGGGGACAGACTTGTGCTGCTCCCACACTTTGAGCCCTGCCCTGCCTAAAGCCTCCCTATAGCGACCCACATCCCCAGGGAGTCTTTGCATGAAGATATAGGTAGGATTATTTCCCTGCGTAAAATATGGGTGACGCACTGAGGAGTGTATGGCAGGGGGATATTTAGAAGCTCCAGCTCTCCTTCCCGTGGTCAGGTCTGACATCTGCATCCCTGAGGATCCACATCCCCTGGAGAGCCTCACCACGGCTTCCCTTTGATCCAGCCTTCCCAAAAAAGGGAGTTTGAATTTTCCACTGCCTCCAAAAGCCCCACAAAACCTCGGGATGAGCCTGGGACAGCGAGGAACAGCCCAAACCCAGGGCAGGCTCAGAGCCGTCCCAGTGCATCCGTCCTTGTGCCATTCGCCTGTGGTTATGTCCCCATAGCACAGCCCTGCTGTCGGTGACACCAACTGCCCCCTGACACCCCCCGGTGAACCCACAAGCGGGTCCTGCCCCACACCAGCACCTCCTGCCCCAGCCAACATGGTACTACACAAAGGAGGGGCGGAAAAGAACGTTCCATCATTAAATATGGAAAGGACGCAGTGAGGCGGGGGTTGCGCGGAGGGGCTCTATGGCTCCGCTCACAGCGAGACGCCCTCGCCTTAAAAATGCACCATCCCATGCAGGGGGGTCTGTCCCCACCCTGTCCCCAGGTCCCTGGGGGTTCGGGAGGGGTGTGCGGGCAGGTCTGCGTGCCAGGGGCAGTGGGGGGAGCACAGCTGGCTCAAAACTCCTTTTTTCACCCAGTTCGTGTTTGTCCGGATCCGTCCCCAACCCGGCAGAGCTGTGGCTGCAAAACCTCAGCTCCTGGGCACTCTGTGGGGCTCAGCCCCACAGTGCAGGATCCTGCCCAGCCACTGGTGCATCCTTCAGCCCCCACGAGCTCCTGAGAGAACTGTGGGATGGGGATAGCCCCCAGGATGCTGCACGGCCCTCCCGCCGTCCCCACCGTCCCCGAGGATGCTGCACTGCCCTCGTCCCCACTGTCCCCGAGGATGCTGCGCTGCCCTTGTCCCCGCCGTCCCCGAGGATGCTGCGTTGCCCTTGTCCCTGCTGTCCCCGAGGATGCTGCGCTGCCCTCGTCCCCGCCGTCCCCGCTGACACCTACCTCTGCGCAAGCTCTGCGACAGGCGCTGGTGCAGGCTCCGGCTGGCGCTCTTGGCGACGAGCTGTGCCAGGTCCTCGAAGTTGAGGATGAACATGATGACGACGCCTTCCTCGTTCTTCACCGGCACCACGTCCACCAGGCAGCGGAAACACGAGGCTGCCGAGCAGAGACAGGCTCAGGGGGGTGCCGCGCAGGGGGCTCCGACCACCCACCTGCCCCCCCCCACAAAGCACTTCTGGCAATAAAAATACATTTTTTTAGCCCTGGGATGGGTGCAATCCCTGCTGGTGGGGACTGGAGGGTCTGGAAGCCGATCTGAGCCCTGGGAAAGGGCCGTATCTCTGCAGCATCCCAGCTCGCACCGGTCACATCTTGCCTTTTTTTTTTTTTTGTCCCAGACAGTCATTTATATTAATGTACTTTAGAGCAGCAATTAAAGAGTAGGTAATTAAGAACTCGGAAATCCCAGGTAGTGGTTTAACCTCATTAAGCATGCTGCTTGTAATCACGTCATAGCTAATTGCCCCGCAATCACCAGACAGCTTTTTGGGCCTGATTTCAGCCATCTCGTGTCCTGGATGTGGGCAACGGGGGTGGGGGCAACCGCGTGCCCCGTCTCAACGCCGGGCAGCTGGACCTGGTGGGATTGGTGTGATGGTCCCCAGGGACATCCTCTAAAGGCACTGGCATGGGGCAGTCAGGCACAGGCTCATCTCACTCCTGCCATGGGGAAACTGAGGCACAGAGGGGCAAAAGGACTGGCTCAGTGTCCTGGGAGTGGGGGGGGCTGTGAGGAGGACCCCGAACATGGCCACAGGGCATGAGGCTGTGTGGATTTGCCTGTTTGGTGCCAGCTTGATCCCATGGTCCTGCTTGTCCTGGCAGTCAGGCACCAGTTTGCGATTCCAGGCACCCAAAAATACCTTCAGACCTTTCCCAAAGCAGCAAGTGGAGGATACAGGGGGGTTCCCACGCCCCTTGCCAGCTTTATTCCCCCCAAATCCTTCAAAAACCCTACCCGAAGGTATAATCACCATGTGTTCCTTCCTTGAGCTGTCTCCTGTTGCTTTGGCACTGGTGGGAGCAGGACCCCCCGAGCTGCAGCCACAGCCCAGCTGGAAAACCCCCCTGAACCCCCCCGGGCTCCGACCCCAAACCTCCCAGAAAGGATGGAGCAACCAGGTACCGCTGTCGGCCGGTGCAGAGCAAAGCCACCTCCTCCCGGGGCAGTTCTTGCCCGTTGCGGATCCCTGATCTCGCCTTTTCCCTTTTCCCCCTGCTCTGATTACCAGGGATTAGCGGATCCGGCAGGGATGTGCTGCCCGATCCGGCGCTGTCCCGCCCTCCCCACAGCCGGGCTCCGGCCGGGAGGGGGATGTCTGCCTTTCTGCGTATAATTTTAAGGAGCTCAGGGCCTCCCGTAATCAGGAGCAGATGGCCGGCATCGGGCAACTTCAAAATCTGCCGTGACGTCAGGGATGTGCACATAGACACACACACACACACGCACAAGAACGGGAAAGAAATGGATATGGTGAAATCCGTTTAAAGGGCCCGGCAACTGGGATTATTTCTTTCTTTCTTTCTTTATTTCGTCGTTGTTCACCACAGGGAGAGGAAATCCACTTAAACGCGTGAGCTGGGGAGGAGGTGGGAGGCGGGGGGGGGGGGATTTTCAGCAGATAAAGCCGTTTCGAAGGGACGCACGGGCACACTGCGGGCTCCCCGCGTGCAGAGCCAGCAGGGACGGAAAGAAATGAGCTCTTTTCCCTCCCTTTGTCAGGGTTTTTAGGGATCTAAAAGGCGAGGGGTGTCCTTTGGGTGATGCCGAGCGAGGGAGGTGTCCTGCGGGATGCCAAGGTGGCACGCGCCCATCGGGATGATCCGGTGCCACTCCTGGGATGCTGTGGCTCTGCCGGTGCCGATACTGGTGTGTGCAGGGGGTGCGCACGTGCGCGCCCACTCGCCTGCGCGTGTGATGCCCAGCGGCACTTGATGCTTTCTCCTTTGGTGTGTTATAAAATGAGGAGGTTTTTCCCCCCACAGGTGATTTCAAAGCATCACCAGTTTCCCTAGGACCCGAAGCCCAGCGGGGTTCACTGGCATGGGCTCCATGCCCATGGCATTAGCTCCGTGTTTTCCTCCCCGGGACTGGGAATCCTGGTCCAGATGGCCTGGATCCTGACCCCCGTGCTCCGCCCTGCTGCATCCCTTTCCCTGCTCCACTTCTCCTTCCTCAGCCCCTCCGTGGTGGTGCCTCTGAGCCGTTCTCACGGGGGCCGGATCCCGCGGCATGGAAAGGGTTAATCCTGTGGCCCATGCTGAACAGCTGAAAACTGGGCCCCAGTTACATCCAGTTGGAGGGATATCAGGAGCAGCTGGGAGGAGGCTGGGGTTGGGTTTGGGAGGCAGCTGGTGCCGGGTTTGATCCTGCAAATCTGGGAGGTGCTGAGCCTGAGCAGCCCTGGCTGGGGCTGCTGCGAGCCCCCGTGCTGATCCCTTCTTAAATTAAATACGTAGCCTGTTCCTGTTGGAAGGGACCTACAATGACCGTCTAGTCCAACTGCCGGACCAACTCCGGGCTGACCAAAAGTTAATTGGGTGTGGGACCCTCCAAAACCAGGGGAATTGCCCCAAAAGCAGCCCCGCATGCTGGGAGCGCGGTGCCTGCTCAGACCCGTGCCCCATGGCATGGACGGCGTCAAGGGGATGACGGAGCATCGGCGCCGGGGGTGGGAACAGCGTGTTCCCTCAGCCCAAAGACAAGGCAGTCCCCCAGGATTTGGGGTCTCTGGGAGCTGGGATTTGGGGTACCCCCAGCTCTGTGGAGAGGCTGCTGCTGGGAGACCCCTGGCACCCTCTGCCATGACTCGGTTTCCCTGCAGCGAGCCAGCCTGGGCTCTGAAAATGCCAAGTGTCCTCCTCCTTTCCCCCAAAAACCAGACACCCCAGACCTGCCACGGCGCTGGTGGGCTGAGCCGGCCCTGGGAGGGACCCCAGCCCTGCGCTCCCGTCCTCGTTCCTCGATCGACTGTCTCCATCCATCTGCCCGACTCTTCCCTTCAGCTGTTCAGCTAATCTGTCTCCATCCATCTAATTTTATCCAGCCGCCAAATGATCTCTTGGAGGAGCCCCGGGGGCATTCGCAGCTCCGTGGCTGCTGCCGTGGGGCTGCCCGCACGCCCGTCTGGGGCGAAACCCAGCCCGGGGGCTGTGGGAAGGGCTTGGCAGGAGGGATGCGACATGGATGCTGTTTTGGAGGGTCCCACACCCAATGCGACGGGTTGGCACGGGCTGGGAAAAACAGCTCATTCCCTAAAACCCTGGGCTGGGTTGGGTCTTCCCAGCACCCAGCCCAACTCCCCCGAGGCCGAGCGCTCGGAGGTTTGCCCTTTCCGACCCATCTTGTCTTCTGACCTTGATAAACGCGAGCACTTAATAACATTAAAAATGTCATCGTCGGGGGCCCTCCCTCCCCGGCCCTCTTATCCTCCGCGGCCGCCGGTGGTTAATGCATTTGTCGGTATCATCAGTATTAAACTAATCAACAGGACACGGGGGTTTCCGAGAGCCGGACACAAACCAGTATTGTTATGAATATTAAAAAAGCAAGCTATTAATCTGCCCTCGGAGCTCTTACCGAGTCCTTCCCTCCCCCTGGCCGGGAGATTTAATCTGCAGGGTCTCATGGCAGAGTGGCTAAATCTATAGTGGCATTATATAACGGAGGGGAGGAGAGGGGCTGGGAAGGGCACGGAGCGGACAAGGATGGGGACAGGGACAGGGATGGGGATGGAGCTGTACTCCGGGGCTGGCTGGCACGCCCTGGGAGATGCTCGGGAGGGCCGAGCCTTGCTCCCATCCAGGGATAAATCAGTGTCGGGGCCGGGTAGAAACTTCAAAGGGAAGCGCAGATCGTTGGGAGGCCCTAAAGCAAATCCTCCAGGCGGGATGGAAAATGACGGAGGTGGGGGCTGAGCCGGTGGGAGACGGGTCGCCCTTGGGGCCTGGGGTGAGCGATGGGTGCTGGGGAGCACCCGCACCCGGGTCTGCATCCCCCTACACCGGCCCCTCTCCCCACACCCAAGACGGGCATCGGGAGACTGAATCCCGCTGGGACACCAGACTGGCAAAAATGCTCCTTGCAGCAACCCCTGAACTGCTAAAATGACCTTATTAAGTAACGGCGGCGGGACGGAGGTTACCCCTGTGCGGTGACGAACAGCAGGGATTCCCGCACTGAGCGGGGAGCTCGCCGCTCGGAAGCAGCAGCGGAGGGGGAAAACCAGGAGCGCCGGGCGGCTGAGGGTACCCACCACCAACGTGGCACAAGAACGATGCCTCCAAGCCCGGCGGGATGTTTTTGGGGTGCAGGCGAGAGGATGCTCCGATCCCCAGGAGCCAAGAGGGGTCCCGGATCAATACAGGGGTTTGGAAAAACGCAGCTTAACCTCTGCCGCAAGCGAAGCCAGCGGCCGCATCCAGGCCCATGGTCCTTCCCTTCCTAAATCCCCGCCGGCCGCAGGAATTAGTCCAGCTTAGTGCGGGGCTGTGCGGCCGAAGCTGCAGCGCTGACGGCGTTTCCCAGGGCTGTCCGGCCATCCCGAGGGCCCCGTCCCCATAGCACATGGGGCCACCTCCCACTGGGGATGCAGCAGCCGGTCAGGATGGGGATGGACATTTTGGGGTGGGAACCGGGGGCTCTGCCAGGGCAGGGATTTCAGGAAAAAGCCCCCTAGGAAGCATCCCTGGGGGTGCTGGGGATGCTCTGGGCTTGTCCCTCTGTTAGTGGGACATCTGGTGATGGCACCCAAGGAGCAGCAGAGGATGGAAAACGTGTCTCTTGCAGCTTTTTGCCCCGATCGTACCATCCCCAGGGCAGAGCCGGGGCAATGGGGGTGGCTGGAGCTGCGGTGCGGCCGTGCCAAGGACAGCAGAATCGGCCCCGCAGTGCAGGATCTCCGGGACTGAAGATTTGTCATTGCGAGGCGGGATGTTTATAAGTCCCCGTCTGGAGTCGGGCCATGGTGTATGTCCCTTTCCCGAGGTCACGGCCCGACTCTGACGAGCCCAACCCTTAAAGAAACGCAAAGCAAATGGCCCTGGCTTGGCTTAAACCCCACGTTTTTGCACAAGCAAAGAGCTCAAGCTGGGGTCGGGGTTTTGTCAGCTGGCCATGCCTCCCTGCTCCTCCGCCACCCGGGAGGTCCCCTCCATCCTTGTCCACCCCACGGAGCAGCAGCAGAGGCTCCTTGGGGCTGCCGGCACTGTCCCCCGGCCCCAAAGATGCCAGGATCCGGCAGCCACCGGTGGGATTTGCCCTCCTGCTTTCAGTGAGCCCACGGGGCACATCGCACGTTGCTCTTTATAAAGCTGTACGGAGAAACCTTGGCCGGATCCATCCCCGTCTGCCTCAGCCAGGGCTTCCTGGCAGCAGCTGATGGAAGGGTGATTGCCACGCTGCAGATGTGCCCCGGGCTGGGGACAGAGTCCCCCTGTCCCCTTTGCAGTGACACCCCAAAACCCATCCCTGCCCGGCCACCAGCCCCGCAGGCACCCCACAGGGTGCTGCCGGGGGGGGACATCCTGGGTGACACCAGGTGCCCCAATCGCTCTGCGATGTCCCCCCTCCTCCCGTAGCCCCCGAGGGAAATCCTGTTTTACAGCACCAGTGTAACGAGTTTGACAGGCTGATCTGGTCCCTAATCCCCGGTCCCAGGGGACCGGCACAAACTGCTGCTGCTGGAGGGGACCAGCTGTGGGTTCTGCCCAGCGGGGGGAATGGGGACAGAGGGGCTGGGGCTGCAGGCAGCGGCTGCCCCACCAGCTGCTCCGGCTGCCTCAGCCCCACATCTCCCCTCTCCTATTCATAAGCAGCGCATTCACGCAGATTAAGCAGGTCCAGGCGCTGCCAGCTGCTGCCGCCAGGGCCGTGCCAGCGCCGTGGCACACAGCACCTGTGGCCACCAGCCCCGCTCTGGGGACCCCCAGGGCTCTCGCTGCAAAGCACGTCACCCTCGGGGGGAAAAAACGCCAACCCTGGATGCATCTCAGCCCCGCCAGCCCCTTGGCATCGTCCCCAGGGGATGCTGGAGCAGACTCAGTTCAGCCCTGGACACCGCGGGGAGCGTGTCCCCGGGGCTGGTGGCCCGTGGCTGCTCCTTGCTGCAGTGGGAGCTGATCCCATAGTGACCCCCCCTTTGCTGGGGCAGCCCCAGCTGTGCAGCATCTTGTAAGGAAATTAACTTTTCACTGACCTCCAGGCTTTGAGCAGGGACTTAGAGCCCACACGCGCCGTGGCCGGGCTCTCCCCTCTTTCCGAGGGCTCTTTGGGGGCTGTCGTGGCAGGGAGGGACAACTGCCCTTGCTGGGATGGTCCCATCTTCCCCAGCTGGGGTCTGTTCTTGGCTCGATTTCGGGGGTGGGCTTGCTGCTTTTATAATTGTCTAATGACAGCAGGGGTGTCCCGGTGAGGACAGAGCAGGGCTGCCCTCAGGGACACGCATCACCCCGCGCAGCATCCTGCCCGTGCATGGGCAGAGCCACCCATGGGTGCCCCCTTTCCCACCTACCTCCATCCATCCCGCCCTGGCCCTGCTGGGGCGGGGAGGCTCCGACAGGCAGATTCGGGCTATAATATTGTCTTTGGCAACCAGAAAAGCGAGGAAACAACCCCGCGAGCTGCAGAGCCGGGAGTACCGCAGTGATAAACAGCAGGTCGAAGCTGGAGATTGGTGCTGCCGGTATGAAAAGGAGGACAGGCGGGTTCGGAGCCTCCGCCGGCTAATTAAGCAGCAGCTCCCTATAATGCGACGGCCTTTTCTTTGCCGATAAGACCCATTTATAATGGGCTGAGCGGTTGCAGGCTGAGTGCTGGGGGGAAACAATCGGAAAGCATATTGCTAGTGGGGCTGGGTTTTAAAAATAGACATGAAGGGCTTGCTTCTGGGCTTTTTCTTTTTTTTTTTCCCCTCTCTCTTTTAATTTTTTTTAATAAAAAAGGGAAGAAAGCAACTCGGAGCTGCGCTGCGAGTTTCCCGTGGCCTAGAGGAAGAGCAGGGCTCCGAGGAGAGCGCCGAGCATCCCGCGAGCCCGGCGGGAACGCTTCAAAGTGAGGAGGATGGCGTTGGATTGGGCTCCCAGCCCAGCATTCCCCAGGGAAGGCTGGGGAAACCATCCCGAGGGAGGGGAGCAGGGCTGCACAGGCTGTCCTCGCCATGGCCATGCGTCCCTGTTGGGATGGGAGCAGGGGGACAGCACGTGCCCGCTTCTCCTCGTGCCTCCCGGGCTGCGCTGGGCTCCAGCCAGCCCCCTGCAAACCGCAGCGGCCGAGGGGGGACTCGCAGCCCAGCCCTGGCCCCGCTCCCCTGCCGCGCAGGACCGACCCCGCAGGGAAGAACCTTGGCTGGGTCCCTCGGCCAGGACGGGAGGAAAAATTCTATGGGAAACACGACTGGTGAGCGGCCTCATCCTGCCACCACGCAGGGTCCAGCCCCGCTGGGTTCACTGCGCGGGTGAACAGGCAGGGCTGCTGCCGGCGGATAATTCCCGGGGCCGATACGCTGGCACCTGGATGCCAGCCCAGGAGATAGGGTCTGGGAGGGAGGCCAGGACACCCGGGTCCCAGCCCCAGAGATAGAGTGCCGGGCTGGGAGCCAGGGCTCCTGCCTTCTCCTTCCCTTCACTTCCAGTTGTTTCTCCTGCACCCTGCCGCCCCGGGAGCTGCCGATGGCGGGGTGCAGCCCCTCGCTCAGGCCAAACCCCCATCAATACAATCTAAAGCCATGGGAAAGCTCCGCAGGTTGAAAAAAGGAAATCCTTAACATTTTTAACCACTAGCAAACACCCGATCTACATTCCCCCTGCCCCCGGGAGCCCCGTCCTCTCGGTTTGCAGCATCAAGCACAAAATATTTATTTAACTTCCTGCAGTATTAGAACTAATCACTAGTATTTTCCATCAAAGCTTCATTTTCATCTTAACATAATTCCATCTGTGCACGCACAGCCGCATCCAGCTCGCTGGAAAGGCGGCTCTGAGGCCGTCAGCTGCACCCGCTTTTGGCAGAGAGGGGGGGTCTGTTTCATCTTTTCTCAGAGCACACACCAGGAGACCCATGTCCCAGCCCGGCTCCTCCGTGGGCTTCCCACGGGATCCTCATTCATTATGCAGGGATCCCACCAGTGATGCCACGGGAGCTCAAAGCCATCACAAATGAACCAATTCCCAAATAATCTGGCAACAACTTCCACCACTCGAGGTCCCAGCACCCCCAGTGCCCCATCACAGCAGAGTCAGCTCCATCCCACTGGGAGCAACCATGGATTCACCCTCGGCAAAGCCCCAGGTCTGGGTGCAATCCCAATGCCCTGGTGGCATCAGATCCCCTTCGCCTCCCACCGCCGGCTTCCAACAGCCCAAATCCCGCACAGGTGACGCCTCCCACCACCGGATGGCCCCAAAAAGCGACTCTTACTGTCTTTGCGGTAGTAGAGGATCTCGAGCTTGCACTCCTCGGAGCCGAGCAGGGCCTGGGTAAGCTGCGCGATGGAGCTCTTGGTGGTGTCGGGGCCGGTGAGGAAGTCGCAGGTGCAGGGTTGCTGCATCACCTCCACGCGGGAGTAGCCAAACATCTCGCAGAAGCCATCGTTGCAGTAGATGATGGCGCAGTTCTCCATCTGGGCGTTGGCGATGAGGAACTTGCGGTCTGCGGGGAAGCAGGAGGCTTAGGAGGGTGGTGGGGACCCGCAGGGACAAGGGACAGCTTGGGCAGATGGGGAGGGTGCTTGGGCTTTTTGATGCCACCCGCCCTGGGGCTTGTGTGGGGACGGGCTCCCCAGGGACACCGGTGACAGGTCTGGGGGGAGGATGGCTGGTACCAGCCCACACCACCCTGGGTGCTGCCCTGCTCTTCAGAGAGAGAAAATTCACCCAATTTCATGTGAATCCGTGACCATGGGGACAGGGGCACCCAACGGAGGGGTCCCCAGTAAAGGCAGTTTTTGCTGGGGTGGGCCCACCCGCACAGCCTCGACGCGTCACCGCACGCACGTGGGGACTCGCTGCTGTCTGATACATGGGCGATCTGTCCCCAGCCGGCACCGCAGGCAGAGGGAAGAGCTGCAGCGTCCGTCCTTCCTCGGGAGCTTATCAGGGACCTGAGTTATCTCGGAGACTTCCCACCCTTGCTCAGATTTGACTGAAGTCAGGCAAGGGGCGAGAGGAGGAGTGAGCGTGAGGCCTGGCTTCGCGGCAGCCGGGTGAAACCCATCACACTAATGATTCTCCTAATGTTTTATAGGATAATTGTGCCTTCGGGCTGAAGCTGAAATCCAGACCCCGCTGGGCTGCCCGGCCCCTGTACTCGAGAAGAAAAGGGCTCAGGTGGAAGAAAGGGGAAACTGAGGCAGGGAGCGGTGCTGCCCCATCCCCTCCTGGTACTGCAGCCACCCGGGCTGGGCTGGGGCCGGGCTCGCTGTCGTGCCGGGGTGTGTGGCAGCTCTGCCCAGCCCACATCGTCCAGCCCGGATAGAGCCGCTTCCGTCTTTATCCTGGGGGAGACCCATCCTAGAGCTTCGATTTGGTTTGATTTGTGCTTTTTCTCGAGGAAACTGGGGGCTGCTGGGCTGGGGAGGACCCTCTCTAGGACAGATTTGCTGGGATGTGACGAGGGGCTGCAGATGCTGATGCGATGGATGCTGCTCCCCGCCCCCCCTGCAGCATCTCCCTCAGCGTTTGGCATCGGCTCCGGGCTGGAGCCGGAGGCTGGTCGGAGCAGAGGGTCCACTTGGAGGCTGCCGCCCAGCCCAGACCCCAATTAATCTCCTGGATTACCCAGGAATGGCATCTGCAGCCTGCGCGCTCCAGAGCCCCGCTGCGCTCCAGCCTCGCGGGGAATTTCACCCAAACGCAGGAGAAACCTCCGCATGGCTGCGGCACCCAGCGCCCGGCTCGGTGGGGTGGGGGGACCCCTCCTCGGCACATCGGGGCTCTCCCTAACGTCACCTGCAGAGTCCCCACGCTGGAGGATGCCTCCCAGTAAAACCAGTGCCCCCCCAGGGATGCCGCACCGAGGTCTCCCGCTTCATCCCACCCTGTGACATCCCTTGGTGGCCCTTTGTGGGGGACTCCCATCCCAGCACCTTTCCCTCGCCCACGCCGGGCTGACGCTGGCGCCAGAGCTGCAAACAGCACAAACCACCGCGGCCAAATGTTTCCCAGTTCCCTCTTCCCGATCCTTCTCTATCCAAATCACTCTGCCAGCTGGAAGGCGGCACAAGGAAGGGACCTTCCCTCAAATCCTCACTCCTGGGGCGCGCTCCCTGCCTGTGATGAAGGTTTCCCCATCCAGGGCCAGCGCCACGGGCCGGATCCAGGCTGGATCCAGGCTGGGCTGGCGCAGGACAGGATTTACAGGGCTGGTGGTGCTGGAGCAAGCTGTGCCGAGCGCAGGGGATGTGACCAAGGCCGGGATGGGAAGGAGCTGTGGAGCCAGGTCTCTTTGGAGGGGATTTTCACCCCAGATTTGCTTTCTGCCCTGCCCTCACCTGCACATTTGCCCCATGGTACCGGAGCTCTGCGCCATCCCTGGCAGGGAAGTGTTGGGCCTCTCCAGCTCCAGCGGGGACTCACCAGGTGCAGCTGCACCCATGGGAGCTGCAGGGAGGGGGGGCGTGTAGGCACCCATGAGATGGGAGGACGTGCCGCTGGTGACAGTGATGTGACCGGAGGGGGGGCTAGTTTGGTGTCTCCCAACACCTGTCACACCGCGGAGCTGTTGTGGGGGAGCGCGGGGCGATGTTTGGGCAGAGCCCAGCTGGTGCCCGACATGGCTGGCAGAGTGCAGGCAGGGAGCAGGCAGGGAGCAGGCAGGGAGCAGGGGGCCTGGCCGCTTCCCCGCTGGCACGCTTCGCCGCGTGCCCCCGCTGCTCCCCAGCCGCCGCTCCCCAGCGGGGACTGATAGGAACCAGGGACAGTTTTTCTCGCTTTCCGTCCCCAGGGTCACGTCACTCACTGCCAGGGCAGGCAGCGCGGATCTGGCAGGGATGGCAGCGCCAGGGATGTTTGCCCACCCGGCAAACTTGGACACTGGAGAGAAAAACCACAGCGAGCTGGGGCGGTGGGGGGTGCACAGCTCCAGCGCCCCACAGCATCACCCTGGGCACTGCTCTTGGGTGACCCCAGTCCCCTGTGCCCCCTCCCCTCGTCCCTGCCTGCGTCGGGGGGACCCATCGGGGTGCCCAAACTGGGAGCGAAGCCCCCGCCGCCTCCACCCCACAGCTCCCCCCCCCCCCAGCCCCACGCAAACCCCAGCCCTCCCCGACGCGCACGAACTCTTCGCTATATTCGCCACGAAAACCAGCCCCAAAAAATTCATATAAAGGGATTACTCCGAGCAACAGCAAATGGCAACATCTCACCAGGGACGGCTGCCTCCGAGCAGCGCGGAGTTGAAGGCAAACAGGCAGCGAGCCCGTCCGCGCTGGCGCACCCCCCTCTCCCCCCGCCCCGCCACCCCGGGGACCCCCCTCCCCGCCCGGGGACGACGGGGGGCCGCGGTGTCCCCAGCCCCCGGGGGACCCCCGTGCTGGGACCGCTCGTCCCCCTTGTGTCCCTGTCTATAAATACCCGCGGGGACACTGCCTGGCTGTCACCCACCCCTCTCCCCCCCCCCCTCGGGGAGGTCACAGGGGCGCCTTCATTTCCCCGGGGACACCCTGCGGGTGCTGCCCTCCCGCCTGTACCCCAGCCCCCCCCCGCTCCCCGCTGTGTCCCGAAGTTGGGGGGCCGCCCGCAGCCGCGGAGGGAGCGGGAGCGGGGCCGGGGGGTGCGGTACTCACTTTGCCCTTCAAATTTGCGGATGATGGTGTCCAGGTAGGTGTTTTGGGGGGCCACATGGCCCCGGCGTACCGGCATCGCTCCGCCGCCCTGAGCGCCCCGGGAACGGCGGAACTCGCGGCGGGGGCGGCTCGGAGCGCGGCCCGGCCCCGGAGCGGCTCGGTACGGCCCGGCACGGCGCGGCCCCGCTCCGCCTCACCCCAGGGCTGGCCGAGCTCTGGAGCCGAGCCGGCCCGGGGCTCCCATGCTCCCGGTGGCCGGAAGGGGGAACCCCTCCGCCCGCCCTGCCGCGCCCGGCTCCGGGCGGGGGCGGCCGGGGAGGGTGAGGATGGAGAGGGGAGGGGGGAGGAAAAGGGGGGAGGACCCGCTTGAAAGGGGGAGAAAATAATAGAATAAAATAATAAGAGTAGAAATCCCCAAAGTGCTTAGTCACCGCTGTCCCGGCCCGCCGGAGGCTCCGGGGGAGCTCTCAGCAGCAACAGCTGCCGGCCGGGGAGCCGGCACCCCCCGGCGCCCCCCCGGTCTCCCCGGTACCCCCCGGCATCCCGCGGCACCGGCACCCGCACGGCACCGCCTGGCACCGGCCCCGCAGGCGGGGGGTGCTCCGGGGCGAGAGCGGGGGGGTGGGGGGGGAGCAGGTGGGTGCTGGGGAGGGGAGGTGGGGTGCTTGGGGGGCTGGGGCGGTGGAGGTGGGGGCTTTGCGGGGGCTGGGACAGGGAGTGCAGGGGGGGTGGAGGTGGAAGCTTTGGGAGGCCGGGATAGGGAGTGCTGGGGGGTGGAGGTGGGGTCCTTGGGGGACTGGGACAGGGGGTGATGGGGAGATGGAGGTGGGGTTCTTGGGGGGCTGGGAGAGCGGGTGATGGCGGGGTTGGAAATGGGGTCCTTGGGGGCTGGGGTAGGGAATCCTTTAGGAGATAGAGGTGGGGGCCTTGGGGTTATGGGGGGGATGGATGTGAGGTCCTTGGGGGACTGGGGCAGGGGGTATTTGAGAGGATGGAGGTGGGGTCCTTGGGGGACTGGGGCAGGGGGCACTGGAGGACTGGGGTATTGGGACAGGGGGATGTGCTGGGGATGGGGGGGGGATTGATGGGAGTGCAGGTGAAGCGTGCTGGGGGCGCTGGGAAAGGGGGTGGTGAAGGAAGGGGTGCTGAGGTGCTGGAGGGGGTGGTGAAGGAAGGGGTGTTGGGATGCTGGGGGTGGTGAAGGAAGGGGTGCTGGGGTGCTGGGGGGGGTGCTGGAGCAGGAGGGGCTGGGGGGTGCTGGGAGCTGGGGGGCGGGGATGGTGAAGGAGGGTGGTGATGGGGTGCAGGGGGTGGTGGAGGAGAGGGTGATGGGGGGCGCTGGAATGCCGGGGGTGGCAGAGGAGGGGATGCCGGGGTGCAGGTGGGTGGAGGGGGGCGTGCAGGTATTGCTAAGGTGCAGGGGGTGGGTGTGGGGGGGGTGCAGGGGCGGCGGAGGAGATGCCGAGGTGCAGAGGCAGAGGAGGGGGTGCCGGTGGGCGCAGGTGTTGGGGAGGGGGAAGTGGGTCCAAGGGTGCAGAAGCAGAGAAGGGCGTGCTGAGGGGCGCAGGGTGCGGAGGGGGGGTGCAGGGGTGCAGCAAGGGAGGGGGTGCCGGTAGGCGCAGGGGGGCAGAGTAGGGGGTGCTGGGGGGTGCAGGGGGAGGAAGATGGGGTGCGGGGGCACGGAAGAGGGGGTGCGGTGCCGGGGTGCTGGGGATGCTGGGGAGGAGGTCCTGGGGTCCCGGAGGGGTCCCGGGGGGTCCTGCGGGGGTCTCGGGGGGGGCCGGGGGCCGCGGGGCGGGCGGGGCCCCGCGCCCGGCGCTGTCCACTGGAGGCGGTGCTGAAGGGCCGGGCCGGGGGGGGACGGCGGCTGCTGTTATGGGGGGCGCTTGGCATGGGGGGACCCGGCCCGGCACAGGGCTCTGCGGGCACGGAAGGTCCCTGGGGGACATGGAGGGTCCAGGGGGTCCTGGGAGCTCTGGGGGATAAGGAAGGTCCAGGTGGTCCCGGAGTTGTGGGGTCACAGAAGATCCCGGGGGGTCTGTAGGGTACAGGGGTCCCCGTGGGTACCCAGGTCTCTGTGGGACACAGGGGTCCCACGGGGATGCTGCCCTGCTGGAGAAGACTTCAGACTAGCCCCAGGTTCAGCTGTTCTCCTGCCCACCTCTCCGTGCCCCCCAGGGGTGAAGGCTGAGGGGAGCAGCTCCCTTTCCTCCCTGAGAAATCCCCTCTGGCCGGCCGTCTTCTCCCGGGGGCCCACTGCTAAGGACAGTGTCCATGGAGGGGCTTTCTATTATTATTTTGTTATGCACAATTTTTCAGGCATGAAATTGGTCTAAGAGGATTATGGTCCATTATCATCAGCAGGAGTGTTTTGCTGGGATTTTCAATTAATATTCCAGTATACCTCAGCAATACACATGGGGGCCAGGCCGTGCCCATGGGGCACTCGACCCGCAGCGTTGCCTGCTGGAGTTGCCTCCTGTCCCCGGGCCAGCAGTGCGAGTGGGTGAGCAAAGGCAGGTGGCCTGAAAGCCCATTTCAGAGCCCTGGTGCAGCTTTTATCTCCGTCTCTCATAGAAGTAAGCCTTCCCCCAGCGGAGAAAAACTTGTTCTATTGTTGAAGAGGGTGAAAAACCCATTATCTCCCCCCATCCACTCTGCGCACTGCCTCTGCCGTGATTTACTGCGAGTCGTGGAGGATGTTTTGCTCTATATTACACAGATGCAGCTTAATAGCATGGGGGAGGGAGAGGGACATGGAGTCCAGGCTCCTGCCTTCTCTGTTTTCTTGTTGATATACTGGGTGACTCGAGGGAGACAGCTCTGTGCCGCAATTTCCTTGCTAGAAAATAGGGACGCTGGTCACTCGGCCTTGTGAAACCTCTCTGAGATTCCTGGATGACCAATTCTGCAAGGGAAAGCAAACTGTTATTACTACAGCTAATATGATCATAATTATGATTATTAATCATCAGGCAGTCAGGATTTAAGGTTGGCCTCCTGCCCTCCTCTCATCCCATAAATCAGTCCAGGATGTTCATGGACACATCACGTGGACGTGGATGTGTCTGATGATAAGGGCACGTGCTGGCTCCCAGCCCTCCCCGGCGGGGAGCGGGTCCACAGAGCGGAGCGCAAGGGCGCCAGCGGGGCTTTGGGCATGGGGCAGGGCACAGGCCCCCCCTCCCCAGCCCCTCTGCCAGGGCTGGGCCCATGGAGTGACCCCAGGAAGGCTTGTCCTGCTCTGGGTATGGCAGTGGGGCCACTTTGATTCCCCTTTCTCCAGCCAGGGAGTCTCATCCCATCGCGTGGCTGATGGAAGAGCCTCTCTTACCCACCCGCTTCCCCACACAGCCCTCGCAGATGGTGTTGAGTCATGTCATTCCCTCCACGTTATTGTTGACTAAGCTCCAGGAGCATCCCAGTGTCCCCATGGCTCTTCTGACCCCTCTATGGCTCTCCCCATTCCCCCATGACTCTCTCCATTCCCCTATGGCTCTCCCAGTCTGCCCACAGCTCTCCCAGTCCCCCCAGTGCACCCCTGCAGAGCCAGCTCATCCACGAGGCTGACGGTCCATGCCCTGCCTCCCTGCCCTCCTTGGAGCACTTTGTGCCCAGACTTCTTTCAATTCCCTGGGTCTTAAGCATATGCTTGCAGTTAATCCTGTGCTTACATTTTATCCCAAAGAGGAAGAACTGGGGTCTCTGGGCAAATTCTCCTGCTGTTCAAGGCAGCTGAAGGGCTCCCTCTAATTCAACCGAGCAGTAATCCTCTCTCTGCTGCCCTCCTCTCCTCCTCCTGCTCCTCCACTCAGTTCTTCCCTCTCCTCCTCAAGTGTTTTTGAGGTTCTGCTCCTTTCCCCATCTTTCCTTCCTTTTCACACCCCAGGGAATCAGTGGGAAACCACCCCATTTCCAGGACAAAAGGAGACCTGGGTGCTTCCCAAGGGTGTCCTTCCCCTCCCGGCTCCTGCAGCACAAGTGCATAAGGAGCCACCTGGGAGAGCAGGGAATTATAATCTGTGCAGGGAATTATTATAGTCTGTGCAGGGATTTATCACCCACCCGATGAGGGGCTGCCCTGGGAGGTGCAGGCGCGTCGGGCGAGGGGGTACAGCCGTGAAACGGGGTGTGGATTTGGGGTGGGAGGTGTGGGATGGAGGGGACGGGTTCCCACTGGAATCCCAACGCGGCAGCTGCCGGCTGACACTTGCCGAGAGAAATGTTTGCCAACCGAGAGACGGCGTTTCTCCACATTTCTGTAATTAGAGCCGCACTGCAAACACAGCCGGCAAGGGAGTGACGGGGCTCTCGCCGTCCCCAAAGCTGTTTGCAGCCACCAGGGCTGTCCCCAGACAGGGTCGGGTGTCCCGGCTGCCTGGCACGGTTCATGCCCCTGCTTTGCCCTTCACTTTTGGAAGATGCTCCAGGGATGTGACAGGGGAGGAAGGAATCGGGGCTGTAAGAGGGTTTTGCAGGGGGAAGGATGCTCCTTGTCCTGGCTCCCTTCTCTGCCCTGCCACTCCACATCCTGGTGTGGTTTTTCCAGGCTTTCACCGAGGCACTGTTTGTTTGCTAAGTATAAAAAAGAAAACGCACCCAAAACAAACAACGGTTAAATGTGTAGCCAAAATTAACCCTCATCAGCCTGGGCTTTCTGCCACGCCATCCCAGGGGAGGCCCGATGGGAGGCTGCAAACCTGGAAAGGACTCGGTGACATTAAACCAAGTCATAGGTGTTATTTCCCGACAAGAACCACTTCCCACTTGGAAGTGGCAGAAAAAGCCGCGGGGACTTGGCTTGGGCATGCGGCACGCTCGGCTCACGGCAGCTACACCGGCATCCTGCCCGTCCTCGCCGCATAATGGGGGAAACTGAGGCACAGGGCAGGCTCATGACTCACCCACCGTCCTTGGGGCCGGGAGGATGGATGGGGCGAGCGGGCGGCTGCAATAACTCACGGCGATGCTGCAGGGAAGGCCGGGGAGGGCAGGACACGGCCGCGGGAGGGGGATGCTGGCAGCTGCTGCAGCGGGTCTGTTTGGCTGGAAACCCTCCTGGGCACGGGGGGGAGAGCAGCCCAGTGCCAAGGGCTTGGCCGCATGCTCCCCCCCTGGCCTTCGGGGCGGCTGCGCCTTCAGTCTGCAGCAATTCTCTCCCTGCCGCCTGCGAGGCCTCGGCGGGGACGGTGTCAGCTCGAGCGGGAGACCCAAGGGGTGGGAATGGTCCCCACTGGCATGGGGACACGGGTAGAGACTGCTCTGGGGTCCTGCTGCCATGGCACCCTGAAGAAGTGGGGCTGGGGGATGCTGCCCCTGCAGGCTGGGGACTCTGTGGGACTGGGGGATGCTGCCCATGCAGGGTGGGGACTCTGTGGGGCGGGGGGATGCTGCCCATGCAGGGTGGTAGCTCTGTGGGGCTGGGGGATGCTGCCCCTGCAGGGTGGGGACTCTGTGGGGCAGGGGGATGCTGCCCATGCAGGGTGGGGACTCTGTGGGGCTGGGGGATGCTGCCCATGCAGGGTGGGGACTCTGTGGGGCAGGGGGATGCTGCCCATGCAGGGTGGGGGCTCTGTGGGGCTGGGGAAGGGGTCAGCCCGGCCCACAGCCCCAGGTGCACCCCCCTACACCGCGGTGAGGGTGGGACCCAGCTGGGTGCCCGGGGCAATGCGTCCACAGGGGAGTGTGGCAGCACCCGGGTGCCTGGTGCTTGATGAAGGATGGAGGGGACATCAGGAGGGTGACGGTGTCATTTGGGCTGGACCTGGCACCTGTCCCCCTTGGTAGGGAATTGTAGCTAAGCCATGGGGCTGGGGGGAGCCTGAGCTTGCTTTGGGAGGGGACGCTGGGGTCCCCCACTTACACCTCACCCCCAAATTCATCCTTACCCCCCCACCAGCCCTGCTCAAGCAGCAGGGAGGGAAGGATGGTGCCAGCCAGGGCTCGCAGGGGCCGATGCCAAGGGCAGGGAGCTGGCAGGGATGGGGAGTCCCCGGTCCCTACCACGGCTCACCACATCCCTGCGACACTTCTGCTGTCTCCTGGGACCCCCCCAGGCTGCCTCCCCCCATCTCCCCTGCCCGGGGTGGCCCCCGCTGATGGCCCCCGGCTGCTGCCAAGCTGTGGCTGCATATTTCCAGGCGCTCCTTGTCCCTGGGGAAGGGGAATGCGAGGAACGCGGCCCCGTGTACCCTGCCTGCTCCTGCCCGGCCACCCGCCGGCTAAGAATAGACCTGGCTTGGCTGGGCCCCTGCCAGCGCCGAGGGGTGTGGGAACCCCCCCCAGCCACCTTCCTGCGATGGATAATGAACATTAAAAAAATGGAAAACGGCTTTCTGTGGTGCCGAAAGGGTCCCCGAGCCGCTGATAGGAACTCAAGGTTTTTCTTGCTTTGAATTTGTGTGATTTTAAAGCAAATCTCCTCTCCGGGAGCCTTGTGCATGGGCAGGGTGGTGCAGGGCAGCCCCCCGCCAGCCTGGGGTCCCCGCTGCTTCCTGAGCTCCCTGTCGAGGAGTCACATGAATTGAGGAGGAATCTCCTCTTTTTTCCTGCTCTTTTCCTTTTTTTTTTTTCTTTCCCTCCTTAGGGAGTAATTTCGCTGAGCCTCCTAATTTCAGCAGAAAGCATGATGCAGGAGCCAGAAGGCAGCAAAATCTCTCCAGATGTTATCGCAACGGGGAAGGGAAATCATCCTCGGTTTAAAGGTATCTCGTAAAACATTGCTGCCGGCTTGGCAGAGCCCTCACGGCACCTGCAGGCCCTCGTTGCCCTGAAAAGCTTCACCTGCTCCCCCCAAGCTTTGGCCCACCAGCTCCATTTAAGGTCAAGGTGGGAGTTTCAGTTTCCCCCTGAGCTGGGCTGGGCGTAACCTTGTAGCCCCATCTCCTGGGTGGAACCTTGGGCCTGTGTTGAAGGTAGCTTGGTGTCCAGCTCCATCCTATCTGCTCCATGGACCTTGGACCTGTGTTGATGGTAACCTGGTATCCAGCCCCATCCCATCTGCTCCATGGACTTTGGACCTGTGTTGAAGGTAGCTTTGTGTCTAGCCCCATCCCATCTGCTGTATCTGCATGGACCTTGGACCTGTGTTGAAGGTAACCTGGTATCCAGCCCCATCCCATCTGCTCCATGGACATTGGGCCTGTGTTGAAGGTAACTTGGTGTCCAGCTCCATCCTGTCTGCTCCATGGACATTGGGCCTGTGTTGAAGGTAGTGTGGTGTCCAGCCCCATCCCATCTGCTCCATGGACCTTGGGCCTGTGTTGAAGGTAACTTGGTGTCCAACTCCATCCTGTCTGCTCCACGGACCTTGGACCTATGCTGAAGGTAACCTGGTATCCAGCCCCATCCCATCTGCTCTGCGGACCTTGGACCTGTGTTGAAGGTAGCCTGGTATCCAGCCCCGTCCCATCTGCTGCATCTGCATGGACCTTGGACCTATGTTGAAGGTAACCTGCTATCCAGCCCCGACCCATCTGCTCCATGGACCTTGGGCCTGTGTTGAAGATAGCCTGGTGTCCAGCCCTGTCTTCTGGATGGACTGTGGGCTTGGGTTGTCTATCTGTCTCTGAGCAGCAGGTCACAGCTCAGTGCACCCATCAGTCACCCTTGTAGCCGTGTCTATTCCAGGATAGAGTCAGCTTCTATGTGGATTCTCTGATGTCTAATTAGGGCTGAGCTTGTGTCGCGGTCCCTGAGTGAGAGTGTTCAGTGGGGCTTTCTTTCCTTTTTTCTTCTTTCCCTCCAGAAAGCAATTTTCATGAAACTTATAGAATCTTGATGATCTTGGAGTCCTCTTTTCCTCCACTAATGGGGCAGAAAGCAGCCAGGCAGCTCCAAATTACCGGGGAGGAGCTGAGCTGGATGGAGCACACCTGCACCAGCCCATTTTCCCAGGCTGAAAATACACTTGGCTTCAAACCCAGCTCTCACCGTGCCAGGTCTCTGCTCCATAAGCACCGCATTGCCGGGAAGGGGGGAGAGGAGGGCGCCTGGTGTGCCGGGATATAAAGCAGGCGCATCAGGATACGGCCATGGGAAGCACATGGGGTGAGCGTGGGCGGCTGGGGCGGCTGCTCCCTGGCTCTGGGGATCGCGGCAGAAAGACGAATGGGGGGGGTTTCACCTCCCCGTGGGTGCGCTGTGCTCGGAGGAGGACTGAAAGCAAACAAAACCCTGAGCGTGGGTGGGCAGACACCTGCCTTCTGCTCCTCTCCTGGGTGCGGTGAACCTCTCCCGGGCCTCAGTTTCCCTGAGCAAGACCTGACTGAGGGCAGAGGCCATCCGATGGGAGGGGGCCGGGTGGATCATCCCAGATCCCTTAATTTCCCCCGCTGCTCCGGGCTGCAGCAGATCACGGCTCTTTAAGGCTGCAATAATCCCCAGCCTGGGATTAGTTTTGCACCTAATCACTGCAGAACAAATACAAAGTTTTATTTACAGAAGCAGAAGAAAGACGGGGGGTGGGGGGGGAAGCCTCAACCATGGCTGATCCCAAGATAATCGGGAGCTGGAGGATGGGAGGCGATCGCTGACCTTGGAGCCCCCCGCCGGCTTACATAAACACGTGTCATTCCCGCGCTGGAACCACCACAGCCGTGAGCTCCATCTTGGTCCCAGCTTGGGCTTGGTGACACCCCCCCCCAAGCCCCTTTGAACAGTTCAGGCCTGGACTTTGGGGATTTCTGGCCCTGATTCAGCCCCTTCTTTAGGCATGTGCTCCATAAGCTGTCAGCTGCGATGGGAGCCGCGGTTCAGGGGAGGATGGGGATGCTGCGAGGGGATGCTGAGCTTTCAGGCTGGGGATGGGGCAGATTGGGGGCTGCAGGCGTGTTGCCCCAAAGCCAGGCTGGTCCCCAGGGGTTTGTAGTTGCGCTGGCTTGGGGTGGCAGCTCTCCTGCTCGAGAGCCCTGTTCCATTGAGATCCGAGCCCACCTGCAAGAAGGAGCCGAGCTGCCCTCCGGGGGTGACAAGACATGAGTTTATTTTTCATCCATGCAAGCAAACAGCCCGGCAGCAAGGGTGGGAACGTGCTTTGTCCCTCCCCAAACTGCCCTCTGTCACTTGAAGTCCCTATGGCTTTGCCCGCAGGTCAGAGGTGGCTGGTGGGTGCCCAGGCTGGACTGGCTCCCAGCCCTGGGCGCAGGGGCAGCCCGTGATGGCTCCGTGCCTGCCGGTGCCTGAATTTCTCTTCCTCTGATGCAGACGTTGACAAATAAATAGCTCTTTTCTGCTTTGGCTCTTGCATAGTGGAAAAAAGAAGTCTGACCTGACTGGAGAAAGCAGTCTTGGGCTGTGGGAACCCATGGCTTTGTTGGCAAATGTGCCCATGGCATTTGCCCAAATGCCCATGCTTGCACCCTGTTCGTGCTCCCCTGCTGATGGCTGCCTTATTTCAGTTCCATTTCTGAGCTGGATTTGAAGGCCTTTCTCCTGGCTGAGAAGAACTTGACGCCCAAGAAGATGGTGGTGATCAGGAAGACAAGTGCCAGGGCAAGCAGGACCCAGCTGCCTGCTGTGGCTTGATTGCTGGCCAGGGACATGCCCAGGAAATTGGTTTGATCGGAGCTGGGTTGGGATGGAGTAGCTAGAAAATGGAGAAATAAGGGACATGGTTGGTGTCAGTGGCTCTAGGCTGGGGTGTGTTGGGTCACCAGTTCTCCCTTTGCTGGTCTCTTGGATGCTGTGTCGCCTTTAGACTCAGCTCCATGGGAAATCAAGAAGCACCCAAACACCCTGTGGTTTTTGGGGTGGCCAAGGGGCATCAAGACAGCTCCATCTCTCCCACGTGCCCCACCCTGGCCCTGGTGAGGGCTGAGCTCTGCCCCATCGTGGATGTGCCGTGCTTGGCTGAGCCCTGCATACCTGTGTAAGGAGTCCAGCTGTACTCGGGCCAGCCCAGGACCTCCCCATTCTTCTCGTTCTCCTTCACCAGCCATGTCATGAGTGGCTCAAAGTAGCTCATCAGGGCATCAGCTGACATGTTGCGCTGCCCTGTGATGAGCTCCATGGCTTCGGGCCACGGCTTGCTGAAACCCAGCTTCAGGGCGTCCCTGTGGCAGGAGAAATCGGCTCCAGTGGGTTCCCCATCACCCTCTTGGCCACCAGCCCTTCCCTTTTCCCCAGTGCTTGGGGGTCTTGGTGTCAACAGCCCTGAGCATGCTCTGTGCCCCCAGCACCGCAGGGCTGCCAGCCCAGAGCACGAGGAAGGAGGTTTTGCTTGGGGGAAAGGAGGGGTTTACATGGATTAAAGTCCTCCAGTGAATCCAGCCTGATGCAGAGCAGTTCCTGAGTGAAAGGGTTAATTTTGCAGGTGCTTTTCTTGAAGCAAGGGGGTTGTTTTCCCTAAGGAACAGGGGGCTGCGGAGGAGGAGGAGGGAGGGAGGGAGGGAGCCTTCCACCTGCCAGGGTCCCAGCTACCATCTAGTGGCTGCTTTTGCAATCACAGTCCCAGCGCCCAGTCCAAGGTGCCCCTGCCCGGCGTCCCCCCCTGCCCGCACCCCAGCGCCAAGGACCAGAGCATCCCATGCTGGGGCAGGGAGGGGATGGATGACCAGGGGTTGCTTTGCCTCCTGTCTTGAGGGGCTGGCTTTAAGGCATTTGGGGACATAAATATCTTGGCTCTGCCCTGCCCACACACCTACCCCAAAATCTTTCCAGCCTCCTTGGACTGGTAGATGTCACACGTGTGCAGGGGACCCGTGTGCCTGGCTGCTGTGCAGAGTGCCTGGTGGAACTGGAACTGGATCACGAAGCTGACGAAGTACCTGGGGGTGGTGGAGAGGGGTGAGGACATGGGAATGGACCCTACTAGTGCCTGTGAAAGGGAGGATGTGGTCCCTCTCATCCCCTGGTTGCACCCTCCCAGCCTGGAGGAGCACTGCTGGCTTCAGAGCTCCACCTGCATCAACTTGGTCCAATCTGCTGATGCCATTTCTCCTTTGACAAGTGTTTTATGGCTGCCTGGGTGGATGAGCCCATCCTCCTCAGATAGGGAGGAATCCCCCCAAATCCAGCCTTCTCCTCTGAAGCTCTGTCAGGGTCCTCAGAGCTTTCCAGTACCCTCAGGATGGTACTACCAGGTATCCCACCAGCCATGAAACAAGGTGTGTCCGAGTGGTGTCCCTCCTGCCCCAGCCCTGCTTACTCACCTGATGTAGGGGACGTTGGCAGGGATGTGAAACTTTGCCCCGGGGTCAAAGTCATCTTCAGACCTTGGCGCTGGTGGGCACAAGCCCTGGTACTTCATCCTGGGCCAGAGAAGGAGAGTTAGCCCAGCATGGGGAGGAGAAGGTGAGGTAAGCTTGTAGGGGATGCAGTGGGGCGTGAGGGCAGGGTGAGGGGTTATGTATCCCATCATGGCCCATTGCAGCCAACTGGGCCACGGGTGGAAACATTTAGTGGGACAATGGCCAAGGCCCTTGCACTAAAGAGGGGTCAGAATTCAAGCACACCTGAGGTTCCACCACTGCTGGTTGTACTCGTCCTCCTTGATCCGTCCATCAAACACCTTCCAGCGCCACTGGTCCATGAGGTACCCGAAGGGCAGGAAGGCAATTTTGTCCAGGGCGATGCTCATCAGGTAGTTAATGTCACTTTCTGTTGGGGGTGGGACGGTGTGAGCAAGGCAGTACTGCGCTCCCCCCTCCACCCTGTATGGGGTGCCCTCCACCTGAGCAGGGTGTCCCCACAATGTCCTGTCCCCTCCATGCATGCAAAACCACTGTGCGTGTCCCTGACCACTTGCATCCTGCCCAGCCCATCCTGAACCTCTGCATTCCCATCTGTCCCCAGCACCCCGCCTTTCTGCGTGCTGCTCCCCTGCCAGCTCACCTAAGTTTTCTGTGACTTGGTCCAGCAGCTTGATGCTGTGCAGGTGTTTGGGGGTGGAGACAGACAAGGCCATGACATCCCCAACAGCCTCGTGGAAGCCAGGGTTGGCCCCATCGCGGAATGAGACGGGCTGGTCCTTGTACTGCAGGAAGTACTGGACGTGGCCCATCTCGTGGTGCACCGTGATCAGGTCATCCATGTTCACCACGGTGCACTGCTTGATCCTGGACAAGGACATGTGGGATGTGGGGAGAAGGGAGGACAGTGCCGGGGTGAAAAATCTCCAGGAATGATCACACCCCCTTGAGCTATTTTTCCCTTTGGTCTCCTTTTCCATGTGCCCCCACCCGATGCCAGGCCAGACTGGTGCTGGTGCATTGTGTTGGTCTCTCTCTCTCTCCTGCATCTCCTGCTGCCCCTGCCCATTCATTGCTTTTCCATTCTCGGTGGCAGAGCAGGGAAGGCATTGATTGCCCTCCATACATCGTGTGGGTTCCTGCCAGCAATGCCCACTTCCTGGGTACCAGTGGCAATGCCAGAGTGGGGCCACCACAGCCATGGGGCAGCAGACACTGGTGGCATCAGGACATGTGCTCTTATTCTACCAAGACATTGCTATCTGCCCCAGCACCACATCAGCTGAGGCCACCGCTTGCTCCCCACGGGCACCTGAAGTCCTTGCGGTTGTAGAAGTCCCAGGCTGAGGCATGACACACCACCTCCCGCCCGTCTGCCGGCTTCTCGATCATGGACTTGTCCCAGAACTCCTGCGGCATGGGGATGAGGCCCAGAGAGGTAAAGAAACGGTCTGATTCTTCAAACATCTTCTTGGGTGTCCAGCCCTGGGGAGAGAGCAGACAGGATCTGGTGAGGGGCAACGGGGGATGCGAGGGGTGCTGGGGGCTGGCGAGGATGGGAGGCCACGGACAGCCTTGTTCCTCTGGGCAGGGGAGGTCTTTTGGGGGCAGCTAGAGCTGGATCCAGCCCTTGGCGTATCCAGGTGGGGAGAGAATACAGATGAGCCATGGAGGTTTTTGGTAGTACCAGAGCATTTGACAACATGGATGGTGGCAACGGCCAAAGGGTGCTGGGTCCCAAGGAGCTTCCCCAGAGCAGCCTGGAAAAGCACTGACCTGTTGTTTCATGGCTGGGGTGGCATCCACCTTGGTGGCATCCGGGAAAGGTATCACCAGGTCGAAAATGTTGGACCATGACTGGGCCCACATGTTACCTGGGGAGCACAGGAGGACAATGCATGGCAGGAGGCAGACAAGGAGAGACGAGCAAACGCAACCAGTTACTCTTGGCTCATGCACAGAGTGGATCACACTGCCTGGTTCCTGCCCTGCCTGCACAAGGGTGATGCAAGCAAGAGCCCATCCATGCATGAAAGGTCAAGTCATGCTGAGTTTGTTGCCCTTCCCTGGGGCAGACTGGCTTCTGCAGAGCCATCTCCTGGGGCCTCGGCCCTTCGGCCAGAGCTGAACAGAGACCAGCCTGAACGCTTGGCATGACTTGGAGCAAACTATGCCTGGTGGGAGACATGGGTCTGATCGAGGGCCTACCAAAGGCCTTACCTAACAGGTGAGCAGGGATGGGACCCTTCAGGTTTATGTGCTCTGCACCATACTTTTTGTATAGGGCTCGGCGTACATAGGCATGCAGGTTGAGGTACAGGGGCTGCAGCTGTAGGTACAACCTCTCCAGGTCTTCCTCAAAGGTGGGTGTCTCATACAGGGATCTCCAGTAGGCCCCGTTGTCTGTGTATCCTGTGGAAAGGAAAGAGTAGAAGTTGTTAGATATTGTTCTTCTTGGGCAAGAGTCTGTCTTGCTGCTCAGACACCCCAGGTCCCTCCATATCTATGAGACAGTGGATCTCATGGTAGTTGGTGCGACCTCCACACCCTCAAGATTTTGTCCCTGAGTTGGACGATCAGTCCACTTCTCTGCTTACAAGGTGCTAAGACCATGGTGGGTCTCTAAGGGAGTGGGACACTGACCATTGAGCACGGCTGCCTTGTTGCTCAACACCACGTATCGCTGGTAGTTGTTCTTGATCTTCTTCCCAGAAGCATCCCGCCAGCCTTTCCAGGCAAAGAGGAGCTCGTCATAGTCCCGTGAGGTGGCCATGATGTCTGTGAGGTCTGAAGAGAGAGCAATGAAGCCAAAGCGATGCTGTTGGATGGGCTGAACTGATGCAATGGTGCTAGACCCGCCATGCTGCTCGGAGGCCATCACAGAGAAGGTGGGAAGGCCCCTTCGTGACCTTTCTCCATGCCCCTATTAAAAAAATATCTCCTTTCTGGGCCTGTTGCAGATGACTCGCTGAACACCCTGCCAGATCTTACCAGGATCCAGGGGGAGACAGACTTTGTTCTCTTTGCAGACCTTGGCTACGCTGTACGTGGTCTCCATATCTGAGAGGAGGGTGTTGTACTGCAAAGAAAATCAGATCATGTGAGTTGACTGTCCTTGCTTCTGCTCTTGGAGAACGTCACAGCCCATTAAGATGTCCCCAGGTGTTTTCCCCCCAGTTTTCCACACCGGGCTTTTCCACACTTTCCAAGGCTCAGTGTGACCCCGAATGCAGGTGAAGTGGAGTCAATACAGGAGGGTCTAGGGCCAGCAAGGACTGTGCCATTGCCACTGAACCTGCCAGGCCCCACTGCAGCCTGGGATAGGCAACCTTTGGGTGGGAAATCCTGGAGACAAGGATCACAGCTTTGTGTAGAAGGTACCACCTTGTTCAAGGGCAAGGGGTGGCTGCCCAGTGGCATTTCCCAGAAGCTGGGAGAAGCCAGTGTCTCCACACAAGGTAGTGGCAAGGGACAGCCCGTCCTGCTCTGTCCCCTTGCAGCTCACCTCCTTCAGCTCATTCTCAGGCAGGGCTGCCCTCTCAATGACACTCAGCTTCTTGAGGATGCGCGTGACAGTTTGGTCCTGGAAGTCGGAGGTGTCGAACTGCCTGGCCCTCATGCCGTACTCAAGGGTGTGCTTGGACATAGCCAAGTTCTTCTCCAGCTGCAAGGGCAGGAAGGTACAAGAGAAGAGTTACTTGAAGGAGATCTCTGAGACACAGGCCATCACCAGAAACACCGCCTGGCATGCCATGACTGGCAACCTGCCCATGGCCACCCCTGTGGGTACCTTGTGGCATGATGAGGTCTTTCATGGAAAAAGCACCTCCTGAGTGAGAACATACCCCTTGGCTAAGGGCAGAGGCTGCCCTGGTTTTCAGAGTTCATCTGAAACCTGCCCTGGGTACCAGCCACCTGCCTTGGCTGTTACCTCTCCCCGCACAGGCTCAGGGTCATTCCCATACCATGATCTCCTTGTTGTGGTCAGTGATGTTGGTGTTGTAGGCCCAGGATGCCTCGGTGTAAGCATTCCACACTGCCTCGGCCGTGCTGTTGTACTCAGACAGGAACTCTTTAGCTTGTGCTTCGTCTGCTATTTTGTCTAGAGGCACAGTTAAATGGAGGAAGAGAAGGTGAGTCAGGAGAGTCCTTCTCTTTGCAAGAGCACTACCCCATGGCAAAGCCATGGTTGAGCTTTTCCCAGAACTGCAGGTCCACAACTTGGGAGCAGGTTGACCCAAGAAATGGGGGCAGAGGGATGCTGCTGGGGGATGTCCCATTGGACGGGGGGTGGGATAACAGGACGTACTACATTCCCTACAGCCTCCCAGTTGGGCAGAAAGGATGCAGCTGAAAACAAATGACCTGTCACACCATGACTGATGACATTACTACAGCGGCAAGGCCACAACTTCAGAAAATGGTACGTCACGGGACTGGCTAATGGCACCTGCTCCCTGGGAAGCAACACCCTGTGGGACTCCACATGGACCTGGTTATTTCTCTTTTCTGGCACGGGTACCTCCCCCACCCATAGCTGAGACCTCCCTCAGCACTGTCCTGCCTGAGGGGTAGTGACGTCCCTTGGGACACCTCTTCCCCCCCCTCCCCAGAGCCAGGATGGAGCTTCAGCCTTACCAATGCCTTCAGGGTAGCCTTCAGGAATAGGGGGATGCCAGTCAAACTCAGGCCAGCCAAGCACCTCATTGGTTTTGCTGTTCTGCTCCTGAAGCCACTTGGTGACAGGGCTGAAGTATTCCAGGAGGGCCCCAGCGTCCATCTTATCCGTGCCAGTGAGGTTGAACAGGACTTCCTGCCACGACTTGGAAGATCCAGCTTTCAACACTTCCCTGCAGAGAAATGGGACAGCAAGAGCCAGCATGAGGCCAGGGGATGGATGGGAGAAAAGTGGTGATGGTATCTCAGTGCCGCGAGGGTTGAAGATGCTATTTCTGAGTGGGACACGAGCCTGGGAACTGCCTCTGAAGCCCCTCTCTGTCCTGCATGTGGGGACTGAGGACTGCCCATCACATACTCATGCATTTGTTACGTCCAGGGAGTCGATAGGAACCAAATGTGTTTTAGTGACCTCTTGTCTGGGTGGGAGCTCATGACAGGGACAGTAGCAGTACTCTGGTGAGGACCACTCACCCCACCCCAGTGCTTCCATGTATTTCCATCCATCCATCCATCCATCCATCTGCAAAGCTATTTCTCCAGCCATCTCCACAGCCACTTTTCCTTCCTTCCTTTCTTCTTTCCTTCCTTTGCACACCACCAGCTTCCACGCACACATGTGCCCATGGTTATTGTCCCGACCCTCCTCTGTCCCCACCTGAGTTTGGCTCCAGCTTCTTTGGACATGTAGATGTCACAGGTGTGCAGGGGACCGCTGTGGTTGGCTGCCTGGCACAGGGCCTTGTGAAACTGGAACTGGAGGATGAAGCTCACAAAGTACCTGCCAAGGAAGTCCATGAAGGTGAGCACTGGGGACAAAGGGAAGCAGACAAGTCCCAGGGAGTGGGGGAAGGCACCCAGCCCACATGTCAGCTCCCCACCATTTGTTGTCCCAAGCATTGGATGGTCTCTGCGTCTTGAGCAGGAGAAACGCACCCCAGTCCCTGACCACAGAGCTGAACCCCACTCCCCCAGCTCCCCAAACCTCTGTCCCCTTGCCAGCATCTCTTCTACCTGATGTAAGGGGTGTTCCCAGGGATGTGGTACTTTGCTCCAGGGTCAAAGTTGCTTTCGTTCCTTGAAACCGGAGCACAGATACCCTGGTATTTGGTTCTGCAAACAACAGAGAACAAGAGCATGAGCATGGAAATAAGGGATGAGAAGAATCAAGGCGGGGAATGGGAAGGGAAGGCACAGTGCTGAAGAAATCTGCACAATTAGAGCATGCTTCCATGTATTTCCATCTATCCATCCATCCATCCATCCATCCATCCGCCCACTCATCTATCCATTGTTCTCCAGCCATCTCCATAGCTACTTTTTCCTTTTTTCCTTACTTTCTTCTTTCCTGCCTTCCTTCCTTGCACACCCCAGCTTCCACACCCCATCCACCCCTGCTGACCCTCCTCTACCTCAGATACCACCAGTCGTAGTTGTAACGGCTTGGGGGTGTGCGGCCATTGAATACGTTCCAGCGCCACTGATCGATGAGGTAGCCAAAGGGCAGAAAGGCAATCTTCTCCAAGGCCATCTTCAGCAGGTAGTTGATGTTGCTCTCTGCATGAAAAACAGCCTGAACCAGTTTGGGAAGGTGGTTGGCTGGACAGCACTATGGCCACTAGACTTTTTGTGGGCAAAGAGTGAGCAGATCTGGATGAGAAATGAGGACAGCATTTCAACATATAATTTTACTCCCTGGAGAAGGCTGTGTAGGACACAGGAGGTTTCTCTAGATACAAGTCCTGTTTGGGGCAACACATGCCCTTTTACTAAATGGGGACAATGGGAGTGACAAGCGTGGTGTCCCCTTGCCTTCAGCCTGACTCTGAGTGAGGTCTTTGGTGAGTGTAACTCTAACGGGTCCCTCATCACACATTCGCCCCGGGGCCTCGGGGTGAAAGGGATTTGATCTGCAGGACTGTCTCACCACTGCAAAGGCTCTCATGGTTTAGACCCAGAACCAGAGTCAACTCTAGGACAGTCACCACCATATCATGGGGAGCACAAGGAACGGTGACATTTGCTTTCCCCATTGCCTTGAGGAAATCCATGGAAGGAAGGTTGGAGAAGGACCTGCTGGAGACCCAGCTGAAGCTGTGGGGTCAGAGAGGGGTTGGTATCACTGCCCTGCGGGGCCATTGGCTGCCATCGCTATGGTGGCATGGCTGCCAAGGGCTGGATAGTTGGGCAGCGATGCCTTGAGGCAGGGACCATCTGCTCCATGGTGTTTATGCAGCATCGGCCCAGTGCTCTTGGCTGCTGCGATGGCTTCCCCGTCATGAAATGTATTTAATGACAAGACAGGAGGATCCCAGGACTGTCCCTCCTCCGCAAAGCAGCTGCCTGCGGCAGGAATCTGCAAACGCTTGGTTTCCTTTGCTGCCGTCGGCTTTGACTTGTCGGCTGAGAGACATTGGGTGGGGGGAGAGACTCTTGCCCAGCTGGGCAGTGCCCTGCAGTGACAAGTCCTCCTCTGCTGTGCCGGCTGGCAGGCAGAAACGTCACCCGCTGACTGTCCTTGTGACTGTGCACGTAAGTGCTCAGTGCCACCTCCGCAGAGCTACACCGGGAGCTCCTGGGGTGGTTGTTTCTTGGCGAGGGAAAGGGAAATGCTGTAAAGGTCAAAGCCGATCAAGCACAAAGATGTTGTTTTCAGATTTGGGGCTCTGATAGAGAAGGGAAAGGCACAGACAAGCTCTGGAAAGCATTCCTCCTGCCCTCAGGGGTGAAGAGGATGGAGCCATGAAGGGGCCTACATGGACCCATGGAGACAAGAAGGGGTTGTGCATGGAATCAAGTGTGGGTGAAAGGCACACATCAGCCATGGGGTCTTGCCTGCTCTGGGTTGTGTTGCCAGACTGCAGCCCACCCTGGTACGTCCCAAACCCTTCCTGGTGCCACAGGCACTGCCTGAGCCCTCCAGGCCACCCGGCATCCCAGGGTGCCTTCCATACCTGCGTCCTCGGTGGCACTGCTGAGGAGACCGATTTTCTTGAGGTGGCTTGGGGTGGAGACAGACAGGGACAGGACATCGCCGATGGCCTCATGGAAGCCAGGGTTGGCCCCGCTGCGGAAGGAGACGGGCTGGTCCTTGTATTGCAGGTAGTACTGGACATGGCCCATCTCATGATGCACTGTGAACAGCTGCTCCATGGTCACCGTCGTGCACTGCTTAATCCTGATGGGTGAAAACAGAGCGTTGCCTGAGCTGGGTGAGGGACCCTGGCTGCCTGTGCTCCCCCTCGATGGGAAGGACCCTCCAGGGTCCTTGAGGTGGTGGCAGCACCCCATGGAGAAGGGTGGAGGGGAAGGCAAGGCAGTGTGGTGCCCCAAGACGTTACCCCAGAAGGTAACAGGTTGGTCTGCGTGGGCAGGCTGGGGGTACCCAAAATGGTGACCACCAAGGGGGATGGAGGAGGGTCTTACCTTGTAGCCCATGCCCCTGCATGCCCCACGCACCTGAAGTCCTTGCGGTTATAGAAGTCCCAGGCTGAGGCGTGACACACCACCTCCCGCCCATCTCTTGGTTTCTCCAGCATGGACTTCTCCCAAAACTCAGGGGGCATCTCCAGCAGCCCCAGGGAGGTGAAGAACTCCTCTGAGACCCGGAACATGTGGGTGGCGTTCCAGCCCTGGTGGGTAACGGGCAGTAGGTTACGGCCGAGGAAGGGGCTGCCCGTGCCCTGGACATCACCTCTGATGCTCTCCCAGCACTGTGGGGATGAGGTGGGTCCCTCCAAGGGACTGGGGGTCCTGCCCCTCTCACCCTAATGGGGAGCCCAGGCCCCAGAAATGGGGTGAGCACTCCTAAGAACTACTGAACAGTGGTGCTGGTGCCCAGCATGGACAGGAGAGGGGAGCAGGGCTGGTGCCCTAGGAGGGCTTAGAGTTGTGTGATGGTGTAGATGCAGCCCCCAGCCCAGGGACTGGCACCAGTCCCACCACACTGTCCTTCCTCTTTGCCCACCCACTGCCTCTTTGGTCATTGCCAGTGAGGGAGTAGGGTCATTTCTTTCTCCCTTCCCTTCCTGGACATCGCTTTTCTGCTGTCCCTTACGCAGGTATGAGAAACCACTCCCATGGGGTCAATGTTATGGGCAAGCCTTGGCCAACACCGCCTCAGTTTTTGTCCCCCTGGTGCCACCAGGGAGTCCCTCAGCCCATCACCTGCTGCACCATGGTGCTCGTGACATCAAGGTTGGGCTTCTCGGGGTAGGGGGTCATCAGGTCATAGATGTTGTTCCACTGCTGAGCCCACATGTTGCCTGAGAAGAGAAAACAGCTGGATCAGAGCTGGTGGTAGGTTGTGAGGAAGAGAAACACACTGATAACTGGGATCTCCCTGTCCCACTATGGCCCTATGTGTGCTACTCTGGACCCTCCAGCATCCCTGGGCACAGCCTGGGGGGTGTCTTTCCTCTTACCCAGGAGGTGAGCAGGGATGGGACCCTTCAGGTTGATGTATTTGGGGCCATAGCGATCGTACAGCTTCCTCCGGACAAAGGCGTGCAGGTTGAGGTAGAGTGGCTCCAGCTGGTTGTAGAGATGCTCCAGGTCATCCTCGAAGGAGGGTGAGTCATACCAGGAGCGCCAGTAGCTCCCCGTGTCCTCGAATCCTGCCAGGGAGGCAGTGATCAGCCATGGCACTGGCCCCTCAGGGGCTGCCCGCCCCCAGCCCCCAGAGATGGGACCAGGGGCAGTGGTAGAATTGTTGCCCCTTCCCCAAAGTGGAAATGGAAGTTGGATGCCCAGCGGCATGTGGGATGGGGAGAGCAACAGGGCACCCCATTGTCCTGGCTCCAAATCCCACCCCTGATGCCTGACCACCCATTGCCTCCCCCAACTCTGCTCGTACCATCCATCTGATAGGCCTCATTGCTCAGCTTCACAAACTCCTCGTACTTGGCGCGCAGTGGGTTGCCTGCGGCGTTGTGCCACCCCTCCCAGGCATAGAGCAGCTTCTTGTAGCTGCGGGAGGTGGCCATGATGTCTGAGATGTCTGGGACAGAGAGGACAAGCAGAATGTGAGAGAAGGGCAGGAGAGGGGGGGGGAGTGTGTCACTTCCTACAGCAACATTGCAGAGGTGCCACCACCATTGCCCCAGACCCAAATACCCATCCTCGCCCCAGGGCAACCTTGATGAACATGGGTCAGACCTACCAAGCCCAACCCACTGGGAATGTGGGGACCAGGACAAGCTCATGGCCACGGGGTGCTCAGCACCTGCAGGAGCAGGGGGACAAGGACCATACCTGGCTCCAGCTCCCAGCAGGTACCATTGGGCAGGCACACCTTGGCCGTGGAGTAGATTTTGTCCATGTTGCTCAGGATGGTGTTGTACTGCAGGGAAGGAGAAGATGTTGGGGCTGGAAGTGGATGGGAACAGCCCTTCAGGAGGGATTGACAGAATTCCCAGCTCCAGAGCACGTGTGTGTGTCCGGAGGGATGTGGAGGAGGATCAGTGTGTTTACACAGCGTGGTTCGGGTGAGATAAGCGTGTTATCACCCAGAGTTTTTGCACCTGCCGCACGGTGGGAGCAGGGAGTCTCTTTGGGACAGAAAACCCATGCACAGCCACTCGCTGAGCCCCCCTCAAACACGGCGTGAGCGCTCGCAGTGTCCCCGAGCGGGGCTATTTATAAAACTCTTTGTCAGCAGGGCTGCAGCATGACCTGTTTATCTAAGCGGGTAAAAAAAAAAACAAAACACAAAAAAACCAAGAAAAGCAGGAGGAGGAGGAGGAGGGGGATTTATTTCTGTGAACTTCAACAACAGCAAACAATAGCAACAGGAGGTTTCCTGGAACCTGCCTGGGGAGCCCATTCCCAGGGAAGGAAATTCCTCTGCTCCGTCCCTCTCTCCGCTCCCATCCCTCTGCTCCGGCCAGGCGGAGGGGATGGCGAGAGGGGACGGTGACAGGGGATGGTGGTGGCTGCGGGATGGAGCTGCCCGGGGATGGGTGAGACATGGCTGATGTGCAGGGAGGAGACATGATGCTGTCTGTTATCTTGGAGAGGGTAGGGATGGGTTTCCTGGAAGGAACTGGGACAGACGCTTCTCCGGAAAGGATTGTATCACTGGCTTTGCCAGGGTTTCGGTGGGGAGGGCTGTCAGGGAGCCACGGACCAGGCGGGAGGGGACAGCAGTGCCAGCGTCCCTGCATTCCTGCAGAGCAAGTGGCTGCCAACCTCAGCCTGGGCAACATTTTCATGGACGGAAATCGAAATTACGTCACGTTTAGGTACGTGACCCTGAAAGCTCAGGAATGTGATGGGGAAGGCTCAGGACGTCCTGGTGTCCTTAGTGCCGACCTGTGTCACCAAGGCACAGCATTTCTGGGCTCGCAGGGAGGGCTCAGGAGCTGGGTGGCTGCAGCAGCCCTCCTTTTCAGCGGGCTGCGTCCCCAAGGAGCACCGGGTGAAGGGGGTTGAGCCAGCTGGCCCCCGGCCATGGGCACAGCTGGCTTGACTCCAGGTGACGCCCAAGGCCACTCTGTGTAAGCAGGAAATCTCCGGTTCCCACTGGGATAGCTCCAAGACGAGGTTAGGGGTGGATAATGGGGGCAGCAAGCACCCCACTTCCCCCGGAGATAGCACCCCATCTTCCCCCTCCATCACTGTCTTCCCGGTGCAGAGACCGGGGAGGATCTCCAAAATGCAATGGAGGGGCAACGGGCCGGCAACAGAATCTGGGGGCTTGGGGAAAATCCCTTTAAGGGGTTTCGCAGCACCCCAGCAGTGCCCAGGGCTTCGCTGGCACCTCTCCTACCTGCTCTCTCTTCTCCAGGGGCAGGTTGGAGGGTCCCAGGGTCTGGATGGAGCCGATGATTTTCCTCAGCAGCGGGTCACTGAAGTTGCTCCAGATGTTGCCGTAGATCTGCTTGGCTTTCTTCCCCCACAGCTCCGTGAAGTTCTGCTCCTCCAGCGACGCCTCGACCTGCCGCGGTGAGAGGAGACACAGGGACTGAGGACCAGCCCTGGGACATGCCACCACCCAGGCGATGGTTTGGGGGCTGGGTTCAGAGCTACGAGGGTTTGTGAGAGCCAGAGGGGACAGGAGACGAGGTGCCAGGCAGGGCTGTCCCCCATCTGTGACATTCATAGATAGAGACATCAGCCTCCAGCCGACGCGGCAATGTCTGCAGCCCCTGCTCAGCCACAGCGCTCCCGGCAAGCACTCGCCGAGGTGGCCTTTGAGGATGTTTTGGAGGTGGCTCCAGGGTATTGTGGCCTGGATGGGGTGGAGATGTGGGGACAGGGGTGTCCACCCAACGTGGGCAGGGTGTCTATGTGCTCCTGGGCTGTCTCTGGCAGCTGCCAGACCCCAGCTCAGAAGGATTTCTGAGGTCTGGCTTCATTTTATTCCTATTCCTGCTGTTCCTCACCTTTGCAGAAGGCCAAAAGAAGATGCCACGGTCACTTTTCTCCTTCCTATACCTCCTTGCTAGATCTAGACATTTCTCCTTTGGCTATCTGCAGCCCATGCCCTCTAAGTGCCATATCTGGGTTTCACCTTGCAGAGGGGAACCCTTTTCCACCAATTTTGGGTCTCTCACCATCACCCATCTCTTGCCAGCCCCGACCTCCCTTCCCAGGGCCGTGGGACGGCAGGGAGCTGCCTGCGCTGCGGGGGGTTATTTAGGCAGCTGGAGCTGCAGCCTCTGGCCATGATTTTGGGACGGGGTGTATTGCAGGCGGTCGCATCCCAGCCTGGCTGGTGTCAGCTGTATTTTCGGGAAACGCTGATGTTTCAGGAGGGTCCCAGCCCGGGTGATGCACGGGAAGGAGTGAGGTGGTGCAGCACGCCTGTACGCTGACCGTGTGCCGTCCCAGCGTGATTTATGGAGCTCATTAGTTGTTATTCGTGACATTTTTAGCCCGGCTCCAACAAGCCTGGTTTGTTTTATTTTAATCTTCACATTCCCTTGGCTGGCAGTGGGGAGGGAAGGGAGTTACGGTGCGGCAGGGCTGGAGGCTGCCCGGGGGACACGGCGGTGGGGATGACAAAAGTGCTGTGTGTGCCCCTGGCTGCCCACCGCCCGGCACCCATCACCTCCCTCAGACATCCCAGCACTCACAGCATCACTCTGGGTACCAACCGGCCCTGTCCCCCCCGACATGCTGGCGTGTGCCAGCCTCACGGACACCCGGCACTGCGGCAAGATGCTCTTGCATCACCCCCACCGAATGAGGGATATCTTCACCCCTTCCCAGACCCCGCTGCGGAGCCGGGGGAGCTGTAGGAAGCGGAGTCCAGCTGTGTTTCGTCTTCTCCTTGAGCGAGCGCCTGTGTTTGGTCAGGCGAACTGTACCCTAAACTCTCCTGACAGCTCCGGCGGAGCGAGCTGAGGCCAGCGGTGCTGCCCAAGACCCCCTCGCTGCAGCCGTGCCCACCGGCCCTGGACTGCCGCCCCTGCAGCTGGGAGCAATCTCTGTGGGGGTGTCCCTCTGGGGGGCTCAGAGGCCCCTGGATGCCCGCAGCCCCCAAGGCTCCCTACCAAACCCCCCCACCCCAGTCCCTCCCTGCTCCTGGACGCACAGTGAAGACTCAACAGTGCAGGATGGGGCCCGGGGTGCTGGGGCTGCTCTGCCTCGGGTACGTGGAGAAATCCCACGGCCATGAGCAGCCCCTGACCACCAAACACCGTCCCCAGCCTCTTGCCTGAGCCCCGGCTTGCAGGAGATGGTACATCTCCCTCTTCCGTGGCCGAGCTCCCTCTCTGTCATTCCAGCGTCCCTCTGTCCGTCCCTGCATGGCCAGGGGCTGCTGCCCTGCCTTCAGCCTCCTGCTCTACGTGTCACTTTGTCCTGAGGCCACCTTTCATGGCAGGTCCTGGAGGGGCCCACACCGTGGTGGGCTCAGTCCCTCCCGTGTTATGGACACATGTGGCGTTTGCCTGGCCCAAGGCTTCCCCAGATCCCCCAAATTCAGCTTTTTGGGTCGTGCTGGCCAGCTGTTAACCCTTTAGTACTCAGTGCCTCCCCGTCCCACCGCAGGCCTCCCCGCTGCCCCGTCGGTGGGCTGATCTCAGGGGCAGGATCCCCTCCTCTTGCTGGGCTTGGAAGACTTGACATGGCAGGGAGCACCTGGCTGTGATCCTCGGGCATTTATTAACCCAGGAAAGGGTAAAAGCTGGAGTGGTAATGCCTCCTGAGAAAAGTTCATGCAAGGTGCTTTCCTGGCCCTAACCTTGGACTCAGCGCGGCCGGGATGCTCCTGCTCTGCCCCAAGCTCCACGGCCCCACCACAACATCTGCAGCAGACGCTGGGCGCCTGCCCAGACATCACGTCAGCTCGCCGAAAAAAGGCTGAAGGGGCACTTGGGTGCTCTTGGGTGTCCTGCCAAGCTGGCAGCGGCTGGACCTGGCAGCAGTCTTCCCCCCAGGCAGGAAGATGCGTTTTCTTCCTGCTGCGGGGCACGTTGTGCCCCCCTGTCCCCGTGGGATCCGGAGGGGTTTGAGGCTATATGGCAGCCCTCGGGATGTGGGGGTGATATCGGTGTCCCTGAACGCACCTTGGTAACGTATGGGCTGCACTGACCCCCCGGACACCACTAGCTCTATGCGGTGGCAGGTATATCCCCTAGCGCCATGGCCGTGCCCCCCGTGATGGGACAGCCAGCAGCTCCCTGGGCACGGCAAGAGCCGGGGAAACCTCCGCAGCCCCCCCGGGCACTGCGATGCCCCGGCCCAACCGAGAGCAGCCCCCGGGCTGCGTGAAATCCCTGCCCCGCTAAACCCAACCGAAAGATGTGCAGCTCCCCCCCCCCGGGCCAAACACGCACACGCCTGTGGGACGCACACGGCATCGCTCCCCGCCGGGGCTCTGCCCGCACGTCGCTGGGCTGAGGGCAAGTTCCCCATAGCCCGGAGAGCTTCCCCAAACCTGGCTTCGTCCCCGTGAGCTGGAGACACAGGGACATAGGGTGGCAGACTCGGTCCCGATGCCACCCTGTTGCCTGTGCACACCTGGGGCTGCCAGTGTCTGCCCCAAACCAAAAATCCCCCAGCAGTGGGGTGCGGTGGGGCTCTCTCATGGCACGGCACCAGGACGTGGTGGCACTGGGCAGGGACAGGGACACTTGACACCTGACCCCAGTCCGGGAAGGGGGGGAAGGAAAGTGGAAGGTGCTGGGAGGAGGGAACCACCTCTAAAAATAACCCAGACTCTGGTGCGGGACCAGGGCTGTCACTCTGGCGCACAGCCTCTCCGAGAGCCAATTTGGGGCAAAACGCTGCGGTTCCCAGGCTACAAGTCCTAGCCCTGCTTTGCCACCCTGGGGTGCTGAGACAGGAGCCCACGGGGAGGAAGGGGGCCGCGCCAAGTGTCCCCACCATGCCCCAGCCCCCGCCCCGGTCCCCGGTGCTGGGGACACCCCCGAGGTGGTGTCGCCCCCGTCCCGGCACACACCTGCAGAGCAGCGTTTTCGGCCGTCAGGTTGGTGTAGTAATCCCAGCTGGCCGAGACGCTCTTGAAGAGGACTTGCTCGGCCGTGCTGTTGTAGGCGCTGGCGAAGAGGACGGCCCCTTCCTCGGTGGGGTCATACTCGGGGGGCTCGAAGCCGGGCTGAAGGGCACCCACCAGGCTCAGCCCCAGCAGCAGCCCCAGCGCTGGGGGCATCATGGCAGGAGAAGGAGTGTGGCGGGGGGGGGGAACCCGTTCGGTGCCTTGCGAGATAGCTTTGCCTTCGCTGCCGGCTGCTTATAAGCCAGCAGCCTTCGCGCAAACCCTGCCCACCGAGCCTGCCTCCCCTCGCAGATAAGACCGGAGCATTTTGCTCTCCCTTCGGCGGCTCCCGGGCTTGCGGGAAGGAGCGGGGAGCGAGTACTGCCTTGGGGTGCACAGTCCCTTTGGCGCCTGGCCACGCCGGGAGGGAAGGGGAAGGGGCTGGGACAGCAGGGAGGGAAGGAGATGGAGTGGAATCAAGGGGAAGGCAGAAAAAAAGAGAAAGGAGGAGAAAGGCTGGGGTGGACGGGGTGGGTGGGAGGCAGCTCCAACCCTGCAGGGTCCTGGTTCCCTCCTGGCTCGGTGCAGGGGGGATCCAGCTCAACCGGACCATGGCGCTTGGCAGGACATCCCCCCGCCACGCCGGCATCAAGCGGCGATCACCCCTGGGCAGCGCCCGGGCCACCCGCCGCGAGGCACGAGGGCGAGCACGGCGGGGAAAACACTCACTTGGGGGGCAGCCAAGGTCCATCTCCCGCTGCCTCTTGCCAAAGTGACCCCCCTCCCAGCATAACCTCATTTTTCGGAGAAACGGAGTGTTTCTGCTGGCTGTGAAGGAAATCCCATCACATCACACCAAGTGCTTTGGACTTGGACGAATTAGGCTCACGACAAATGAGTAATGAAAAGTTCCTTCAAAATGAAAACCAGACCTGTGTTGGTGGGCTTGAGAGTTCCTTTCTTTTTTTTTTTTTTTTTAGTTTTAATTAACTAAATCCCTTTCCCCCAGGGCCTGGCCCCAGCCCTGGGAGCCGTGCCCAGGCTGAGGTTAGGCCCTGGGTTGGCTGAGCCCATCATCCCTTCTGAGGGCCACCACCCCATGGGGACACAGCAGACACCTGCCACAAAGGGGAGAGCTTTTTTGGGGAAAGCCCTTGACTGGGGAGAGAGGGACACCCCACTGGGCACTGCAGCATGGGCACCGACACAACCCCTCGGCGTGAGTCCATGGGGTGACCCCTGGGGACAGCATGGCGCCTGGACGTGGGACAAGTCCTCCTGCCAGGGCTGGGGACCCTAAGGGGTTTGCAGACCCATTTCCAAAATAAAGAAGAAAGGAATTTAGGAGCCTGCAATACTCTGATGTCTATTAAACCTCCTCCAAAAAATGGGAAAATCACAGCTTCCCACCCTGCCCTACCACCCACCTCCTGCACCGGCCGATGTGGGCACCCAAAAAACCTTTGTCCCCCAACCCTGAGCCCATATGTGTGGGCAACAGCACCGGCACAGCCTGCGAGCCCGGACATCACGGAGCCGGGGGCGAAGCCAGCATCCGCCTGCAGCCCCCCTTGCTGACCCCCTTCCCCACTGGCCGCAGGTCTCTGGAAACTCCACTTTACTGGGAAGTTCGAAAAAAATGGTTGGTTTGGCTCCAATTTGGCTGGTGACCAAACGCCGATGAATGGAGATTTCCTGCGCCCCACCAGCCTCCGTTCCCAGCTGCGCCGGGGAGGGGTTTTCCCGGCTCCGGGGCATTGCGGTGCAGCCTGCAGCACCGGTGGGGGTCTTGGGTGAGCGGCGTGGCCGAACCGGGCTCTGCAATCTCAGCGCGGTGCTGGGATCAGGAAATCCCAGCGAGGGAGACCTTTTCCACGCTTGGTGTTTCCGATGGGTGACCCGGCAGGAGAAGGGCAGCTCTCCATCATTTTGCACATAAGCATCTTCCAAGGCTGGTGCAAGAGGGGCTGCTGCTGCGGGACTTCGTGTTGGGCAAGAGGTCCTCTTGACAGCTGCATCTCCAGGGATGCCCACAGCTTTGTGGCAGCCTGTCCTGTAAATCTCCGGCTGGGATTAGGCAGGGAAACATCCTATGTGTGGGCCAGTGCTGGCAGGTGAAGTGGCTGTTGGGCAGGAGGGCAGGTGAGATGCCTGCAAGCTTGAAGATGCCCATTGGTGCCTCTGTGCTGCTCCGAATCCATGTGTGTCCCAGCATCCACCAAAGATGGGCTCAGAGACACCCATGGGACACCCTGCAGAGCAGGGGGACGGGTCCCCGCTCTCCCCACCCCTCTCAGGTGTGCCGGGGTGGGTGATGGACGCCCATCTGCTCCCAGCGCACAGGGTACCTGGGGCTGCCAGTGCCGCAGACCAGAAGGACAGGAGGTACCGAAGGATGTGCAAAGTGTGTTGCCACGGAGACGGATGCAGAACCGCTCGTGGGGGACGTGGGCTCGGGGGACGCTGGGCGAGATGCGGTGTCCTCGGGCCGGGAGGATGCTTCCCATCGGCTTGCATCGCCATCATGTCGCATGGAGACTCTGTCCCCACCCCCGACCCGGAGCGTGTGTGCGCGCACACGTGTGCGATGGCCGGAGCGTCACTGCAGCATGTCGGGGGGTGCCGCCACGGCGGTGCCTCGCTCGCGAAGGAGCACGACTTGCTCTCAGCATTTTGGATCAGCCCCTCGGCTTGCCAGACCTGCAAAATCTCCCTGCCTGCTGCCGGCAGTGCTGGCAGTGGCATCCGCTGCTGCAGCCCCGGCCCCAGAGCCCCCAGAATAAGAAAATAAGGAGTCTGACAGCAAATACTTCTTACGGGAGCTGTAAGGTATCGTCCGTGGTAGTGGTGTGATGGGCGAGGGCAGGCAGGGGTGGTTGTGTGAAGGAGCAGGGATTTGGGGATGGCCCCTGTGCTGGCTGGGAAGATTTGGTGATTTTTCGGGATATATCCCAGCCCCAGGGCCTCTGGCTGGGGATGCTCAAGCCCATTTCCCCCTTCTTTTATTATAAACTACATTTTTTGTCTTCCCCATCCCATTTCTCAAAGCGTCCAAGGGTGCTTCAAAACTGCTGTCTGATCCCTCTCTCTGAGCAACCAAGGAGCTTCTGGAGGGGAGAGAAAGGATTCCCTCCTGATTTAAACCTCAAAAAGAGCTTTTTTTTTATCGGCTGTGCAGCCTCATGTGTTACTTTTGCTGACGGCTGTGGGTTCGTGAGCACGGCGGTGCCTGTGCCGGGTGGTACAAATCACTGCGTGGAGAATTATTTTCCTCCCTCTCCAGACCCCGAGTTTAAAGGCTCCTGCTTTATTTACTGATGAATTCAATCAATTATCATAGTGTATAATTCGCTAAGCTGCTTTCCCAGATGCGGTGACGCTGCCGTGAGAGAGAGGGGAAAAACCACCTCTCCAGTTGAAATTTCTCATCTAAACAAACAGCTTTTTTTGTGATCCTTCAAAAAAAAAAAAAAAAAAAAAAAAAAAGAAACATCCCAAGCAACTGGTGTTTTTTTCCATTTATTTCAGACCTGTGTGGGCTAAAATGATTATGAACCTTTAGAGTAAGTGCTGTGGCCAAGGCAGCCACCCAATGTCACCAGGGCTTGGGGACTGGGGTGGCAAGAGGGACCTCTTGCTCCCGGGTGCTGCTGTCTGACTGCAAAATATCTCTGCTGAGGGTTTTTGGCAACACCATGGGGCTGCTTCCAGCTTTTCCCTGGATAAAAGGTGTATTTAAAGCCTGGCATGACCCCTCTGCATGGGGACGGGGTGCAATGGGTGACGGGGAGCTCACCCCCGGCCCCGGAGCAACGATTGCTGCTTTATCACCAGAAGCGCACACTCAGCTCTTGCCGGGGGCTGAACGCAGCAGAAACGCTCCTTATCACGTTTTTCTTCCCCACCCCGCGAAAACACCTCTCAGCACCCGCCTGCCCTAGGACAAGGGTTTATGGCCCTGGGGAGAACGGTCCCGGCAGGGGTGTGGGGGATGTATGTGAGCAGGGCTGGCTGCGTTGGGCAGCCCGAGCAGGACCGAGTGTTTCCCCAGCCTCAGTGATGGGTGGCTCGGCGGGGCCGGAGGTGGACGGGAAGGGGATGGAGATGTGCTTTCCCCCGTAGGATCTCCTCTGGCTCCGTCCCCCAGACTGGGACCGGCATTAACAGCCCGAGGATGCTCTATGACATTGCAAAGCCCTGAAAATGCAGCGTGCTGAGGGCAGCCGTCGGCGCAGGGGCCCTGAACGATGCCCACATCTTGGGAGGGTCATAAATAAACGCAAGACCCTGATAGTCAGCCCCTGCGGAGCCCCCGGCCACGGTGCGGAGATGTGCCCAGTGCCAGGCACACGGTCGGGAGCATCACGGGGCAAGAAGTAAAAGCCTGGCCAGAAATCATCCTTCCTCCTTCATCCCTCATCCTTCGTCCTTCATCCCTCATCCCTCCTCCTTCATCCCTCATCCCTCCTCCCTCATCCTTCATCCCTCCATCCCTGCTTCCTCCCCAGCTGGGCACGGATACGGGGTGAGTGAAGAGGCCAACGTGTTCCCTCCGCACCCATCAGCCCAATAAAACACGGCAAAGTCCATTATTTCCCCCCCTCCTTTTTTTTTTTCTTTTTTTTTCCCCCCCCTCCTTTAATAACCGAAAACAATCCCAGCCCCGAGGCGAGCGAGCGTGACTGCTCTGGGAGCATTAATCATCTGCTGCGAGCCCAGTGCGGGTTATCGTGGCTGTTTATCCAAGCTGCTATTAAAAAATCGCCATAAACGCGCCTTCAGCTTCTTCTGAAAGAGATTAAGTGTTTGCACTGGCTGCACTGATCGTATCACCCGCCCGGCTCAGCAAAGTTGTGTTCCCGGTGAGGAGGAGGATGGGGCG